>NW_021703767.1:108631846-108794886 GCF_005190385.1 Monodon monoceros | reverse complement strand
CTCTTAGGCAGTTCCAGACTTTTCCCCGGACTCCCTCCTGGCTGCCTGTGGTGCACTAGCCCCCTTCAGACTGTGTTCACGCAGCCAACCCCAGTCCTCTCCCTGGGATCTGACCTCCAATTCCTGAGCCTCAGCTCCCAGCTCCCACTCCCCATGGCAGGTGAGCAGACACACCTCTCAGGCTGTTTAGTGGTGGTCAGCACTGATACCCTGTGTGGGAATCTCTCTGCTTTGCCCTCTGCAGCCCTGTTGCTGTGCTCTCCTCTGTGGCTTCGAGACTTCCTCCTTGCCCACCCCCATCTCCAATCGTGAGGGGGCTTCCTAGTGTGTGGAAACTTTTCCTCCTTCACAGCTCCCTCCCAAATGTGCAGGTCCCATTCCCTATTCTTTTGTCTCTGTTTTTTTCTTTTGTCCTACCCAGGTATGTGGCGAGTTTCTTGCCTTTTGGGAAGTCTGAAGTCTTCTTCCAGTGTTCAGTAGGTGTCCTATAGGAGTTGCTCCACATGTAGTTGTATTTTTGACATATTTGTGGGGAGGAAGGTGATCTCCACGTCTTACTCTTCCACCATCTTGAAGGTCCCCCCTCTTCTGTGGGTATTTTTAAAAATAAATATTAGAGAGAATGAACCAACAAATTATGTTCTAATAATTCTCTATTTTCACAGTATTTCAAATCGTATCCATCATTCTCAGATGTTTAATTACTGTTCTATAAAAGTATGAGTAGAGGATGCAGATGCTTCTTTGTTTCTAAAGAATTTGAGAGAAAATAAGTAATTTAATGCTAAGTAGAGAAAATTTCGGAGTAAAAGTTAAGAGTTCTGATTTTTGGCAAAATGCACAGTCATGTAACTGCCATCACAGTGAAGATATGTGACAGTTTTGTCACCCCTCAAATTTCCCTCATGGCCTTTGTATATTTCACTTAGCAAAATATGTATAAGATTTATCCATGATGTTGTGTGTATCAGTAGTTCAGTTCATTTTATTGCTAAGCAGCATTCCATTGTATAGATATACCACAGTTGGTTTCTCCATTCACCAGTGGATATTTCATTTATTTCCAGCATAGGGGATTATGAATAAAAAACACTAAAAATTCATGTTCAATTTTTTTGTGTAAACCAGTTTTCATTTATCATGAGTAAATACATAGGAGTAGGACTACATGGTAATATTGTATGTGTATGTTTAATTTATTAGACTGCTAAACTTCTCTAAGAGGCTGTAACATTTTGCATTCCCATCAGTGATGTAAGAGAATTCCAAGTACATATTTGCCAGCACTCGGTACTATATCTCATTATGGGTTTTTTTGGTTTTGTTTTTTAATTTTTTTAAAATTGAGATATAATTGACATATAATGTTATATTAGTTTCAGGTTACAACATAATGATTCAATGTATTATATATAACACGGGTCTCCAACCTCTTGTTAAGAACCAGCCTTCATAGCAGGAGGTGAGCAGCGAGCGAGAAAGCAAAGTTTCATCTGTATTTACAGCCACTCCCTATCACTTGCATAACTGCCTGAGCTCTGCCTCCTGTCAGATCAGCGGCAGCATTAGAGTCTCATAGGAGTGCAAACCCTACTGTGAACTGCACATGTGAGGGATCTAGGTTGCACGCTCCTTACGAGAATCTGATGCCTGATACTAGCTAGCACTGGGGAGCGGCTGCAAATACAGATTATCATTAGCAGAGAGGTTTGACTGCACAGATACCATAATAAATCAATTGCTTTGTATAATTATTTCATTATATATTACAATGTAATAATAATAGAAATAAAGTATGCAAGAAATGTAATGCACTTGAATCATCCTGAAACCATCTCCCTCCCAGTCAGTGTAAGAATTGTCTTCTACGATACCGGTTTCTGGTGCCAAAAAGGTTGGGGACTGCTGGTATATAATAATGTGAAATGATCACCACAATAAGTCTTGTTAACATCCATCACCACATGTTGTAACAAATTTGTTTTTTCTTGTGATGAGAACTTTTAAGATCTACTCTCTTAGCAACTTTCAAATATATAATACAGTATTAATAACTAGAGTCACCATGCTGTACATGACATCCCTTGGACTTATTTATTTTTTAACTGGAAATTTGTACATTTTGACCACTGTCACCCATTTCTCACACTCCCCATCTCCTGCTTCTGGCAACCACCAATTTGTTCTCTGTATTATGAGATCATTTTTTTTCTTTTTAGATTCCACATAAAAGTGAGATCACATGGAATTTGTCTTTCTGTCTGACTTATTTCACTTAGCATATGCTCTCAAGGTCCATGCATGTTGCAAATGGCAAAATTTCCTTTTTTATGGCTGAATAATATTGTATCTATATCTGTCTATCTATCTTACATCTTCTTTGTCCATTCATCCATCAGTGGACACTTAGGTTATTTTCATGTCTTGGCTTTTGTAAATAATGTTGCAATGAACATGAAGGAGCAGATATCCCTTTGAGTGAGCATTCTCATTTCCTTCAGATAAATACATAGAAGTGGAAATGCTGAATCCTATGGTAGTTCTATTTTTAATTCTTTGAAAAGCCTTCATACTGTTTTCCATAGAGGCTGCACCAATTTACATTCCCACTTTCAGTGCACCAGGTTACCTTTTCTCCACACCCTTTCCAACACTTGTTATTTCTTGTCTTTTTGATAATAGCCATTCTAACAAGTATGAGGTGACTATATATATATATATATATATATATATATATATATATATATATATATATATACTTTTTTGTGTGTGTGTGTGGTACATGGGCCTCTCACTGTTGTGGCCTCTCCCGTTGCAGAGCACAGGCTCCGGACGCGCAGGCTCAGCAACCATGGCTCATGGGCCTAGCCGCTCCACAGCATGTTGGATCTTCCTGGACTGGGACACGAACCCATGTCCCCTGCATCGGCAGGCGGACTCTCAACCACTTCGCCACCAGGGAAGCCCGAGGTGACTATATTTTCAATTTTCATTTTTATAATGGCTAATAATGTTGGGCATCATACATGTACTTATTTGCCATTTTTATATCTTTTTTGGTTAAGTGTGTGTTCAAGTCTTCTGCCATTAAAAAAAAATTGTGTTGTTTGCTTTCTTGAGTTTTGAGATTCTTTTTAATATTCTGGACATATATTCTGAATGCAAGTCCTTTGTCAGATGTGTTTTCTGCAAATATTTTATCTCAGAATGTGGTTTGCCTTTTCGTTCTGTTAATTGCGTCTTTTACAGAGAACTTTATAATTTTGATTTATCCTATTTAACGATTCATTAATTTTTTTAATGGATCGTGATTTTGGTGTTGTAGCTAAGAATATTTGCCTAACCCAAGTCACAAATACTTTCTCCTATTTTTATTTTAGAAATTTTATAGGTTTAGGGTTTAACATTTAGGTATCTAATACATTTTGTGTTTACCACAGTTTGTTTATTCATTAAACTATTGAAAGACATCTTGGTTACTGCCAATTTTTTGGAATTATGAATAAAGCTATGGTAAACTTGTGTCCAAGTTTATATGTGGATGTAACTTTTCAACTCCTTTGGGTAAATACCAAGGAGCATGATTGCTGGATCATATGGTAAGACTATGATTAGCTTTGTAAGAAACTGCCACACTACCTTCCAATAGGCTGTACTGTTTTGCCTTCATAACAGGAATGAATTGGAGTTTCTGTTGCTTCACATCCTCGCTGGTATTTGGTGTTGTCAGTGTTTTGGATTTTAGTCATTCTAATATACATATAGTGGTATCTCATTGTTTTATTTTCCTTCACTTTTAAAGGATATTGTCCCCTTAGTAGAGTCCTGAGTTGAGGATTTTATTTTTCTTTCAGCACCTTAAAAATGTCACTTTGTTCCCTTCTGGCTTATATGACTTCTGATGAGAAGTTCTTCTATAATTAATGTCTTTGTTCCTTTTAATGTAGTATGTCATTTCCCTCTGACTGCCTTCAAGATTTTCTCCTAGTGCTTGGTTTCCAGCAGTTTGAATGTGACGTTTCATTTATTTACTTGAAAAATCCTGTTTGGTGTTCTTGGAACTTCTTGGATCTTTGATTTTACATCTTCCATTATTTTTGGAAAATATTTGCCATTATCTTTTCAAATGTTTCTTCTGCCCTGTTCTTTCTCTTTTCCATTGAGGAGTCCAATTACATATGTATGGGACCTTTTGTTATTGTCTTAAAGCTCTTGCATACTCTGTTCTTTTTTTCTTTTTTCTTTTTTCTTTTTTCTTTTTGACTCTTTCTCTGCATTTCAGTTTGGATAATTTCTATGACCTAACTTCAAATTCACTGATTCTTTCCTCAGTTGCCTAGAGTACTGATGAACCCACCAAAAGCATTATTAATTTCTTTTACCATTTTTCCCTAACATCCCATTTGATTCTTTCTTGTAGTTTTCATCTCTCTGTTAAAATTATCCATTTGTTCATTTATATTTTTCACCTTTACCATTGGAGTTATAGCAAGTTACTTTTCTTTCCTTGTCTTAAGAACTTTCTTAAGGAATTTTAAATTCTTTGTCTGATATTTTGAACTATCATGAGTCTAATTCCATTGATTATTTTGTCTCTTGACAATGTTTTTTTTTTTTTCTTTCTTTCTTTCTAAACTTGAGTCTCATCACTTTTGGTTGAATGGGAGATATTCTCTGTGAACAGTAGAGACTAAGGTATATGCCAGGAAAGAGACGTAGCTCTTTTTCTGCTAGGCTATTAGTGTGTGGAGTTCAATTATTTTACCCAAGAGGTGTGCTGGGTTTGTGTTTTGTTGTTACAGTGGTTCCTCTCAGTAAATCACTGGTTTCAAATTCCTTTGATTACTTTCTGCTTAGGTTGGGGTTGGGTGTTGGAGGACTTCTCTCAGTTCTTCTGTTCTACTCTAGATTTAGACTTCTCTTATCAGCATGAACGTCAGGAGTGAGAGCTTTTCCCTAAGTTTTGTACCTTTCCCCTGAATTAGACTGCTGTTATGTGTGACTTGCTTGTTGCTACCTGGTGATATGTGTCGGGGGGGGGATTCTGTCTCATTGTAGCCTCAGTCCTAGGCACACCCATTGTTTCTTGGTCTTGAAGATGAGGATTTTTCAGTGATTCTGCCCTTACCTAGTGGGTAGCATTAGGATATTTCTAATGGTAGGTCCAGGATGGAGTCTTGCCCCTTCTTGAGGCAGAGGATTATTATTATTTTTTGATTCCTTCCAGTTGCTTCAATGGGTCTTCACCTGTGCTGTGTGGGCCGCAGGTTTCCTGCTTATGACTTTTGTTCTTTAGGGGAGATAGGAGAGAAGGATCTGTATGGGGCTTTGTGCCTTTCCTGAAGTGAATTGCTGCTCCTTTCTGCCAGGCCAGCAGCAGTGAGGGAAGCTATCTCTGGTTTCCCACTCTACTCCCATTTTTCTCATGAGCACGGCATTAGTTTGTTAGGCTTGCCACAACAAAAGACCTCAAACTGGGTCACTTAAACAGCAGAAATTTATTGTCTTGTGAGCTAGAAGTCTAGAAATCTATCATCAGGTTGTTGGCAGGTTTGGCTCCTTCTAAGGTCTGTGAGGGAAGGATCTGTTCCACACTTTACCTGACTTGTAGGTGGCCACATTTTTCTCATGTCTCTTCGCATCGTCTTCCCTCTATGTGTATCTCCCTCCAGATTTCCCCTTTTTATGAAAACACTGGTCATATTGGATTAGTGCACACCGTAATGAACCTCGTTTTAACTTGATTATCTCTATGAAGACCCTGCCTCCAAACAAGGCCACATTCTGAGTTACTGGGGATTATGACTTCAACATATAAATTTTCAAACCCATAACAGGCACCCATGAGGTTCTATGGGGAAGAATCTAGAAATGGACTACAGACACTCACTGTGTCTGTAGCTCCTAGGGGTTCTATCCTTCAGGAGTTTGTTAAAAATTTTAACAGAAATATTTTTACCTGCTTCTATAGTGGCTTTGTCTTTGTCAAGTGCTGTGTCTTAGGTAAAGCAGGGCTGTGTTTTCCTCTCTCCTTGGAGATGTCTGTCTTTCCTTAGGCTACTTGGTTGCTGTGACCACAGCTCTCCAAGATTTGACAGGAGTTATAGTTTTGTTGATTATCCGGCTTTTCCTTACTGTTAGGTGGGAGAGATACTCTTTCCAGATTTACACATACTAAGGGAGAGAAGGCAACACGTTAAAAATGTTTACAATTTTTCATTACTATATGAAGAAATATAGTTGATTTTTATGTTGATCTTTTTTAAACATTTAATTTAATTAATATATTTATTTTTGGCTGCATTGGGTCTTCATTGCTGCACGCGGGCTTTCTCTAGTTACTGTGAGCATGGACTATTCTTCGTTGTGGTGTGCAGGCTTCTCATTGCAGTGGCTTCTCTTGTTTTGGAGCATGGGCTCTAGGTGCATGAGCTTCAGTAGTTGCAGCACATGGGCTCAGTAGTTGTGGCTCGTGGGCTCTAGAGCACAGGGTCAGTAGTTGTGGTGCATGGGCTTAGTTGTTCCACGGCATGTGGGATCTTCCTGGACCAGAGCTTGAACCCATGTCCCCTGCATTGACAGGCGGATTCTTAACCACTGCACCACCAGGGAAGTCCCTATGTTGATCTTGAGTTTTGTAACTTAGCTAAATTCACTTATTAGTTCTAGTGGGTTTTTTGGGTAGGCTTCCTTGGGTTTTTTATGAAGACAATATTATAATTTGAAAATAGAGATAGTTCTATTTCTTCTTTTTCAATATATATACTATTATTTATCTTTATATTTATACATTTATCTGTTTATCTATCTATGTATCTTGACTAGTTGCACTGGCTAGGACCTTCAGTATAATGTGGAATAGAAGTGGGGAGGGTGGATATCCTTGTCTTGTCCACTCTGCAGAAAAGTATTCAGCCTTCACCATGACGTATGATGTTAGCTGACCCGGGTTTTTTCCTAAATGCCCTTTATTAGCTTAAAGAAAGTTTTCTTCTATTCCTAGTTTGTTGAGGGTTATTTACCATGAATGGATGTTGACTTTTGTCAAATGCTTTTTGACAAGGCATTTTCAACCTGGTTGATTCTTCTTACTTATTGAGAAGAAATACTTGTACAAAAAATATTGAATGACTTGAGTAAAACATTTCAGTAATGGCTATAATCCCAGATTACCAGGAGTTTAAAATGACTGTTACTTCAGTCTCACCTTGTGATTTATAAACAATTATTCAGTATCAATCAGGTTTGTAGCGTTTTCTAGTCAAGTGAGAGCTTTAGCTATAGAATTACCAAAGGGCCGCACTATAAATAAATGTCACCTCCAAAGTAGTCCCAGATGGGTTATCACAAAAAGCATTTTAGTAACTCTGATTTTATTTTCTGCTATGTTTTGGGCCTTGTGCTTGTTGTCTGGCATCCAGTATCTCATTTAGTCTTAACAAAAACTCTGAAAAATTGGTATTGACATCGTCAGGATATTACAAGGTTTAAGAGTATGAACACTGAAGACCAACTGCCAGGGTTCATATTTCAGCTCTACCACTTGCTGAATGAACACAAGCAAGTCATTTAACCTCACTTAATTCATTGCTTCACGTGTAGAATAGGGAAAAGAGTAATAATATGGGTAGTTGTTAAGAGATTTAAATGAAAGTATTCAATATTACACCTTAACATATTTTCTGGTGCATTGTAAACACTACATCAAAGTTAGATATACATCCTGTTATCTTACAGATGAGGAAATGGAGAGATATGGAAACAAATGCATGTAACTAATGTAAGTCAGAGTTTAGATTAAAATCTAAGCCTAGCTGCTTCCAAAGCACACCCTCCCTCCCCCCATCATCCTGCTGTTTTCTTATGTTCTGATTAGGAAGAGAATATTTTGCTAATATATAGTGTCATTATATATCCTAGTTTATGCCTGTTGTCTCAGTGCAATTATTAATTGTGCCCCTTTAACTCTCATGCTTGTCCATTTTAGATAATAATTTATATGATCACTCTACTAATAACCCACATTCTAATTTATGTTTCAGTGACAAATTATTATTTTTATTTCTAAATTTTCCTGTGGTCCAGACTCTCCAACACACACACACACATAAACACACACACACACACACACACACACACACGCACACACACAGAATCTAGCCTACAGTGGATTTTATAAGGAAGTTGCAGATACTATGTGTGTTTTGCATCTAAGACATTAATCACAATTTAGCAACTTCATGGCTTCATGCAGAGTAAACATACACCCTTTTAAAAATCTTATATTTTAAAAAAATATTTATTTATTTGGTCACACCACATCTCAGTTGCAGCAGCCTGGCTCCTTAGTTGTGGCTTGTGGGCTCCTTATACTGACACAATTGCAAATCTATTCCTCATGTTGGGAGCACCATACCAATTCCACATGAATGGATACACATTGAAGTTGACTACTGTTGAAATTAATTTGGGTTATTAATAAAATTCTATTGGTTGTCCAAACCAGAAAACTATGGTCTAGTAGACAATTAGAGTCTATGAATCGTTTCTAGGTGTGGTTCTTTTGGGGACTTGTTCCAGAGAGAAGAAGATAAAGGCTATGAGGTATTTCCAACATAAGATTTTGCCCCTTAATGGGAATTTAGCTCATATCTGACTTTCCTTAGTATTTTTTTAGTAGTTCTATACATGAATATTATTAGTCCTTTAAATAAACATTCTTATTGTGAGGAAAAGTATCTTCCTTTGTTGCCTTCACTTTTAAACATACGGTATAACTGAAGTGTCTGTGCATATGTCATAACCGAAATGTTTGCATTAGTGAGACTCAAAGTGAGAGCCAAGAATTTTATTTTCCATAGACACTAAACCTTTATAGAGACCAAAATTCAAACAATTTTATTTTTATTCCTTTGAGGCTTGGTGCTATTCACACCTTTATATTCCTTATAGCCAGTATTTTATTTTACAATGTATATTTCAGGCTCAAGATAGTTAAATTAATTCCTTTTATACTACATTTTATGAACACCTTTTTTCAATTGTCATTGGAGGCTTACCATAAGCAATGTGTTTAGCCTTCTGCACACCCACTCATATTCCGCAAAAAAAAATGGACTTTCATCTGAATAAAGCCCCTGTGGAGTAGGAAAGACAGCTGTTTCATCGTACTAGACAGCCTGCAGAGAGATACTATTTTCCTTGGGGGAAAGGACACTCAGGTTTTGAGAATCTAGGTACTGCACCATTGAGGAAAAAGATGAAAAGAAAATAGGCCATCCTTTTCAATTCTATTGTGCAGAATATAAAGAAACTCTTTGTTCAGATTTCATGTCCTCCTCCTCCTTTCTCAATCTTTAGTCTTTTAAAGTTCTACCCTTAACTAAATGGGTAAGCTGCAAAAAAGATTAAACTTAAAAATATACCAGGAATACAGAATGAAGAGAGGTGATTGATCTTTGAGTAAGTATCAAACAGTGCAATGAAATTCTCAAGCAGGTTCCTTTTTATTTCAAAATGGGTTTGGTTCAGAGAGATTTTATAGCTTCTAAATCATGTGGTTGGCAGAGATTGTGCACGCTTCTTACAGTTACTTTGAAAGATGTCAAATTTGGCAAAGGCAGTAAAAATACTGGGATTTACTGAGTTTGCATTTTTCTTTCTCTTCTAGAGAATGCTCTAAAATTCAGTGTGCTCAGAAGTAATACAGTACAATTCTGCAAAGTGTGCAGAATTGCAGATTTCACAGAAAGAGTGTGGCTTTCTCAGCCAGTGTGTTGCAACAACATCTTTGGCAAAAGCCTATGTTAGTTGTTACAGAAGGCTCCTCTTTACCACCAGTGTACTTTCAGTGTCATTGCCATTGGCATCTGAAAGCTGCTCATTTCCAGCAGTTCCTGAACAGCCTTACTTTGTTCATCTAGAGAGGAGGTCTGAAGCAGCACTTCTGGCCAGGTAGGCATACCTACACGAGACCACTACCCTATATTGGTGCAGTATTGGTGCATCATGAGCATGGCTCTGGTTTGATGAATGCCTTGGTTTGATTATCAGTTCCACTGGTGACTTGCATAACCTTTCCAAGCCCCAGCTTTACTAAGTGTAAATGGAGGCAACAGACAATTTTATTAGGCTGCTAGGAGATTAAGTGAGATACAAAGTGCTTAAGACAGATACATAAGTGTCAATAAATGTCATTATAACTATTGTCATTATGATGTTCAATGAATGGAATTTATTATTATTATTAGATTATCTCCAGTCCAGGAGAATAGATTATTATTCATAAGGTTCACATTTGTTTTCATGACACAAATGATGCAATTGTTACTACTAAACTTATAATACAATACCTCACTTCTATCTTGTCTGGAAGAAAGTGATACCCACTGTCTGTGAGTCCCTGAATGCTGTTCTGCTACCAATCAGATTCAGATTGCTATCTCTATTTGTACATTAAAAAAATTAGCTTTTTAAAGCTAATTTTGTTCCTAAAGCCAAGTTCATGGCCTGTTTGATAGATAAAATGTGTATTAATATACAACAGTATATACAATATAATTGAAGGATGAACCCAACTGGTGTGGTCTAGGTAATATGCTAAGAAATTGCTCATTCCTAGCAGATCATATATAAATCCATTCCTAAAATCCATTGGCATCTGCAGCTCAAAGAAGCCTTGATTATAGGACAGGAAATCAGAGTAGTGCTATAATTCTAAGCACTTCACTTTCTGATATCCAGAGCTCTATAAATGTGGCTTTTTAAAATGTATCTGCTATGTGCTAGTCAATGTGACAATTTAAAATTTTTTATCCTTAAAACAATCTTGTCGTCCCCATTTCCAGATGAAGACACTTTCTTGTTTTAGAGGAAAATTTTGTTAATTAATATGACCTTTGACCTTAACAGTTTGAAATGTATTTATTCAGTCATTTATTCTCTTTCACATAGGAATAGCCTGTCTTTCCAGTTACTATAACCCTAGTGGACAACACAGCGCCTGAAACATAGTACACGTTCCATAAATATTTTAAGTGTGTGCATAAATGTTAATATAGAGATTCTGAAGAACTATAATGTCTTCATTTTCTATATCTCTTTTAAAACCTATCCCTAACTATAATAAAGTATACAAGCCCCTGGTTCCTTGAATGAATGGTAAGGATGGATTATGGTGCAAACCAAGACTGTTGAAGCTTCAGGGATTACTCCAAACTGTGACTAAGCCTCTATTGTAGGCCTAATGGGATTAGGCAGAAATTAAACCATCAAGGCAAGTAAGATGATGGAAGCATTTAATTAAATCTCCCAACTGTGCCAACTGGAATAAATATAAACGAGCAAGTCCAATGTTATAGACGGTTGATAGATAATTGAAGGGCAGATATTGTAGGCCACATTCTCATTTTGTTTTCTTCATAAAAGTCCAAGGAATATGTTTTAAAATGTAAATTGGTTTGTCCCACATCCTCACTTAAAATGCACTCGTGTCTTGTGGCATTTTTAATGTAACGTAAGCGCTACAATGACCTACCACATCCTATATGATCTAGACCTTTTGCCACCAAACTGTCCTCTCAATTGTATACTCCAATCACACTGCTCTTTGCATCTCAAAATCTTTTTCTTATTGTTCCCTTACCTGGTGTTTCTCACAGCTCTTTTCATTTCTGATCCTTCAGTTTCAGCTCAAATGTCACCCTCAGACCTTCCCAGGCTATTGCATCTAAATTGCCCTCCATCTTCAGACTCTGTCAGAGTGCCTTGATGATTTCAGCTTGTGATAAATTCAATGAAAGGAGTCATTTCTGACTAGGTGCCCTCCAAAATAATGAAGTCAGCAAATAGTTTTGTGTGAGTGGGGGGCTTTTTTTTCCCCCATATTTAAGACTGTTAACAGCCTAAAATTTGGTATGTTCTTAAAAAATATTTGTGGTACATATTACTGTCTGAAGAATGCAATGCTGGGTACTATGGGCTGGTCTAAAATATGAAAGATTTATGATTTTGATGATCTGATTGTTCTTGAAATGACTAGGGACATTATGTTGCTTGACAGTTAGAGATTGGTATCACAGCACAGAAAGCTGTGTGCCAAGACCTGTACAGAGGGGACCAGCAGCAAATGAAAACCTATGTTGGGGTTGAGGGCATTCAGATAATATACCTGCCTGGACAACAGCCCTAAGAGAGGATTGTGATGGTTAATTTTGTTTTACTTGGCTGGGCCATGGTATTCAGATATTTGGTCAAACATTATTCTGGATTTTTCTGTGAGGGTGTTTTTAGATGAGATTAACATTTACATTGGTGAGCATTTTTTTTTTTTCAGTACGTGGGTCTCTCACTGTTGTGGCCTTTCCCGTTGCGGAGCACAGGCTCTGAACGCACAGGCTCAGCGGCCATGGTTCAGGGGCCTAGCTGCTCCACGGCATGTGGGATCCTCCTGGACCAGGGCGCGAACCCGCGTCCCCTCTATCGGCAGGCGGACTCTCAACCACTGCGCCACCAGGGAAGCCCTACACTGGTGAACTTTAAATAAAGCAGATTGCCCTCCTAAATGTGGGTGGGCCCCATCCAATAAATGAAGGTGTGAATAGAACAAAAGACTGACTTCCCCTGAGTAAAAGGGAATTCTGCCAGCAGACAGCCTTTGGGCTTGAACTGAAACACTGGGCTCTTCCCTGAGTCTCCAGCCTACTGGCCTACCCTGCAGATTTTGGACTTGCTAGACTCCATAATCACATGAGCCAATTCCTTAAAATAAATCTCTATACACGTTCTATTTGTTCTTTTTCTCTGGAGAACCCTGAAAAATACAAGGATACTGGGGTGAAGGATCCAAAAGGCTCTGAGAGGTTAGAGATAATTGAATTAACCATAGCAGAAGGCTTATCACAGTTGGTGAGACATCAGCTGGGGTGTTTCCATTTTGAAGTCCAGTAAGATAGTGGCTATACCTGGGAATCTGTCCAAATAAAGTAGTATTTCCCTTAGTGGCTTGGAAGTGTGCCAAAAAAGCTTCCACTTAGAGAATGGGCAGAAAAAGTAAGCATCAAGCCATCAGATGGAGTTGATAGGACACCACAAATTAACACTGTGCAACTTTTCTGAGGAAAGATGAAATGGGAATCTGTAGTAGCAAAGATAAGGCTATCATCAGGGGCTATCTCACATGCTTTTATATGCGTTATCTTACTTAATACCCTCAAGCAAGCCTTCAGGGTAGATGAGAATATTCCTGTATTACAAGTGAGAAAACTGAGCCTCAGAAGAGTGAAATTACTTTGCCAAATTCACATAGCTGGTAGGTGCTTGTGACAGGACTCACACCCAAGCATGCTGTTTCTAGCATCTGTCTTGGCCTGCTGTGGTGTTTCCTTTAGCACATTGGCTCTGAAAGACACTTGAGGGTAGGAGTTGGTAGAACTTCAGAACTTAGAAGGTCGTATGGAAGCACTGGATGCTTGAATTAAAACAAAACTATGTTTCATATTTTTAGTGCCTTCATTTTTGAAATGATTAGTATTATCAAGTGGATACAACATCTAGAATGATTTTTCACAGTTGAAATCTCTGACTGCATGAAATTTCATGTACTGTATTTCAGAGCAGTATATCCATTCCCTTCCACTGTCTTCTAGAAGATTGTGGGAAGTGTGCACATGAAGGGAAAAATGATACACACTATATCTCTTTAGGTATTAAATGTACTTGAGTATAAGAAAATGTTTTCTTTTAAGAGGCCATGCATTCATATGAATCACCTCTCCCCATCTACTCTAATTAGACATTCTACTGTATTTCTTCATTGTGAAGAAGTTCAGGAAAAATATGGACAGATATGTGCAGACTCAAATTTATTTCGAAAGGAAAAGCTGTCTCTCTCTCAATTTCTAGTACATTTATTTCCATCCTGTGTGGCCTGTACCTTTGTCACTTTGTCACCAGCATGATTAGTAAGAAGTACAAGGAACATCGTTCAACTTTGTATTTGTCTCAGCTAGATTATAAGCAGAAACACAAAATAATATAGGTAGAAAAGTATTTTTAAATCTTGTGTTTCAGAAATAATACCTATCTCAATAATAGCTATCTGAATGCATACCCACCATAAACTAGGCAGTGTCCTGGCAGAATTAAATATGTTGTCACACATAATTCTCACAACAATCATGTTTCCTCATTGACTTATTTATAAATTGAGATTTGGAGAAGTTAATATGTTACCAATGTCACAGGCTCAGATAGGAATCTAACCAGGATTCAAACTCAAGCTTGTCTGTTCCTCAAGCTCATGTTTTTTTGCTGTGAATATACCTCTAACTTCCTGAAATCTCTACAAAGACTTGTGCTGCCCAGCGAGCCATGAGACAAGGGGAAAACCCCACACTAATTTCTTAGAACAGCGGATCCTTAAGTAACATGCAGTGAAAGAATTTGGGTATCAGAAATTCCAGCTGGGAGTGTGGCCAACCAGATCAGCTGAAGCCTCAGGGAGGCTGCACGAGAATATGGACACTTTCTTATATTTTAGCAAGAAACAGCAAATTTTCACACACAAAGAAATACCATTTGACACATGCAAGAAGCCTGTTGTTGGGTCAAAAATTCTTCCCTGGGCTCTTCAGGCATCTGTTTCCCAGCAACTCCTCGAGGTCAAAATCATTTTCCCTTCTGGTTCCTAAATCTACAAGACCATCTCAACGCTGTATATAACCGGAGCCTCTTTGCAATTGGAACAGTAAACATATTTTCTCTCTTGTTGTCTCCTCATGCAGTCAGCTTCCTTCTGTTGCTAGCTTGAGGGGTTATCTCTCTTTAGTCACAGCACAGGGCAATGTTTTTGTAGCCTTATTATGGAATTGTGTTCCATGATTTTTCTTTCATCCAACAAGTCTGTCTAATAGAATTATAATACACAAACCAGTCTTGCTATCCTGATGCTGTGTTTCATGGTACATGAGACTGCGTGATGACTAGAATTATCCTCCCAACCCGCAGACGTGATGGTTCTGTGACTAGGTTTGATTTGTGTAGAAAAAACACTGGAATAACTACCTGATTCCTCTTCCTGTCTTTCTCTCTCAAGATTTCTCAACAGTGGCACTATTGACATTTTGGGCTGGAAAATTCCTTGTCATGAAGGGCTGCCCTGTGCCTTGTAGGGTGTTTAGCAGCATCCCTGGGCTATGATCCCAGTAGAACCCGCCCCCCTCAGTTGTGACAACCAGAAATATCTCCACATATTGTCAAGTGTTTCCTGGAAGGTAAAATAGTCCCTGGTTGAAATCATGGTTCCCTCTGTTTTCTCCCTCTTCTCTCTCTCTCTCTCTCTCTCTCTCTCTCACACACACACACTCACATGCACGCATGCATGCACACACACGCTAGCACTTTGAAGGGACAGATTTCATACTAAAATTACCAGTTGTATGTGTGGCACTTACATGGTTTTGTGCATTTGACTATGGAAGAAATTCTTCTACATCCAAAAATACATGGCTAGCTGTTTCTTTAAAGGTAAAACTTGAGGTTGTGTAAATCCTTAGGCCTGTGCAAAAGTTTGAAACCATCTTGAGTTGAACCAGCCCCAAAGCCTAACTCACCTGCCCTGGAACTTGAAGATGGAAAGCTTGGGGGCAGGAGAGACTGGACGTGGGAATCATCTCAACTTTATAAACATGAAAGCTTAGGAATAAATTGCTTTTAGCTCCCAAACAATTCTGGCTTCTAGATTTCAATTCAAGGCAGTAATAAATGCTTCTTTCAGGTGCTCTCCACCCCACATAATGGCACAGGGTCAGAATACCAACAGGGAGGTCCAGGGTGCAGAAAGGCAGTTTACAGATTAGTTGTACTGATGCCAGACAGGAAGAAAGACCCGGTTTCCCTTGGGGTCTGGTGTGAATGGCAACCCTCTTCCTTCTCTGGGTGGGATTTTTTTTTACACTTTAATAATAATAATTAATAATTTTTTATAATAAAATATAATAAAAATAATTAATAATTTAATAATAATTCTGAAATTATCATTTCAGAGTGTGTGACTTTCCCAGAAGTTACAGAATTTCAGGCCCATCATGTGTATTCACTTACTGAAGTCCACGTAGTGGTCCTCAAGGCTTGAGTATGAAAAAAGTTCTGATTCTTGAATTCAAGTGGCTTGCACACCATTTTAGAAGACAAAAACCTGATGTATTATATCCTCTGAAGATTTTATTTTCACTAACTCAGTTTCTCCTTCCTTGAGGTAATTCTGTACTGAATAACAGTTCTATTTTGCACTGTTCCCACTCTACTGTCATATTTGTTTACCTGTCTATGTCTCTGTGAAGGCTAGAGTGATGATGTATTCAGATTTATATTCTCAGTGTCTTGGAAAGGTCTTGGCATGGGGTTAGCGGCACTCTCTGCTCCATTTAATGACAGAGAGCAATAAAGCCTTTCTGAAACTCTTTACTCCTTGGAGTCAGTGTCACTCCTGCTTTCTTCTCTAACCTTACTTTCCTTTTTTCTTTGTTTCCTTGGTCATTCCTACCCTATAAGACTCTTAGATACTGGACCTATAGAGATTTATCTTTGATTCTCTATTTTACTTATTTTGAATAATTCCCCTAAATGATCTAATCTGTTTTCATTGGTCTAACTCTAGAGACTGTTGATTCTCAAATCTACTACCATCTATCCTAACTTCCTTCCCAAGCTTTAGGCTTGTGAGGGCTTTGCTGGGTATATCCACCTAGCGTTCCAAAGAAATTTCAATTTAACACATTCAAAACTTGGTGGATATTATCTTTTCGTCAACTGTAGTTAACTTCTATAGTATTAAATCGCAATTGATAGCCCTATCAGCTTCCTAGCCATTCAATCCAGAAACATGTGGGTCACCATTAATTCTTCCTTCTCCCTCCTCTGCCTGAATTCTGTATCGGATTTCCTGCCAAATTCTGCTTCTTTTACCTTCTAAATTTTGTTTCATTTTGGTTTGGATTTTTTTGTCAAGGCTATCCTCCCTTCTCTATTTGTATCATTACTGTCCTAGTAAATGTCCTCCTCATCTTTCAGTAGTCTCTTACCGTCTCCCTGACTCTGGTCTTGCCTGTCTTAAATTTAACCTTCTCACTGCAGTCAGGATGAGTTATCTAAAAAGTAAGTCCAACTCTGATGCGTTCCTCCCCACTCTAAAAACTGATTATGGAATAAAGCTCAATGCTCTTCACATGGCAAGACCTGGCCCCATTCTACTTCTCCAGCTTCACTTGTTATGACTTGTTCCAGTTACTATTGCTGTGTAACAAGGTACCCTATAATTTAACAGCTTAAAATAGCCCTCTTATTATGCTTACAGATTCTATGGGTCAGGAATTCAGATAGGACCCAACAGGGATTGCTTTTCTCTGATCCACATTCTGGGAATTCAGTTGGGAAGACTCACTGGCTAAGTTGACGAGAAGGCTGGTGGCTAGAAACTTCTAAAGACTCATCTCATGTCTGTTAGAGTGACTCAAATCAGAGTGCCTACATGTGGTTTGATTGGTTTATGGCATGGAGGCCTCGTGGAGTTAGGTTTCTTAGAGTATGGATCAGGGCTCTGAGTATGAATGGTCCATTGAACAAGGTGAACGCTGCATGGCCTTTTATGATGTAGCTTTGTGCATCACACAGAATCACTTTAGCAGTTCTCTCTTTGTGAAAGCAATTGCAAGGTCTGGTATAATAAAGAATATATCTGGTCTTTGTCCCTGGTTCCTGACACAGAGTTTCAAGAATCCTTGGAATTTTCTGAGGGAGTAGAGTGTCTTTTGTTATTCTTAATGACCCCTCTTCAACCATATCTGAATTTATGCAGTGAGGTAACTCATAGTGGGGCCTCTAGATAGCTTTAGCATGGGGGCTGATTGACAGCAAAACCAACCATGTGATGAGAGGTTTGGAAATTTCGGTCTCATCCCCTGACCTCTCTAGTCCCTCTTAGAGGGTAGAGGGACTAGAGAGCTTCTTGGTTGGTGAGCATATTGATGTTCTGGGAGGGTGACATACTCTGATTTCATGGGACCAGAAGCTCCAGTGCTTGGGACCTTTGCCCCATGTACCTGTTCAACTGGCTGTTCATTTATATCCTTTATAATAAAATGGTAATTTAAATATAGCACTTCCTTGAGTTTTGTGAGTTGTTCTAGAAAATTATTGAAACTGTAGGGGATCAGGGGAACCCCTGAATTTGTAGCCAAGCCTATTGGTCAAAAGTATAGTAGTCTCTAGCACCTGTAGCTGGGGCCCAAAGTAGGGGCCGTCTCATAGCACTGAACCTTTTAGCCTATGGGGTCTGTGCTATATCTGGGTAGTTAGTATCAGAATTCATTTGAATTGTAGGACGCCTCATTGGTTTTAGAAAATTGATGTTGGAAAGCGCAACCTTATCCAGATTCACAGTAGGGGACATAGACTCCCACCGTTTGATAAGACGAGTATGAATACTCCTCATATGTTTTTCCAGCTTTATTGACAAATTGTATTACAATTTATAAAGTGTACAATGTGATAATTTGATATACGTATATATTGTAAAAGAATTCCTACCATCACATTAATTAACACACCTATCACCTCACATATTTATTCACTTTTTTTTTCTTTTGGTGAGAACACTTAAGTTCCACTCTCTTAGCAAATTTCAGTTATACAACACTGTATTATCAACTCTAATCACAATGTTATACATTAGGTCCTCAGATCTTATTCATTTTATTTGTACCCTTTTACCACCTCTCCCTCTTTCTCCTATTCCCCATCTCCTGGCAACCACCATTCTACTCTCTGTTTTTATGAGTTCAACTTTTTTTTCCAAGTTCTACACATACGTGATACCACACAGTGTTCATTTTTCTGTTATGGGTTATTTCACTTAGCGTAATGACCTTCAGATTCATCCAAATGGCAGGATTCCCTTCTTTTTCAAGGCTGAAGAGTATTTCTCTGTGTGTGTGTGTGTGTGTGTGTGTGTGTGTATCAATCACTTTTTCTGTATCTACTGATCTGCTGACAAACTTATGTTGTTTCCATACCTTGGCTATTGTGAGTAATGCTGCAATGAACATTGGAGTACAATTCTCTCTTCAAGACAGTAATTTTGTTTCCTTTGGATATATATCTGGGAGTGGGATTGCTGGATCATGTGGTAGTTTTATTTTTAATTTGAGGAACCTTTATACTGTTTTCCATAGTGGCTGTACCAGTTTACATTTCCAGCAACAGTGTACAAGCGTTCCCTTTTCTCTACATTCTCACCATGATTTCTTTCTTGTGTTTTTGATGATAGCCATCCTAAGAGGTATGAGGTGATACAATTTGTGGCTTTGATTTGCATTTCCCTGATATTAGTGATGTTGAGCACCTTTTTGTAGCTGTTGGTCATTTTCATGTCTTCCTTGGAAAAATGTCTATTCAGGTCCTTTGCCCATTCTTAAATTAGGTTATTTGTTTTTTCTTGCTGTTGAGTTGTGTGAGTTCCAGGTATATTTTGGATATTAACTGCTTATCAGATATGTGGTTTGCAATTTTTTATCCCATTTCATAGGTTGCTTTTTCATTTTGTTGATAATTTCCTTTGCTGTGCAGAAGCTTTTTAGTTTGTTGTAGTCTCACTTGTTTATTTTTGCTTTTGTTGCCTTTGCTTTTAATGTCAAATCAAAATCATTGCTAAGACCAGTATCAAGGAGTTTACCCATATGTTTTCTTCTAGTAGTTTTATGGTTTCAGGTCTTATGTTCAAGTCTAATTCATTTTGAGTTGGTTTCTGTATATGGTGTGAGATAGTAGCCCAGTTTCATTCTTTTGTATGTGGCTATCTAGTTTTCTCAACACTGTTTATTGTAGAGACTATCCTTTCTGCATTGTATATTCTTGGCTCCTTTGTTGTAGATTAACTGACCATATGTGCATGGTTTATTTTTGGGCTCTCTATTCTGTTCTATTGATCTATGTGTCCGTTTTAATGCCAATACCATACTGTTTTGATTACTATTGCTCTGTAATATAGTTTGAAATCACAAAGCATGATAACCCCAGCTTTGTTATTCTTTCTCAAGGTTGCTTTGGCTATTTGGAGTCTTTTGTGGTTCCATACAAATTTTAGGAATGTTAGCTCTATTTCTGTGAAAAATGCCATTAAGAATTTGTTAGGGATTTCATTGCATCTGTAGATTGCTTTGGGTAGTATGGACATTTTAACAATATTAATTCTTCCAGTCCATGAGCATGGGATATCTTTCTACTTATTTGTGTCTTCTTCAGTTTCTTTCATCAGTGTCTTATAGTTTCCAGTGTACAGATCTTTCACCTCCTTGGTTAAATTTATTCCTAGTTCCTTTATTTATTTATTTATTTGATTGTAAATGTCATTTATTTCTGTAGAATATCTTTTCTTCCTTATTTACCTGGTTAATGGAGGACAAGGACTATGTCATTCCTCTTTATACTCCCAATAAAATTTAATAAAAGGCAAAATTTAGTCATAATTTAATTTCTATGTAGTTGAATATTTAGGACTTTGTGATTCAAATGCTGCAAATATCTCTAAGACATGTTAGCTGAGAGATCATAACTATATGGTATGCAAGTAACTACTGTCCCCTCCTCTGTCTGTGTAGATATTGTTAACCAATCAGAACATTTCTACCCACTTAGGTCCTAACTTGATCTCAGAATATTTTTCAACATAAATTTCAAAAAGATTTTCCCAACTTCTTTCCTCTTTTTAATCAGAAAGTAATTTAAATTTTTTAATGATTTGACTTTTATATCAATTGATGTACTGCTCTTAAATGTGGTATTGGAGGAAATAGAATTGGTAGGGAAAACAAAGAAGGAAACCATAATTGATTGGATATTTATTACATGCTACACCATTTACCTGCATCATCTTAAATTCTATCAACAGGATTTTAACGTAAGTTTTGTCCCCATTATACAAATGAGATGACTGGAATTCAGAGGGTTAGAATCATTTGCCCAAAGTCACACAGCTGGCAAATATGATACAGGATTTAAACACGAGCAATTCTGTTTCAAGAGTTCCTCCATTTGTCTTTCTTTGGAACACCACCTTACTCAATCACTGTGCCTCTGAATAAAACAACTATCTCCCCTGCTTCTCACGTGACTGCTGGGCACTGGTGCCTTCCTCAGTGTGCATTAGTGACAGTGAGGTTATTAAGAAGAATGTGGTTCCTTTTCTACCCATCTAACTTCCTCCTCTGACTTAGTCCAAGTAAGGGTTAATTTTCTAATTTTCACAGAGGCAAAAGTAGAAGTAAGTGGAGGTAAGCTTTAGTGCCATCTCCTATCCCTTTCCTCTTCAGATCTCAATAAGTTAATAGATGTAGGAATTTAATGGTTACTTTCTCATCCCTTCAGGTAATGGCTAGCAAGGAACTGTCCTATCAGTAGCAGCATGGACCAAGTGCAGGCTCTGTTGCTTTAGGATTCTCCAAAGAGAGAGAAGGTCATTGGGCTTTTGCTTCATGAAGTTCCCTGGATGTTATCCTGACTCTTGTTGGAAGGGCCAGGAAGGAATGACTAGGCTTCCTTACTATATTAAATGTAATTAGAGATTTAGGAGCTGCACCACTCAGGCACAAATCCTTTAAAAAATATGTATTTAAATAAATATATGTTTATATATTTTATATTGGCTAAGCTAACCCTCCCACTTCAAAAACAGTATTGTCACCTCAGCTCACATTGCTCTATTATGATCAATGGCACTGAGCAGCTTTATATTCAAGGCTCACGAGTTTCAATTACTTCAGGAGACAATCTGGTAACTGAAGATAGAAAGTCTCACTTCAGAGTGGCATTCACTAAGAATTTCATTCCATGGGGGATAGTCCAGAGGAATCTTACCAATGTACTTTCTTTCTCCAAAATATGGGGTGCACATATAGTCAGTGTGTGTGCTTGTGTGTCTGTGTGTGTTTAGTGACTAAATATTAAAAAGTGCAGGCATTGTACATTTAGACACTCTCTGCTGTGATCATAGAGCATCTTATACAAATATCTATCAGAGCACTTAACTGACTGAGTTGTTACTCCCTATGTATCTACTCATTTTCTAGATCTTAAGCTTTTAGAGCATTTTCGAAGTAGTAGTATTAGTATTAGTAATAACAAGAACAACAACTTATTGAGAATGGATCATGTGCCAGATACTACCCCATCTATACCTATTCACATATTTTGTACTTACAACTGACCCTTTGATGTAGGTACTATAAGATCCCAGCCACTGAGGAAATTATAAGGATAGTGGTAATTCTAATGGACAGAAACTGGGATGGGCATAGAGGAGTATGCCTATGGGAGATTGATTACCCTCCAGTTAAAAACACTCAGACCTAATTAGCTGTATATATAAGCCAAGGACTCAGGTGGCCAAGTCTAGAGCCGAGGTGTAAATAAAGAAGTAGAGTGTATATCTGAAAGAGTATGATCATTTGGGTCAGGCAAATCTGGTTTTAAGTTTTCTTTTGAAGGCTAGAAATAAAACCAATGTGTAAAAGTGGCAAATATTAGAAGCAACTTGTAGAATTGTTGCAAGAATTAGGATACCTGCCGTTACTAGTTGATGCCAATTATTAGCGGAATAAGAATTTTTTAAAGTTTCTAGGAATGAAGGTATAAGGGAACATGGGGCCAAGGACTCAGTTGTGTTTTGGGGCTCTCCATGCGTGAAATTGTAGGAAGAAGAAGAGATGCCAATGGGGACAAAAGAGTAAAGAGGCAGAAAGAAAAGCAGAACAGGAATTTGTTCTGGGAATCTAATTCTTTGGTCAGGATTATCAAGGTTGAGGAATATGCAAACCAAGGTCATTGTGAAGAATGAAGTCACCTCTGAGAGGGAGGACCATTCTGATATAATTGGGACCACAAATACAAACTCAGAAATATTATTCTGATTTTTCCACAGACCCAATAAAATAAAGACCAGGATTCCTAGGAACCAGGGCTCAGCAAAGTTAACTGAAATATGAAGTTACATAAGGAGTAAATGACAAAGACAGAGCTTGGGCCTAGGTTTGTCTGGATTCACGTCCATAAGAATGGGGACTTCCAAAGAAAAACTCACTAGTGAGAGATGTGAAAATGATGATTCTTTTCCTCTTTTCTTTAGAAGTCATGCCCAGCCATTGAGGTCAGCAGCTATTATGGAACTAACATTTTGGTAAACCCCTAGTTAGATTCTTCTGCATCTTTAAAAACCCATAGATTAAACAAGGAAGAGATGCTATAGATCAGTAAATTTACACGTTTTATAATTCCTGGGTCCTGCTCAGCTGCAGTGTTCAGTGAATGCGAGTGCAGTAAATACTTGGTCACAGATCCCATTTACATAACTATAGCCTGACAATGCAGGGAGTAAGAAAGTTTCATTTTCTGTACCCTTTAGAATTACATGGACATGAACAAGCTCTTTCTTTCTTTTTTTTTATAAATTTGTTTATATATTTATTTATTTTATTTTTGGCTACATTGGGTTTTCATTGCTGTGTGTGGACTCTCTCTAGATGCATTGAGCTGGGGCTTCTCTTGTTGCAGAGCACGGGCTGAAGGCACGTGGGTTTTGGTAGTTGTAGCACGTGGGCTCAGTAGTTGTGGCTCGTGGGTTCTAGAGCACAGTCTCAGTAGTTGTGGTGCACAGGCTTAGTTGCTTCACGGCATGTGGGATCTTCCCGGATGAGGGCTTGAACCCGTGTCCCCTGCATTGGCAGGCGGACTCCTAACCACTGCGCCACGCGTGAAGTCCCAACAAGCTTTTCTTTTTTCCTCAACAGTGGTTATGTAAAACAAATATTTGTGATAATTTTAAAAAGCTTGTTTCAGTGCAAAAATACAGCAATTTATAAGACAAAGGAGACAAATAGCTAAATTAAGACAGTTGAATGATTACTACAATGTACACACACGAGCTCAAAAAGTGTGGTTAAATTGCACACTGAAATCGCAATAAAAGATAATTTTATTGCCAAATAATTAAATCTCTTTTTAAGTGTACTTTTTTTCTATACAAGCAAATTTAAAATCTTAGTGAATCTTTTTTTTTCCTCAGAAAAATATTTGCCAGATTAAGTCTTTATCCTCAGCATGCAGAGTTTTCATAATTGTTTGGCTATTTTTGTTTATAAAAATGTCCAGTAGAGGCCATGCCTGATTTTGCAGATCTATCATTTATATGCTGTGGGCAGGCAGGTAAAAGAATGAAGTCACGAACTTCTGCCACTCACTGAATAAGAGTCACAGTTAACATTTACTGAGCATGTACTAAGTGGCAGGGACTCTGTGAATGCTTTAAGTGGACTGTCTACTTCAGTTAACTCAATGAATTAAATATGAGAGAACTGAAATGTAGAGAGACTAATCTAATTTCCCAGAATCAAATAATAAGGAAGTGGGTAGGTTGAGATTCAAAGCAACTATAAAGTTTGTACTCCTAATCAAGGGGTTACATTCTTCATTTTCTTATCAAATTGAAGACAAATTGTCAGTCCAGGTCTTCACACCCACTGGTTGCTAGACTAATGTAAACTTAACATTGAAAAAATCTGGTAGCTCTTAAATTTACATCTATGACATTTCTCCCTGATATATTTGGTTTTTCTAACAGTGGAAGATATTTGTTAATGAGCTTATATTGTCAGTTACTGACAGCTTTGTAACAAGATAGTTTATTATTGTTAACCATCATGGCAAAAACAACAACATTAAAGAAAAAGGTAGTAACGCCTAATATGTACTGAGCATTTACAATATGCCAAGAGTGATATTTAAAGAACATCTGTGGTTTCTGCTTTTTCTTTGGGCATTTGCTACTCCAACCAGTCCATATTTAAAATGCTGGGAGGAGCTTCAAGCAGCGGAAGAGTAAGACACGGAGATCACGTGATCTTCCTCCTCACAAATACATCAGAAATACATCTACATATGGAACAACTCCTACAGAACACCTACTGAACGCTGGCAGAAGACCTCAGACTGTGACCAGTCTGGCATAGAACCTTCTTTTCTTCCTCCTCAATGTCTTCCATTCCATGTCCTCTAACCCACTGAACAAACGTGGACCTCTGTGGCTCCTGATGTCACCTCTAGAGGTGGTCAAACAACTCCATTTCGAAAAGTCATTTCCAGAAGACATTTCTTTTCTACATTTCTTTTAAAGAAACATATGGGCATTTACAAGACATGTGACTTTAACTATCATACATCGGCAAACTCTTCACATCTAGAAGGCCTGTATGTAGTGAAAAGTTTTTGAAAAGTTGGGGGGAAAGTTGAGAGCAGCTTTTTCATATTATATACACAGGCCTTCTATAAACGGCCAGTAAATCTTCCCAAAGGGTGGCGGGCACTTCCTATTGGCCACATGTGGTACGTTATTCTACCATTTCTATCTTCCGACATCGAGGTCTTGGTAGAACAAAGACCAACCGCCCGATGACCCAGTAACGTTCAACCCGTCGTCGACCGCGGCTCCACTCACCTTCCGGGCCCGTTAAGGCCTTTGTCCGTCATTGTCCGGGCAAGGTGAGGTCTCGTCCAGCTGGGACAGAGAGGTCACCTCAGGTCCTGGATCGCGTGGGCTCCAAGACCTAAGGGTGGCTGAGCTGGAGTCCACGTAGACCCCCCTTCCTGGGCCCTCGAGGCTCTAATGGCCCTCCGCAGTGTTCCAGTGGCCGCCATTCTTCTCGCCCTGCCATGCCCAACGCCCAAAGGCACCACGTCCTCGGTGGCCTGCCAGAGGCTTTGCCTAACCCCTGCAGCATGAGGTCAAGAGACCCGGCGGTAGGTGGCATCTGGGCTCCGAGGGGCCACCGCCATTAGGTCGCGGAGGTGGGGGTGGGGGAGCAGTTCGTTGCTGCTTCCGGGCTCAGGCACTGCCAGTGGGAGGCTGCGGCAAGGGCTCTGGGGCTCGGCAAGACACAGCCTGAGCTGGTCCCGGGGGCCCCCCAGTTCACCTGTCGACCGGAGGCCGGAGGGCCTGGAAGGCCCCGGGCTAGAAGGTCGCGATCCCATTCTCACCGCGCTCTCTGCCGGAACTGTGGCACAACTTTTTTGAGGGCAATTAAAATTTTATATCTAAATAGCCTTCACCCCACCAATCCCATTTCTAGATAACTATTCTATAGAGATAAATGACCAGGCTCACAAAAATGCATGTACAAGGATATTCATTGCAGCAATGCAAGTAACAAGAAAACTGGACATAATCTAAACATCCTTTAATAGGGGCATTATTAAACTGTGATACATTCATACTACGAAATATTATGCAGGAGTTTAAATGAATGGGGTAACCCTCTATGTACTGGGAAGGAAAGAAATCTAAGACATACCATGAAATGAAGGAATCAAATTGCAAGGATGTTACTTATGTAAAAAAAAAAGATAGGAAAAAGCACACAAACCTATTTGGCTATCTGTAAATATGTATGTACTCAAACGTATGGAAAAGAATCTGGAAGGATTAATACTAAACTCAAAGTAGTGGGTGGGGGATTAGGGCACAAGGAGGGTTTTCACTATACCTGTAATTTCATTGTTATATATTGAGAATATAATCATGTATTACTTGTGTAATAGAAAATAAGTTTAAATTGTCTCTTACTGGTTTTAAAGAGGTCCTGCCAAACTTGATTTTTAAAATAAACACAGAATTTCAATCATTAGGTTGCTTTGGGATATGGAAGGGAAAATACCTTTTCTCACAGGTATTGACCTCAAAATTCTAAACCAAGAAGGATCTTATAATGCAGTTAGCTTTTTTTTTTAAACATCTTTATTGGAGTATAATTGCTTTACAATGGCATGTTAGTTTCTGCTTTATAACAAAGTGAATCAGTTATACATATACATATGTTCCCATATCTCCTCCCTCTTGCGTCTCCCTCCCTCCCACCCTCCCTATCCCACCCCTCTAGGTGGCCGCAAAGCACGAGCTGATCTCCCTGTGCTTCGCAGCTGCTTCCCACTAGCTAGCTATTTTACATTTGGTAGTGTATATATGTCCATGCCACTCTCTCACTTTGTCCCAGCTTAGCCTTCCCCCTCCCCGTGTCCTCAAGTCCATTCTCTAGTAGGTCTGTGTCTTTATTCCTGTCTTACCCCTACGTTCTTCATGACCTTTTTTTTTTTTCTTAGATTCCATATATATGTGTTAGCATTCCGTATTTCTTTTTCTCTTTCTGACTTACTTCACTCTGTATGACAGACTCTAGGTCCATCCACCTCACTACAAATAGCTCAATTTTGTTTCTTTTTATGGCTGAGTAATATTCCATTGTATATATGTGCCACATCTTCTTTATCCATTCATCTGTGAGTGGACACTTAGGCTGCTTCCATGTCCTGGCTATCGTAAATAGAGCTACAATGAATATATTGGTACATGACTCTTTTAGAATTATGGTTTGCTCAGGGTATATTCCCAGTAGTGGGATTGCTGGGTTGTACGGTAGTTCTATTTGTATTTTTTTATTTTTTGCGGTACGCGGCCCTCTCACTGTTGTGGCCTCTCCCGTTGCGGAGCACAGGCTCCGGATGCACAGGCTCAGCGGCCATGGCTCACGGGCCTAGCTGCTCTGCAGCATGTGAGATTTTCCCAGACCGGGGCATGAACCCGTGTCCCGTGCATCGGCAGGCGGACTCTCAACCACTGCACCACCAGGGAAGCCCCCCTATCTGTAGTTTGTGAAGGAACCTCCATACTGTTCTCCATAGTGGCTGTATCAACTTACATTCCCACCAACAATGCAAGAGTGTTCCCTTTTCTCAACACCCTCTCCAGCATTTATTGTTTCTAAATTTTTTGATGATCGCCATTCTGACCGGTGTGAGATGATATCTCATCATAGTTTTGATTTGCACTTCTCTAATGATTAATGATGTTGAACATTCTTTCATGTGTTTGTTGGCAATCTGTATATCTTCTTTGGAGAAGTGTCTCTTTAGGTCTTCTGTCCATTTTTGGATTGGGTTGTTTGTTTTTTTGTTATTGAGCTGCATGAGCTACTTGTAAATTTTGGAGATTCATCCTTTGTCAGTTGCTTCATTTGCAAATATTTTCTCCCATTCTGAGGGTTGTCTTTTGGTCTTGTTTATGGTTTCCTTTGCTGTGCAAAAGCTTTGAAGTTTCATGAGGTCCCATTTGTTTATTTTTGTTTTTATTTCCATTTCTCTAGGAGGTGGGTCAAAAAGGATCTTGTTGTAATTTATGTCATAGATTGTTCTGCCTACACATTGAAGTATAAAAATCATGTGATCATCTCAATAGCTGCAGAGAAAGCTTTCAACAAAATTCAACACCCATTTATGATAAAAACCCTGCAGAAAGTAGGCATAGAGGAAACTATCCTCAACATAATAAAGGCCATATATGACAAACCCACAGCCAACATCGTCCTCAATGGTGAAAAACTGAAACCATTTCCACTAAGATCAGGAACAAGACAAGGTTGCCTACTCTCACCACTATTACATGCTAGAGTTACAGGAACAAGAATGAAACAGCCCAAGTATCCCAGTTCTCAGGGGGTTTACAAATATATGGAAATAAGTATATAAGTATAATAAATAGATAGATATAATTTCAAGCATTGCTAAGTACTTTGGAGAGAAAGAAAGCAGGGAAAGGAGAGTAAATCAGTTCCAGAAAGGCCTATTGTTTGCATTATATATATAGTTAAATCAATAAAACAAACAAACGCTGAGCCCTCTCAATTTCCTAGAAGTTACAGAGGTTGAGAGAAGGATAATTGTCAGTAATGCAGAATCAAGAATGAATGTGAAATTCAGAAGATTGCCTTAGACCATAACCCTGGTCAGAAATTAGACATGGATCATTCTTAAATGTTCATTCACACCTGGTTTTGATATTTTCATGGTGTGAGAAAGTTTTAGATCTGGCTTTAACTCTGATTACCCATAGTTTTAAAATTTTTTCTTCAGTCAAAATGGATATTTGGAGTTCTACAGATTAATGTATTTTATTTCAGTTATTCAGTTATTGCTTATTTGAAGCTCCTTTTTGGGTAATTTTCTGGCGGCTGACTCATTCTCAGTCTAAACTTTACTTCCAGGCTGAATTTACTGTTGTTATTTTTTAAATTTGTACTACCCTGTCATCCAAACAACTTCACAGAAAGAAACCCTATTAATTTGAAATACATACTGTTTCATTACACCCTGTCCTACCATGATATTCAAACTTCAACCAGTCTGATATGGGCATCAGCCAATCAGAGAAGACAGTGCTATATAGAGTTGAGGATCAGCCCCATCTCTTTGCTGTACTTACTGAATCCTTGTCAATGTTCAAAGTTATAGTTAGTATATATGAGTTCCACTTTTGTGTAGCTTTTTTCATATGCCATCATTTCCTGTGACGTTTGTATATCATGTATGGTATATACATACAGTTTTGTTACACGATATGGGGAGGTAGAGTTTTTTCCTACCTTGGAAGGTATGAAAAGGGTTAGCATACATGTCGTTGGACATATTGATTTGTTTTTTTTCTTTTTGGTTCATTTGCATGGAAATATGAAACCACTATTTAAAGGTGAGAAAACAATCAATATTAGCACCATCTGTTGACCATTCCCCCTAACATGTATTCTGACAATCACTGTGATTCCTTATAAAATGGTGAAGCATGCTCAGGGCTCCAAGAGTTCTTTGTGGGAATTGAAGTCGTTTGTGTTTTTGTTTTAGTGATCTTATACAAATGTGTGTGACTATATTCTGTATAATATGAACCACCTTAATAACTGAGTTGCAGAGTTTCCAGGTAGTAATATTTTAATTCTCATAAGCTATGAGTAAAGAATTAATTTATTAGCTGGAATTAAGCTATGAGATGGAATTAATATAAATAGGTGACCAAGAGACACTGTGAGTGAAAAGCAGAACGTTTAAATGCAGAACTCAGTGGAAATAGCTTCACAAGGCAAGATAGCCTGTGCTCAGATCCCCAAGGCTCCTGAAGGATGTACCACTGTTAATATCAGGTGCAAGGAAGGGGATACTTCCAGGCAAGAGAAACTTACCTTTGACATCTTATAGAGTTTCTTTTGTACTGGCTCCCACTACCACTCCCTCACTCCACTCTTGGGTCACAGGCTATGTGCCTTCCTGCTTATCAGATATAAGAAACTTGTGCAAAACACCACCCCCTCCTCCCCGCAGCATGTTCCTAGTCTTTATTGTGAGACCAGCTGAAGCAAAGGGGTTAACATTCTTCGGGCAGACCCAGGGGTCAGGCTTGACTGTGAATCATTCCTGCTCCCTTCATTCTGCATTCTGGAGAAGTCTTTGGCTGGATCTCTCAGTTTCCTAATTTATTCTTTAACTGTCATTTCTGCTGCTCATGTACTGAGTTTTTTTTTATTATTGCTAACACTTTTCATTCGTATATTCTTGAGTTGATTAATGGAGGCACTATCTGCTTACATCTGCCTGAGGGTAATAATTGTGCTATCCTAAGGTCCGCTTGTGCTTTGTTAACTCTGATTCATTGGCTATAAGCTCTTATGTTTGTTTTTGTTTTCTGTCCTTAATGGAGCTGACTTTCTCACATTGTTTGGTCATTCCTGAGTGTAATTCACCTTTGTAGTTGAGATTCTGCTGCGTTTGTTTCCCAGCTTTAGGGGAGAAGTGAAATGAGCTGTTGGGGCTTATTACTCCCAATGGGTTCCCCTGAGAATAAGGCAGAGGTGGGAGGTGCCTTCTTGTGGCTAGTCAGGGTGTGCATACCTTTCTTTCAGGGTTCTGGGACCTTGCCCCCTTTCTAACACCAATTGCTCCTGCCTAGAGGAAGACACGTTTTGCTGCCTTGATCAAGGAGGGAAGATGTGTGGTTGATGTGTGATGTCGGCTGCTCCTACCACACTATTCCAACTGATCACCCTGTAGGTAGCTCCGGGACGTTTCTGGTAGTGGAGCATTTGTGGAGCTGCTCCCACACATTGAGCTAAATTTGTGAGTTTTAAGTTATATCTTTTCTATCATTCTTAAGGAGTTTGGTGGAAGTTGAAGGGGTGGAGACTTGACATGTTTCAATCTGCCAACTTGAAATAGCACAACTTCTTAGGAAACAATTTTGTATCCCTATTACATCCTAGACAAACTCAGGCAAATATGTATCAGGATACAAATATAAGAATGTTCAAAGCAGTATTGTTTTTAATAAATAAAAACTAGAAAAAATCTCAGTATACACCAACAGTTGAATGAATAAAATGTGATATAATCATAATTAGAAGCCATAGACTTCATCAGAAACATAATGCAAACCACATAAGTAATCTTAAATTTTCTGGTAGCCACTTAAAAATAAAAGTAAAATGAAACAGATGAAATAAATGTTAATATCTTTTACTTAACCCTTATATCCCAAATATCATTTTAACATGTAATCATTATATACATTATTAATAAGATATTCCATGTTTTTTTCATATTAAGGATTTAAAAATATCCAAAGTATTATCATAGCTACATTTAATCAATATAAAAATTAATGAGAGAATCTACATTTTTTTCCCCATACTAACTCTTTGAAATCACAATTTGGTTGCTAAATTTTATTACAAACACTTGATCAGTATTTAGATTGCATAAAATTTACAGTCGAAAAAGTAGTATCACATATGCAAATTGTTGCTAACATAAACATTTTCCAATAATTACATTACGTATCTGTTTTTTAAATTTTAATATAATTGAAATTAATTAAATTAAAAATTCAACTCCTTAGTGTCATTAGCCACTTTCAAATACTCAGAAGCCTCATGTAGTGGGACATGCAACATTACATACTACAGGCAAAAGTAAAATAATTTTACAAAATAATGTTGAATGAAAGAAATGTGAAAACAATACATATAATATGATTCCACTTATATAAAGTTCAAGAAGAAGGAAGACTAAACTGTGCTGTTTATGGCTGAAAGAGAAAAAGCAAAAGTAAATTTTAAAAGCAAGGAAATTATTCTTAAAGTCAAGATAGTGGTTCCCTCTAGGAAGTCAGAGAGAGGGTTGTGATTGGAAAAGGGCACATGGGGGGCTTCTGGGATGCTGGCAGGATCCTTTCTTGACATGAATGGTGTTACGTGGGGATCTGCTTTGTAATTATTAAACAGTTGAACAGTTGTTCAATTGAATTATTGAACAGTTATGTATATTTTATGCACATTTTAGTTTTCAAAAAATTTTTAATGGGGGAAAAAAATCAGATGGCTTGATTTGCCCTGATACAGTTGTGTGTGGGACTTCCCAATAAGGTTTGGGGAAAGAGAGGAGGGAAGATCAGCTCTGCAACGATGGTGCCACCCAGAGCTGGGTTCTAACAGAGACTTCGTGGTCTAGAGAGTAGGCTTTAACTATATGATTTGGTGGGAAGAGTGAGTGGTGTGTGTGTGTGTGTGTGTGTGTGTGTGTGTGTGTGAGACGTGAAAAGAAGGTTTAAATGGAAACAGAGCAAAAATCACCATCCCTAAATCAAATAAGAATTAGCTTGTTTAGGTGGCACCATTACCCAGCTTTCCTCCACATATAGGAGTTAGTCCTATGTAGTATATATTGTAGTTATTTTGCATTTTGATCCAGAAATAACCTTTTCATTTTTCAGAATTCTCAGTGAAAATTATTTGACTGAATTACATAAGGACTCATTTGAAGGCTTGCTATCCCTCCAATATTTGTAAGTTAATCATATTTATTTATGAGTTCTTACCTATAAAGTAGATTATCTATAAAGTAATTAAGGAGTTCAAGTTAGATAATCTCTTCAATTTCTTCTAGCAATAAAATTCTACAATCCTGTGAGTCTGTGTAGGGCCCCAGCCCATCACTAGCACTAAATATCTCCTATTCATTTTTAATTTTTTAATTATATAGACAAGGTATAGATAGAAAAATACACTTTAGTTGTAGAGGAAAAGTGGTAATGATGTCTGAGCAATTATAGACTCCCATATGAACCTTGTTATATAAGTGTTCATATACTCTTCTTCTGTATTTATATTTTGTTTATGACTTATGGATCAAATCTGGCCCACAGTCCATTTTTACACAACCCATATATTAAAAGTGATTTTTAAAGGGCTGTAAATGAGAAAAAAAAGGAAACGAAGAAAAATATGTGACAGAGACTGTATGTGGCCTGCAGAGCCTAAAATATTTACTTATCTGGCCTTTACAGAAAAGGTTTGAAAAAATTGGTTTAGTGAAATGAGAGGAATTAAAGTTAAACTCAAATTGTCACCTACAAGACAAGAAAATATAGAACACTTAGATTAATATGAATGCCATTAACTCCTAACTTTGATAATTTAATCTAAATTAAATTAACATTTAAATATTAGATATTTAAGCAGATGAATTATGTAAACTGTATTGTCAAGGGACTTTCCTGGTGGTGTAGTGGTTAAGACTTTGCCTTCCAAAGCAGGGGGTGTGGGTTCGACCCCTGGTCAGGGAGCTAAGATCCCACATGCCTCATGGCCAAAAACGAAAACATAAAAATAAAGAAGCAATATTGTAATAAATTCAATAAAGACTTTAAAAATGGTCCACATCAAAAAATTTTTCTTAAACAAAATCAGTATTGTCAAGAACACATTAAGTTACCAAAATAACAAACACTTGTTAAGGATTTCAATGCAGAAATTGTGTTACTAATATTAAGAATGTTTAAGATGATGGTTAAGTGGTATATTTAGAAATATTCACACTAAATAAGCATCTCAGAAATGCCCCTAACAAAAATCTCTCCAGCCTTTTTATTTCTGTTTTTTTGTTTGTTTGTTTGTTTTGTTTTTTGGGCACGCCACACAACTTGTAAGGTCTTATTTCCCTGACCAGGCATTGAACACAGATCCCCAGCAGTGGAAGTGCCAAGTCCTAACCCCTGGATCACCAGGGAATTCTCTCTCCAGCTTCCTTATCAAAGAGGAAATGCTTGCCTAGTATTTCTTTTAATATAGGGATAAACAGATAACTGTGTTTTTTGCTATAAAAGCTCAGTTTTTGTCCTTTGTCCATGGCATCCAAAGTTGTGTATGTCATTAATCTTTATTAAGTGAATGAATGATCCTCTTTAGCAAATAGATTCTTCTTCCAAATATAAAAGGCTTAAGGGAAGTGGGTATAAAGAGCCTCACATAACCCTAAAAATAGTTCTTTTAATTATCAAACCTTCCAAGCCTTAAGCAATCACCTTTATATTAGTCTCTTCTCTGCCATCTGGGCTCCAAACCTTACAAACACAGTTTGCAGAAAAACAAATAAGATAACTGCTCAGTGGACTAAGCCTTTCATTATTTCTACTATGAAATACTTTATAATCTGATTATTTCATGTCAGCATAAGTATTCTCATTCTTAAAAAAAAATGCCAATCAATAAAAAAGTGAAAAAAGAATATGCTAATATGCACTATGCCTAGTGTTGTAAACATGCAGATGGGTAAGACAGGATTCCTATTAGAAACTCATGATCTCACAGGGAATAAAACATATAATAAGCTCAAACCATAATCACAAAATGCTATGGAGGCACCATGAAGTAGTAAAACTACATTTATTTTAAAACAGTCATTTCCTCCTTCTCTCCACTCCCCAGCTATTTGTTGATTTTATAAATATTTGAGTTTGCTTTATGTCCTCACGTTGTCTTTAAACATGATAGACAATGTACATAAGCAGGATCTAGTCCATAATTTGAAGGAGTTTATGCTCAGAGGAAATGGGTTGCAAAAATAGCTATATTTAAAGAAAGAAATGAATATGTGCAATGAGCGCTATAAGTTGGTATTGGAAAACAAAATAGGGAAAAAATACTTCAAATTAGATCAGGGAATATATTACTAGAGAAATGCTCTTTAAACGGGACCTCGAAGGGCCATTGGGTATCAGTGACAGACATCTTAGGAAGAATAAGCTTGCAAAAGGAAAGTGGGAGAAAGACAAAGCACAGGAAAAATACTCTGAGTACCTGTAGAGTACAAGTGGGAAGAGTAGAAGGTTAGAGCCAGATCATCTAGAATTTTGGAGGCCAAGCCAAGGATAACATGCCAAGCTAGCATGTTACCACAGCAGTGCTTTAGGACACGCTTTAGCCTACAACAGAACCAACCACTTGGAGGGCTTGTGAAAACACAAGCTCCACCCCAGTAGTTACTGATGCAAGAGGTCCAGAGTAGGGCTGAGTGTTTGTATCTTCAATAATTCACAAGTGATGCTGGTATTTGAGAACCACTTCCAAAGAGTTAATCTGATGATCACCTGTAGGATGGCTTAGAAAGGGAGAGGGTAGAGATGGAAACACCAGTCAGAAGACAGTTATACCTATCCAGGTGAAATGAGAGACGAAGCTGGAATCAATGGAAATAAGATACTCAGCTATAGTCAAGAGTAGGTATTTTCAAATAAAAGTCCATATGATAGAAAGTGTAATACTGAATTAAAGTTACATATTAATGAAAGGAGCAACTTCCTTTCAAGTTGTGTGAAACGTTATCTTTTATTTCTTTTGGTAATGAATTGGCCTAGAAAAATAGAACTATACTGGGAAGTGTGTAAATATAAGAATATTCCTTCTAATATTACAAATTATAATGATATATAGAGATAAAAACTTTGAGCTCACAATCTAGAATTTGATGAGACCAAGGTGGAATCTAATCAATGCTTCTGCTCTCAGGAAAGATGACCTCCAAAATCTATCAAGATCTATAGTTTTATATTTAATTTATGAAGATACTGAAGGTGAGACTCTTAAGAGAGGTGAAGGTAGGGTTAGGGGCTCTGGAAGGCTCAAATAGTAATTCCTAAGGTTTGGAGTTTAGACCAAAGCTTCTTATTTATTATTATCATTTTAACCTCTACTAGTTATTCCTACTAAGTAGATATCTAATAGCTAATTGAGGCAATATTTTCCTTTTACTTTTCCTAGAAATTTTTCCTGCAATAAAATACCATCTATTGTACGACGTACATTTGAACCACTACCGTTTTTGCAGTTTATGTAAGTTACAAATATAACTTCATTATATTTGGAATTTTTATAGTTTAATTATTTATAAAATTAATTTGTTACTCATTTTGATTAAAATTGTTGCTAAAATTTTGTAGAAAATCCTTTTTCTCTCTAGCAAAGATTAGTGTGAGAAATATTACACAGATCAGAGTGAATCATTATAGAGCAGTGGTTCTCAACCAGGGTTATTTGGCACGCAGGTGACATTTGGTTGTGTCTGGAGACATTTTTGCTTGTCAGAACTGTATATGATACTGACATCTAGTGGACAGAGGCCAGAGATACTACTAAACATCCAACAGTGTACAGGAAAGCCTACCACAGCAAAGAATTATCCAGCCAAAAATGTTAATAGTGCTGCCTTTCTAGAGATATAAAGATCACTTAACACAAGTATTTAATGAGCATTTACTATTTTGTATCTAATGCACCACATATATAATCATGAAAGTATAAATCATAATGTCTTCCACAGTGAGATTTCTTTAGTGTATGGAGGGAGTACTGATGTTATGTTTCATCATATATAAATTAGAATATTTGCCAAAGGATAAATGTTCTGAAAGAATACATATTTTTCTTCTTCTTTTGCTGGTGTCTTTTTTTGTAGAAATCTTAGTTGCAATTTACTCACAGAACTTAGATTTGGAACGTTTCAGGCCTGGCATGGAATACAGGTATTACACAAGTTGTAAGTAAAATAGAAGATGAATGCATGTAAAAAAACTGTGTGTAAAAAAATCATGCAGTTATTGGTTAGCTGGTGTAAGCCCAGTATGAATTCTGGAAAGTATGTCTTGAGAGCAATTTACTTTCCTTTCAAATTAGGAAACTAAGGTACAAAGAGGCCAAGAGACTTGTTTAACTCAGATATATGAAACATCCTGCTTTCCGTAGTACTGATCTTTGGTACAGGCAATAAAAGGCACCAAGCAAAAACACTCAAATTAGCATTGTCATGGAATCCCACTGATGCTTCTCCAATATGCGAATGGTCCATGAAGTTGCACTTTTGAATTTAACTTGGGTTCCTGCTCATGTGCAAAGTTCCTAACTGCATAAAATGTATGCAACACAGAGCTGCAAAGAACTAAGTATAGCACCGAATTCCTCAGGGAGCAAAAGGTGTGGATGCTTCCCCAACCATTATTAGCTCTTTTAAATGGTAAAGCAGAAAGAATTCCTGAACACCCACCACAGGGCTCTTCCCAGCCACCCAGAACATTATTTTTCAAAAAACATATATCTCTGAAGTGAATTATCTGTGGTCAATAGGAACGTTTGAAGTATGGGAAAAGACGTTGTTTGTGTTCAGCTATAGTGTGAAAAATATGAAGAAAATACATTGCTGTAGCCTAATTCAATATACTTTCTTTGCTGACTACTCTTCAATAAGAAGTGTGGGTTTTACACCCTTTCAGCTCAAAAATTCTGTGATTTCTCTTGACACAAGGAAATGATACTGGGTACTTTCAATGGCCTGAAGGTGATTTTAGACTCAAGGTAAAGGGCTATTCTACACCTGGCTTTGGAAAAGACTCTCTTACCTGTCTTGTGGTTCAGAAATCCAGTTTCACACAGTTCACACATTTTGGGTTAATGAAGGTGTTGAGGCTGTGTCTGGAACTGGATTAGCAATTCCTGCAGATGCCTATGTTTAGCGCCCTCCTTCCTTTCCCTTGTTACTTTGCTGATAACTACCTTGGAGAGAGAGCACCAAGGGTCAGTTTTTCTTTTGCCAGCACACAGGAGAGCGGGCTGATGAGGTCCCTTCACCAGGAGGTTTTAGTAGCGTCAATATAACGTCATAAGCTCACCACCTTTCCTAAACATCCTATAACAGCAAGACTTCCTTATAAGACTCAGTTTCACTATAATTATGTAGCCAACACGGGAAAATACATTGTGGAAATAAAAAAATAAATCAATCAATCACAGTTTAAAAATTAATGAACTCATTCAAAAACATTCACTGAGTGCCATGCCCACTGTGTGTCAGCAGTGTACTAAGTGCTGGGGATACAAAGATGCATAGGGCAGGGACTTTGTCCCCAAGAAGCTTTCATACTGGAAGGAGAAAGATGGATGTTGATGGAAAAACATATATGAGAGCCATTCTAGCATCTATGCCGCAGGGTAACAAGGTTAGGCAGGGGGGTGATGAAGTAGAAAATGGGTGGTAGTTTAGAAAAGATTTGTAATGTAAGAGGCACCAACTTGTTCCTTTTGAATTTGTGTTCCTCTTAAATGACGCAAAAGGTAGTGAAAGAATCAGAACTATCTGGTGTTGGAAATAAATTAGTACTGTACTCCAAAAACTCGTTCACAGTTACTTTTAAAAGATTGTCACAGTATAGTAAGTCTTTGTTTTGGGCTAAGTCTTTCTAATAGACAAAGGTAATTTGCTTCAGGAAATATTTGCCATAGTGATATATAAACTTGATTGCATCTCTTTTAAAAGGCAAGCCATCAAGGGAAGATGCCACACTCGAGTTAAGTCATTTTACTACCTATTATGACATATTACTGGGGTGTTTATAAGTTGCCTGCATTAAATAAGTTTGAAAAATGTCCCCAGCTGAGGTGGATTTTTCATGAATACAATGAAGCTTAGGCTTCAGGGCTCCTCACTTTCATAGGTCCCTTCCAAGGTATTGAGCGGGGTCCTAGCAATTTTTGTATTCATAACTTTGCATGTTTTTATTTGATAGGATTTCCCGAAGTACATGAGGTACAGGCCCCTCAAAACCTTGATTCATCACCGGGTTTCAGGTAATTATAAGTCAGTAGGTTTCTTGAATGCAGCCTCTATGTTATTGACAAACATCAGGTGAAGTAGTTAGCAGTGTGGTAGTCTATTTTAAGACCAAAATCTACCTCAAAGATGAGCCAAGAGCTTATTAATTAATGAAGTACCACTTTTTGAATGGTGGTAGTAATCATATCTCTTTCAGATAAAATAAGGAATGAAATATATTATGGAAAACCATCAGTGGTTGATAATCCTAAATGTTAACTTTACTTTTTTTTTCTGACTATAAATTGTTTCTCCTACATTCACTTATGCAGGTCCAGACCGATGGCTTATTTTTAAAAACTCTTTTCGTCACTTCATTGGTTCTAACAATACAAGCTCCATGATTTTAGAAACTGAAGGACTCTACAATGTACAAAGGCTATATAACTTAAACAGACAGAGCACATTCACATGCTTCCTTTTCTGTGGTACATCAATATTGTACCTAGAACATAAGCACTAAGAGAGAGTAAGAGGAAAATCAAAGTCTTATCCCTATTAAATTATTTACCCCATTGTTGAGAATATCAATGAGGGTGGTGTGGCCACACTATGAAGGCAAATTGAGCTGCGGTCACAGAGCCACCCTAATGCTCCCCCCATCAACTAGCATTGGTTTCCTTTAGATAGCTATGTACACACAAAAGCTGACACACTTCAGGGTGTTGTCATCACTTTTTGCTATGTACTAGAATCCTGGCAGCTTCTCAGATTTAGAAAGGCATAAACATTAAAAACAAAAATAACTTGGGTCTGCCCTTTGCCATGATTCAGGGTGGTTATTTTATTTGTAATAGTTCAAAATTTTGAGATTGTCACACCTAGAAACTACCATACTTTTCTTCTCCCAACTGCATCTTATTCTTCCCACCTGTAGTATTTTCTCCCATTGTATATGTTTATTCACTTTCTTGATAGTGTCCTTTGAAGCACACACTTTTTAATTTTTATAAAATCCCATTCATCTCTTTTTTCTTTGGTTCTTTGTGCTTCTGGTATCATATCTAAGAAACTATTGTGTAATGCAAGATCATAAAGATTTACCCCTGTGTTTTCTTCTAAGAGTTTTATAGCCTTAGCTCTTACATTTGTATATTTGATCCATTTGGAGTTAATTTTCATATATGGTGTGAAGTGTAGGAGTCCAGCTTCATTATTTTGTGTGTGGATGTACTGTTTTCCCAGCATTATTTGAAAAGACTGTTCTTTCCACATTGAATTGTTTTGGCACGCTGGTTGAAAATCAATAGACCATACACTTGAGGGTTTATTTCTATACTGCCAATTGTGTTCCATTGATTTACATGTCTGTTCTTATTCCAGTACAACACTGTGATTGCAGTAGCTTTGAACGGAGTTTTGAAACCAGGATGTGTGAGTCCTCCCACTTTGTCCTTTACCAACATTGTTTTCGTTATTCTGTTTCCTTGAATTGCCATATGAATTTTAGAATTAGCTTGGCAATTTCTGGAAAGAAGTCAGCTGGGATTTTGATAGGAATTGCAATGGAACCATAGGTCGATTTGGGAAGTAGTGACATTTTAATAAGATTATCTTCCAGTCCATGAATCCGGCATGTCTTTATATTTATTTAGATCTTCTTCAATTTCTTTCAACAGTTTTGTACTTTTCAGAGTGAATCTTGCCCTTACTTGGTTAAATTTTACCCTAAGTATTTTACTTGTTTTGATGCTGTTACACATGGAATTGTTTTCTTAATTTCATTTTTGGATTACTCATTACTGGTGTGTAGAAATAATATTGATCTTATATCCTACAACCTTGCTGAACTCATTTATTAATGCTAACAGTTATTTTCCTAGATTCCCAGGAATACGTCTTGTGGTCTTCCAGTTTCCCAGGAATACATTGGAACATTTCAAAGTCTCTGTGGACATCTCATTCCTCAGCTTTTCTCTTTAAGCTTCTCGGTTGGGCTGTTTTCTGCCCCAAACTGTTATCCATTGCCTCATGCAACCGCCATGTTAAAATATTTGCTTGAAAATGTTTTCCAGAAATGCCACCTGAGGAGCGGCTTTTCTCACTACACAGCTCTCGGTCAGGTCAAAGGAAAGCCTTTCAAGTGAGGTCTTCCAGGGGACAACCAGACATGTAAAACAATGACAGTTCTTTGGAATGAGGCTTTGAAGGCCCTCCCAGTCCATGCTACTCCTTCTGGTACCAAGGATGTGGGCTGTTTTTCAAGGCTACCACTGGCATGGAGAGCAAAGGTCAAGGACAAGTTAAAGCAACACAGATATCATTGTTCTTACCGAAATTAATTTGTTTTCCTTGAAGAAATTGCTCCCCAATGTGCTGCAAGCCTGTTGGTTAAATTTCCAGAGTTCAGAAGAAGTTGATTCTGATTTTTGCCAGTTTTGTTGTTGTTGTTCATGTTATTGGTATTATGGCTTCTATGGAGGGATGAATTTTCCAATGTATTTCCTCCATCATTTTTACGGATTTTAGTACAATTTTTTTTTAAATCTCTAAAGTATAAATGACCATAGGCTAATTAAATATTTATCATGGGAGATGATTAAGGAAAAAATAAATAAAAAGAGAAATAATAAATAAAAAGAGAAAATATAAATCTCATAGAGTGTTTCCCAAATGGGTAGATGAAGTTTGAAATGGTATTTCTATATTTAGTGCTCTCAAAATTAAGATTCAAGTAACAGATATATTAACCCCCAGCCTTTTTTTTTTCATTGAGGTTAAACACAGGCTTTAGCGTCAGAACTGAGTTCAAATTCCAGCTCTGGTTCTTACTAGCTTTATGACTTAGGACAAGTTATGTAACTTCTCTGTGCCTCAGTTTCCTCATTTGTACAATGGGGTAATATATCTATCACATAAGGTTACTGTGAGGATTAACTGTTAAATGCTGATCACAGATGACTGGCAACCCAAAATTTATTAGCTTTGATAATTATCTTTATAATATTGTGCACAAATATGCTAATAATTCTTGAGTAGTGTTAACCTAAAGTCAGATATTCTTTTCTTTCTTCCTGTTTCTGTTTTCTTTTTCCCCCCTTATTTGTTGTAAAGAACGATGAAGAAAAAAAATGAAAGAAAGAAAGAACTAAGAAGAAAATCTATTCCAGCATTTTGGAATAAAATTTTGTTCCCCAAAATTAATTTGTTTATTTTATTGATATATAAACAAAATGTTATTTATTTATTCAGCAAACATTTATTAAATACCTGGTAAATATTAGGCACTGTATCAGGCAGAGGAATAATAATGATAATAAAGTGTGGTCCCTGCTCTCAAGTTGCTGACAATCTAGGAGACTGACAAGTAAACAGGTGATTACATACACAGTAACAAAGGCTGTGATACAAGTATACACATGGGAGTATGTGATGGCAGTATGGTTTCACCAGTTCCTATTGGATTTATCTCTCCTTCTTTGGCTCCAGAACCAAGGAATTAGCCCTATTTTTGTCTTTAACTGGGTAGTTTAAATCATTAAATTTTAAAAAATTTGTAGAGATGAAAGAAAAACACCTTCACTTATGGAAGACACTAGAAATAGTACTTTTTTACAGAGCAAGGGCTTCCTACCAACATAGTCACTTCGAGGGTTTTGAACCTGAAAATTCTTTGGCATATTTTTTCTTTGCTAGCCACTTTGTTCTATTTTTTGTTTGTTTGTTTTTTTCTCTTTTCCACTTTATCATCTAGAGACCTGGGTCCTTCCCAATGAAAGAGTGTTTTACAGATTCTAAGGGTGATTTATAGATAAAGACAGAAAATGATTTTTTTTAACCTTCAAGTTCCATACCAAAAAAAATGAATATAAGATTTCATGGAAGTAATTGAAAATGCAGATAATTTTAATTCCATTCCATTTGTCAGAATTCTCAGTCGTAATCCTTTGACAACAGTTGACGATTCTTATCTTTTTAAATTGCCAGCATTAAAATATTTGTAAGTATTACAACAGTTTCATGGCTTATGAAATAATTTCTTCTCTTCTTTGCTTTCATCAAAGATTGAGTACGCTAAAAAGTCATAATTTAGATTTTAACTGGGTTAGTGAAAATAAGAGTTATTGGCAAAGAAAGGGATTAAGAAAGAAAATATATGGGTAAGACAGCCAACAGAGAATGAGAACAGTGTTGAAGAACACATATAGTTACAGAAGATGTAGACGAATGTAGGAATTTTATTTATCCCAGAAAGCAAAAAGGAATAAGGGGTACATTATTTTTTTAAAAGGGTGATCAAGGAGGTAGATGCAATTGAAAATGAGAAGTTCAGATAATAAAAAATGATTGTGCTGTTCAGCACCAAGGTCATAAATTTGATGACGCAAATTTAAATTTCTTCAATAAGATCTCTTTGGAATTATCATCTATGGAAAGTCAGAAGCCAGAATTGAAGTAATCCCATGTTAAGTATCTTTTTAAGTTTAGAATTTTTGTCTTTGGGTTTTATATCATGCATGTTTGGGCTTCTCCTTCAGAGACATGGGAACAACACAAGTGTCACAACAATTGAAAGCATCCTCATGATGACCCTTGAATTGGAAAAACTGTAAGTTGATTTTTCTGACATTTACTTTCACTCAATTGTTTTTTTTTAGGTTTGTTTTATTATGTTCTTAAATCAGGTTTATTTATGTATAATTTTCATTTAACAAAATTCACTATTTTTAAATGTACAGTGTGATGTGTTTTGACAAACATATAGTTCTGTAGCCACCACTGCATTTGAGGTAAAGAAAACTTCTGCACTCTCAAAAGACCCCTCATGTCCCTTTGTAGTCAATCCATCCTCCTCCCACTACCACCCCTTGGCAACCACCAATCTGATTTTTGTCCGTATAATGTTGCCTTTTCCAGAATATCTAATAAATGAAATCATATGGAATGTAGCTTTTTGTTTTTGGCTTCTTTCACTTAGTCTCTTTGGAAATTAATCTGTTTTGTTGCACCTGTCAGTATTTCATTCCATTTTATTGCTGAGTAGTATTCTAGTTGTGTGGATACACAGTTTGTTTACGCATTCATCATTTGACGAACATTTGAGTTGTTTCTAATTTTTTGGCTATTATAAACAAAACCTCTGAAAACACTCACATGTGTGTGTGAACATATGTTTTGTGCGAGCATATGTTTTCATTTCTTTGGGGTTAAATACCTAAGGGTGGGATTGCTTCATCATATGCTAAGTGCATATTTAACTTTTTAAGAAACTGTTAAACTGTTTTCTAAAGTGCCTGTGCCATTTTGCTTTCCCACTAGCAGTCTATGAGAGTTACAGTTAATCCACATCATCACCTGATCATTATATTTGTTTTTTAAAAAAATTTAGCCTTTCTAGTAGCTGTGTAGTTCCATCTCGTGGTTTTTGCCACATTTTGCATTTCTGTAATAGCTGATGATGTTGAGTGTCTATTCATGTGCAAATATCTTTTTAAATGAAGTGTCTGTTAAAATCCATTTTTAATTGGATATTTATATTGAGTTTTAAGAGTGCTTTATATAAAAAGCAATGGAAAATGTCCTTTCTCTCAGATATGTGTTTAGTAAATATCTTCTCCCAGATTGTGACTTATCTTCATTGTATTAAAATGTCTCTGAAGACTAGAAGCTTTAAACGTTTGATGAACTCTAATTTATCAATTTTTATTTTTTTCATATTTATTTAATTTATTTATTTGGTTTGCTGGGTCTCAGTTGCAGCAGCAGGACTCCATAGTTTCAGCTCATGGGCTTCTTAGTTGTGGCATGCGAACTCTTAGTTGTGGCATGCATGTGGGATCTAGTTCCCTAACCAAGGATCGAACCCGGGCCCCCTGCATTGGGAACTTGGAGTCTTAACCACAAGGGAAGTCCCTTAGCAATTTTTCTTAGATGGTTTGTGCTCTTTTGTGTCTTATCTAAGAAATCGTTTTCTGAGACCCCATTGTGTAACCCAAAATCACAAAGATTTTCTCCTGTTTTCTTCTGGAAGTTGTATAGTTACATTTAAGTCTATGATTCATTTTGAATTAATTTTCATATATGTTTTGAGGAAAGGGTCAAGTTTCTTTTTTTTGCTGTTTAAAGAAAACTATTTCTGTAGGACCCTATTGTGACAGTTTATTACACAACTTACTGCACCTTAAATTGTGCCATACCCCCTCCAGTATGGAAAGCTAATAGAAAGTTTTTGTTATGCCAAGGCTAGTTGAGGGGATTGCATGAGATTAGTATGCGGAAAGAGCCTTGCATTTAGCAGTCTGTTCCAACTGTCTTTGTCAGTCAGCTGACAAATGACTGTCTTCACCACGCCATCACTCATTGTTCACTGCTCTAGCATCATCTTCCTCAGCCTCCAACAGCATCTGCCACAATTGTGATCCCTCTCTTGTCAGCTAGATGTCCTCCTCTCTGGATATTAAAAATTATTTCCTGGGGCTTTCCTGATGGCGCAGTGGTTGAGAGTCCGCCTGCCGATGCAGGGGACGCGGGTTCGTGCCCCGGTCCGTGAAGATCCCACATGCCGCGGAGCGGCTGGGCCCATGAGCCATGGCCACTGGGCCTGCGCGTCCGGAGCCTGTGCTCCACAACTGGAGAGGCCACAACAGTGAGAGGCCCGCGTACTGCAAAAAAAAAAAAAAAAAAAAAAAAAAAACACACTATTTCCCTATACTGTTAACACACAGTATTGAAGAAATTAAATTCCTGCACAATAATATTACCTAATAAAGAGTTGCTATTCAATTTTCCCCAATTGTCTCTCTCATATAATATCATTTCTTTTAACAGCTTTTTGAGGTATAATTGACATACAGTAATCTGTGTTCACACACACACATACATACACACCATGAAGACATCACCAAAATCAAAATGTCCATTACCTCAGAAAGTTTCTTAATGTTTCTTCGTAATTATTGCTTCCAATCGATCCTTTCCCTTTCCAATTGCCATACAACCAATTATGTGTTTTCTGTTTGCATTTTCTAGAATTTTATGTAAATGGAATCATGCAGTGTATACTTTTTTCTAACTGGCTTCTAAGCTCATCATGATTATTTTAATCTTCATCCATACTTTTGTATATATCAGTAATTCATTTCTGTTTAATGTTGAATAGTATTCCATTATACAGATGTACCCCAATTTATCTATTCACCATTGATGGACATGTGAGTTGTTTCAGTCTTTGTCTATTACAGATAAAGTTGCTATGAATATTTGTGTACAATTCTTTGTATGGATGTATACTTCCATTTCTCTTGGGTTAATACCTGCAAGTAGAATGGCTGGATCATTGGTAAGTGTATGTTTAAGTTTTAAAAAAATACCTATTTTCCATAGTGGTTTGATCATTTTACATCTCTACCAGCAGTGTATGAGAGTTGCATCTTCTTCACATTGCGGCCAATGCTTGCTATGCTCAGTATTTTTAATTTAAGATAGCTTAATATGTGTGTAATTTTTTCTCAGTCTAGCATCCCTAATGATTAATCTTGTCAAACATCTTTTCATATGCTTATTTTCCATATGTATATCTTTGAATCTTTTATCTATATTTTTCTGGAGTTTTGAGAGTTCTTTATATATTCTTGAAATTAGTCCTTTATCCAAAATGTAAGTTGCTAAGTACTTTCTCCCATTCTGGGACTCATCTTTTCATTCTCTCAGCAGTGTCTTTTGCAGGGCAGAAATTCTTAATTTTGATGGTGGCTAATATATCTATTTTTTTCTTTTATGGATTATGCTTTTGGTGTTGTATCTAAGAAATCATGCCTAACTCAAGGTCATAGAATTTTTCACTTGTTTTGCTCTAGAAGTTTTATAGTTTTATGTTTTACATTTAGATCTCTGAACCAATTTGAGTTCACTTCTGTATATGGTTTGGATGGAAGTTCCTTTTTTTTTGTTTTTTGCACCTGGATATTCAATTGTTCCAGTATCATTTGTTGAAAAGACTATCGTTTCTCCACTTAAATGCCTTTGAACCTGAAAGTCAGTTGTCCACGTCTCTGTACTTCTGAACATTCTATTCTGTTCCTTTGATTTTTTGTGTATCTTTACACTACTATCAAAATGTCTTGAAAGTGTAGCTTCATAAGCGTTGAAATCAGTTACTGTTCTTCAACTTTGTTCTTTTTCAACGTTGTTTTAGTTATTCTAAATTTTATTTCGATATAAAATTTAGAATTAGCTTGTCTATAGAAAAGCCTACTGGGATTTTGATCTATAAATCAATTTGGGGAGAATTGATATCTTATCAGTATTGAATCTTCACATCCATGAATACTATATCTCTCCATTTATTTAGGTCTTCCTTAATTTCCCCCAGCAATATTTTACAGTTTTCAGTGCGCAAGTCTTTTACATATTTTATCAGATTTATTCTAAGTATTTTATATGCTTGATTCTATTATAAGTAGTATTTTGAAACTTTGATCTCTGATTGTTTGTTGAGATAAATTAATCTTTTTTTATGTTGATCTTGTACCCTGCAAACTTGATAAACTCATTTATTAGTTCCAGTAGCAATTTTGTAGATTCTATCAGGTTTACTACATAATCATGTTATCTGCAAATAAAGATAGCTCTACTTCTTCCTTTCCATTCTGAATATCTCTTTTTTTTGTTTCCCTATTGCACTGGCTAGAACCTTCAGTGCAATGTCAAATAGAAGTAATGAGAGTAGACATCCTTGCTTTTGTCCTGAACCTGGAGAGAAAGTACTTTGTCCTTCACCATTAAATATGATGTTAGGTTTTTTGTAGAAGTCATTTAACATGTTGGGGAAGTCTCCTTCCATTCCTAGTCTACTGAGGGCTGTTTTCTTTAATCAGGAATGGATGTTAGATTCTTTCATTCTTATCCTGCATCTATTGCAATGATTATGTGATTTTTCCCTTCTTTTCTTTTCTTAATTTGTTTATTTATTTTTGGCTGCTTTTGGTCTTCATTGCTACACGCAGGCTTTCTCTAGCTGTGGCGAACAGGAACTACTCTTCATTTTGCAGCGGTATGCAGGCTGCTCATTGCAGTGGCTTCTCTTGTTGTAGGGCATGGACTCTAGGTGAACGGGCTTCACTAGTTGTGGCACATGGTCTCAGTAGTTGTGTCTCACAGGCTCTAGAGTGCAGGTTCATTAGTTGTGGTGCACGGGCTTAGTTGCTCCGTGGCATGTGGGATCTTCCCGGACCAGGGCTGAAACCCATGTCCCCTGCACTGGCAGGTGGATTCTTAACCACTGCCCCACCAGAGATGTCCTGATTATTCTGTTTTAGTGTACTAAGTTGGGTAAATTGATTTTCAAATATTAAACCAACCTTTCATTCTTGAGATAAACACAATTGGTCATGATGTATCATCTTTTTATATAATACTGGATTTGATATGCTAAAATTTTGTTAAGAATTTTTGCCTCTGTGTTCATGAGAGATATTGGTCTATAGTTTTCTTGTAATGTCATTGTCTAATCTTGATACGGTGAAAGTTGTCCTTATAAATAAGTTGGGAAATATTCCCTTCTCTTCAACTTTCTTGTAGAGCTTGTGTAGAATTGACATTATTTTATTCCTTAAATGTTTGGTAAAATTTATGAGTTAAGCCACCTGGACTTGAAGCTTTCTTTGTTGGAAGGTTTTAAACTGCACATCCAATTTCTTTAATAGCTGTATTCTTTTTTTTTTTTTGCGGTACGCAGGCCTCTCACTGTTGTGGCCTCTCCCATTGCAGAGCACAGGCTCCGGACGCGCAGGCTCATTGGCCAAGGCTCACGGGCCTAGACACTCCGCAGCATGTGGGATCTTCACAGACCAGGGCACGAACCCGTGTCCCCTGCATCAGCAGGCGGACTCTCAAACACTGCGCCACCAGGGAAGCCCTAATATCTATATTCTTGAATAAACTTTAGTAGTGCTTGTCTTTCAAGGAACTTGTCCATTTCATCTTGAATTTATTGGTATATTTTATATATTCTCTTATTATCCTTTTAATATCTATAGTATTTTTCTGTTTTCCATTTTATTTATTTCTACTTTGATCTTTATTGTGTTCTTTCTTCTCTAACTCTGTGATTAATTTGCTCTCGTTTTCCCAGATTAAGGTGGAAGTTGAGGAAGCTGAGTACAGATTTAGCAATATCCCACATTTTGACATATTATGTTTTCACTTTCAGTGAGTTCAAAATAGTTTCTGATTTCCCTTTTGATTTCTTCTTTGACCACAAAGTTACTCAGAAGTGTGTTGTTTAGTTTCCAAATTTTTGGAGCTTTTTCAGATTTGTTAATTTCTAATTTATTTCCATTGTTTTCAGAGACATATATTGAATAACTAAAATCCTTTAAAAAATTTTTAAGTACTTTTTAAATTTATTTTTTTGCAGCGTTGGGTCTTTTTTGCTTCGTCGGGGCTTTCTCCAGTTGCGGTGAGCAGGGCCTACTCTTCATTGCGGTGCACCGGATTCTCACTGATGTCTTCTCTTGTTGCAGAGCACAGGCTCTAGGTGCATGGGCTTCAGTAGTTGTGGCACACAGGCTCTAGGGTGCAGGCTCAGTAATTGTGACGTACAGGCTTAGTTGCTCTGCGGCATGCATGTGGGATTTTCCCGGAACAGGGATCGAACCAGTGACCCCTGCATTGGCAGGGAGATTTTTAAACACTGAACAACCAGGGAAGTCCGTATTCTTGTATTCTTAATCTTTTGTGTAGATCCATATTCCAATCTGGTGTCATTTTCCTTCTGCTTGAAAATACTTCTTTTAACAATTCTTAAAGTGAAAATCTACTAGTAATGAATACTTTCAGCTTTTGTATGTCTGAGACAGTCTTTATTTTGCTTTTGTTTTGACAGATTTGGATATAGAATTCTAGCTTGATAGAATTCAATTCACTACTTTAAATATGTTATTTTGCTGTGTTCTCATTTACATTGTTTCCAACAAAAATTCTGCTGTCATTGTTATCTTTGTTCCTCTGTATGTAGTGTATAGTTTTTTCCTCTGGCGGCTTTAAAATTTTTCTATTTATTGCTGGTTTTGAGCAATTTGATAATTTTTTGTGCCTTGGTGTAGTTTTGTCCATGTTTCTTATGCTTAAAGTTCATTGATCTTCTTGACTTTGTGTCTTTATAGAGTTTACCATTTTGGAAAAATTTTGGCTGTTATTTCTTCAAATTTTTGCATTTCTCCTCTCCTTCATGGACTCTAAGTACACATGTATTAGACCACTTGAAGTTGTTGCACAGCTCACTGATACTCTATTAAGTTTTGTTGTTGTTTTGTTTTGTTACTCTTTTTGTTTCATTTTGGATAGTTTCTATTACTATGCCTTAATGTTCAGTTACCCTTGCTTCTGCAGTGTCTAATCAGCCATTAACCTCGTTCAATATCTTTTTCATTTAGACATTGCTTTTAATCTCTAGAAGTCCAATTTTGGTCTCCTTTACCTTTTCCATGCCTGTACTTAACATTTTCAGTTTTTAGTCTAGGTTTTCTAACATATGAAATACAGTTATAATAACTTTACTTCAGGTATAATAACTTTTTAAATGTTCTTTTCTGCCAGTTCTAACATCTGTATAGATGATGGGTTAGTTTTGATTGGTTGCCTTTTCTCCTCACTATGGGTCATATTTTCCTACTTCTTTGCATGCTTGGCAATTTTTCATATGATCCCAGATATTGTGAGATTTTGTTTATTGTGTGCTATACATATTTATATCCCTGTAAAATGCTTGGGCTTTGTTTTGGGTGAAATTAAGTTACTCAAAACAATTTTATTCTTTTTAGGCCTAGCTTTTAAGATTCGTTGGATAGGAGTCCAAATACCCTTTAGTCGGGAGTGCATTATTTGCAAGTACTGAGACAAGTCCTTTCTGAGTATCATGAGGTTTTCCAGTCTGACTTGTAAGAACAGGTACTATTCCTACAACCCTGTGTGATATCCAGTTATTCTTATTATTAATCCTTTCATGTGGTCCTTTTCCTGGCATCAAGTAATTCCTCACACAAATGTACTGACAAATACTTTGTTGAATTCTCAAGAGATCCCTCTGCATATCTCTAGGCTTCTTTCTCTGTGTACTTCTTTTGTCTCTGATACTCTGCTTTTTGAACTCTAGTTACCTTGGTTTTCCCAGATTCTCAGCTCCATTTCCTCAGTCAGGGAGTCCACCCGTCTCTGCCTGGACTTCTCTTCCCTGTACCATGACCTGGAAACTCTCTCAGAGAAGTAAATTAGGGCAATTATAGGGAACACTTCATTTATTTCCCATCTCATGGGGATTACTGAACTTGATTGCCTGAGGTCCAGTTTCTTGGAAACTGTTTTTTCATATGTTCTGTCTTATTTTTTCATTGCTTCAGGTGCAAGGTTAAATTGGTCCTTGTTACTTCCTCTTGGCCAGAATCCAATAACATTCTTTAAGTGTGTTTTGCTTTGATACAGGGTCCAAATAAGATTAAGCATTGCATGTCTTGTCTTTGTTTCCTTTAACCTACAATATTTCCCTGCTATTTTTTTTCTTGGTCTTTTATGACATTGGCATTTTTGAAGAGTCTAAGCCAGTTTTCTTGTAAATTGCCCCACAATCTGGATTTGTCCGTTTCCTCATTAGATTCAAAGTAAATATTTGGGGGAAGAATACTATATGGGTGATGTATTCTTCATACTTCATCACTTCAGGTGGCCCAGTGCTAAGTTTGATCACTTGACTAAGGTGGTATCTTCCATATCTCTCCATTGTAAAGTTATTTTTCCCCTTGGTAATTGAAAAATCATATGTAGCTTGATACTTTCAAAAAACTCTTCACCCAACTGTGCATCAATCATAATCCTTGTCTGAATTGATTATTACATTGTTAGTTGCAAAATGACAATTTCAAATTCTATCATTCCTTTTGCATTTATTAGCTGACGTTATTTTATAAAGTAGAGACCCCCCACTTTCATTTTGAGTATCATTATGAACTCATGTGTTTTTTTTTTAATTAGCTATGTTATAGCTTATTATAATGATAATGTTATTCTTTGGAATGTTCCTTTTGTCCAGATTTGGCCAAAGCAACCTCTGTTATTGTTTAACCACACGATGCTTTTTTATTACTAGAATAACTTCTAATATATTACTACTCACAAATAGGAACTGAGAAAGGGATTCCAGAAGGTGCCGTCTTATTCAGACTCTTCTTAGAAGTCTGCCTTCTTCCTGTGTATTCTTAACCCAAAGTAAGGCTTTCGGGTTGGAAGGAGATACTTTGGATTTAAACTACAGATCAGTGTCACCCGATTCTAATCCCTATTCCCTTTTTCCTAGGCATACCATGCCTACTGCCATCTTAATCCTTCTGTTGGGCACCTCTCTCCTCCTCTATATTTATTTACAACAGTCAAGAGCAGGAATTGGCAAACCGGCCCCTATCCTGTTCTGCAGTCCATATGCCCCAAGAACTCCTTTTTGCATTGGTCTGTGGTGGCCTTGGCCTACCTCTTCTACCTACTCAAGTAACCCTTTTACCACGAATTTAATTACCTGTGGTTCCGTTTATAGGATCTTACCTAGCCTTATGGCCTGCTGTCTCTGCCAATTTAAAAATATTACTGAGGTTGTCTGTAAGACAGTCAAGCTGCATTGTGACACTGAATGCCTGACAGACATCACACGTTGTGGTGAGTCTCAATTGCGAGATAATAAATTTTTAATTTAATATTTTAATTTTTAATCAATGATGATAAATTTTAAAATTCATGATGTAACTGCATTATTTTCATTCATACATTCAGAGTTACAGCTCCCTAAGTTTCTAAGAATTATCCCATTGCTAAAAATCAGATTCTTGTTTACATTATTAAGCTAATAATAGCTCAGTTACATTGTTAGCTTAATAATGTAACTGATCCGCATACATAAAGGAACAAGAGAAAGGAATGGAAGGGGGAAGGGAATTAACATTAATGGCCTCATATCCTATGATGTGCCCTCTGCAAATGAGAATTTATTGATATAGTGCCTCAGTTTGTAAACTGATTTTATATACATTAGGTCTCAAGTACCCTTCGTCTTATAGGATAAGTGTCAATATATTTTTGTTTATTTTGTTTGTTTCTGCAATTTTATAAAGAGTACAAGTGATGCTGTTTTATGTCCTATTTGGAGCCTGAGAGTATTTAGTTCCATAACCAGAAGCTGCTGCCTAGCCCTTCTAATGGAATGGAGAGCTAGCTTATTCTTAGACTGTCAAGCTCTGAACTTTATCTGAATCTCAAGCTTTTCTATTCACAAAACACTCAGGGGCTTTCAACTGTTTTTCTATATATTAGATTTATTGCTACTAAGTATTTAAAAAGCGCAGGTGCGTGTGCGCAAGCGTAGTCCGCTTGCGCCCCGAGCAGCGCAGGTGCGGTGATGGTGGGATGGTGCAGTTGGTACCTTTTGGGGTTCCCTTCGGGGGTGACAAAAGCTTGCTGGTGTGGGAGCTGAGCTCTGGACCCACCGCCGAGACTTTGCAATTGAGCCCTGCCGGAGTGGAGGGAAAGGTGGATGAAGCCACCCCGCGCCCCAGTAACTAGGTGCCCCGGGGTACTGCTTCAGTACCTCATCTGCCTGTGGCCTCCGCTGAGAGGAATCTTAGTTCTAGAGACGACCTGAGCAGTCAGCTCGCCCCCATAGATTTTTGAGGGTTAGTCTCCAACTGAAGACATTTCCTCCTAATGCTTCTCGAAGCTTAGGATTTCAGAGGGAACCTTGTCCATGAAATGAGAAGGGTTTGGAGTTGCAGGCTCACCACAGTTGCCTGTGGCGAATGGCTGGGGGAGTACCAGGGAATGGGCGGTTTTGTTTCCTGGGCCTGAAATTTACTGCACTTACTTAGCGTGAGACCACCCTAAAGCATTCTCTCTTCACAGTCTTCTCCCGGTTTGGCCTTCTGTATTCGGTCCGAGTCTTCCCAAACGCAGCAGTGGGCGGTCCTGTGTTCTCTGCCATCATCAAATTTTATTCAGCAAGGGATGCCCACAGAGGCCAAAAGACATGCGACCAGAAGCAGCTTTTTCACACATCTCCAGTGTGAAAAAGGTGGGTCCAAATGTGGACTTCCTTGCTCTACTGGGATGAAGTGCTGAATTTAAAACTAATAGTCTATCAGGAATTCCCTGGTGGTCCACTGGTTAGGACTCTGCACTTTCACTACTTAGGGCCCGGGTTCAATCCCTGGTCTGGGAACTAGGATCCCAGGGAAAACAAACAAACAAACAAACAAAAAAAAAAACGGCCAGCGTTTGTACAGCACTGTGATGTACAGAATGCTCTCAGATGCACTGCTCCACCGATCCTTCCGTTCCCCAGTTGTTTCTTTCTTTTTTTTTAGATGAAGAAACTCGAACTCAGGATGGTTAAGTGACTTACTTAAGGTTCATGACAGTAAATGTGGAAACTAGAGGCCAAACCCAAACTTAACTGATGTTAAACCCCATGTCATTTTATGCTGCCCCTTAATTTAAGAAATCTTCACAAGAATCTTCCTTATATATACATTTCTGTGGATTTTAAATGTGTGAGGTTGACAAATTTTTTTAAATTAATTAATGAATTTATTTATTTATTTTTGGCTGTGTTGGGTCTTGTTGCTACGCACCGGCTTTCTCTATTTGCGGCGAGCGGAGTCTGCTCTTCGTTGCGGTGCGTGGGCTTCTCATCGCGACAGCTTCTCTTGTTGCGGAGCAAGTGTTCAAGGCACGTGGGCTTCAGTAGTTGTGCCTCACGAGCTCTAGAGCACAGGCACAGTAGTTGTGGCACACGGGCTTAGTTGCTCTGCGGCATGTGGGATCTTCGCGGACAAGGATCGAACCCGTGTCCCCCGCATTGGCACCCAGTCTCTTAACCAGTGTGCCAACAGGGATGTCCCGAGCTTGAAAAACTTTTGTCACATGTAAGATAAAGGAGGCTTCATCATCATCATCACTCTCAAACTGCCTATTAAGAACTCACTTCAGATTCCAAAAACTGGGTAAACATTCTTTAATGCATTGTAGAAACCTTCTTCCATATTAACATGCCATCCAATTTTACTTCCCCAGAATTAACATTTCATTATGTTAAGGACCTTTTCAATTCCTCTGAATAAGTGAGTGAGGCTTAGATTTCCCAGACCTTTCCCTTTATAATTGTGTGTCTTCTCTGATTGGCTTCTTGCTCTGGCTACTTCCTACTGATCTTGCTACCTCTTCTCACCCATATTTCTTTACTCACTGATTTCACCTATATTGAATCTGAGAACTCTCCTCAGATGTGACTCCAGGTACACTACCTCCCACTTCTGTACCCTGTTTAACACCCTCTTCAATCCTGGCTGTACTCCCTGGGATTGAAATGATTTTCTGTCAGGCATTCTTTTATTTGCAGACCCTGCGACCATTTCATGTACCACTCAGATATGACAGATGGCCCTGGAAAGATTATGAAACAGTTACTTGGTATCAGTTGTGAGTAATGAGTTTTTTTCTTATATTTGACATAAAGACCAATCCATAAGCATAGATTGTGAGATTTTCACAGCATATAGCCCATCACTGATAGCATAATGAAGAAAATGTTCTCCAAGTCACTATAGAGTTGAGAGGAAAGGGCATTTGTATTAGATTTCTTTATTTAATGCAGAGGCTTAGTTTACTACCCACAACCCCGAAATTTTTCCCTACTTTACTTATGCGCTCTTTTTCAATTTATTTATTTATTTACTTATTTGCTTGCACCGGGTCTCAGTTGCAGCAGGTGGGCTCCTTAGTTGTGGCTCAAGGGCTCCCCAGTTGTGGCATGTGGGCTCCCCATTTGCAGCAGGCATGCTCCTTTAGTTGTGGCTTGCAGGCTCCTTAAATGTGGCATGCGAACTCTTAGTTGCAGCATGCATGTGAGACCTAGTTCCCTGACCGGGGATCGAACCTGGGCCCCCTGCATTGGGATAATGGTATCTTAACAACTGCACCAGCATGGAAGTTCCAATTATGTGTTCTTTTACTCATTGGCAGGTATCTTCCTATCCTTTTTCCCCTGTGTTTTTTATAAATACAGAAAAGAGAAAAACATTTTAAAATAAAATGAAGGAAAGGCCTAATGTATCTGAGTTTTTCTCAGTAGCATGAAGGGAAATGTTTGCCAGCAAGAACTGTGGCAAGGTTATCCCAGATGTCAACTGTCTCTACTCCCCAAGGGCTCAGAGCCCTTCTGAGGCTTCCTAATTGTCCAGGACAGCTCCATTATGACTCACCATACAGGACCTAGCCTCCCATGTGGCACTCAACATTTAAAAATTAGTCTTCATTTCTCCTTCCCTGCAGGCAGCTTCAGTTGGAGAAAGTAATTTCATTTTCTTATGTACTCATTCATTCACTCAGTCAACAGACCATCACTCCTCTATTATATGCCAAGATGAATTCTTCTTTCTGGTAACAAGGAAAGAATAATATATGGTTCCTTCAAGCACTTATGGAGCTCATAAACTAGTGACAGAGGAAGAGGCACAAGCAGATCAATAAAGGATTAACAATGCTTTGACTTTATTTGTATTATTTGAATTTTTATGACTAAATTTATATACTACACCCTGTTCAAAATGGAAATAGATGTTTAAGAAAGAAGTAGTGATGTATAAAATCCACAGTAATATGTAAGTTATTTAGAGAGTTAAGACTGGAAATATTTGCACTCTCAAAGAAGCTTGTTAATGCAGATGAATCTATAATTCTTTTGGTTGCTTTATTTACATTTATAGAGGTATACATATTCCCTCTTCTAACAGGGCTTAGTAAATTGGGAAGGGGGTGCTACAGATTAAGGTCCTAATTCAGTGGCAGGTCCATCTTATCTCCTGTTCAGGTCATATTCTCAAGCAGGAGCTACAGGATGAGATGAGTAAAACAATCCATTCCTTTGCTTAGCCCCAGCCCCATAATAGGCTTCTGTTGGGCTTCCTTGGATGCTTTCATCATCACTTTCACCACCGGATGTCAGGGAACCTTCTGGTTAATCAGGGGCCCTGGAAATGATGCAGAAAAGTACTGGCTTAAAAATAATAAATAACATTTATTTAGGGCTCACTGTGAACTCATTGCTTAAAATGTCCTATTCAATCTTCACAAACACTCTGTGAAATTGGTATTGATAAATCTCAGGTATATCCAAAATAAATCACTATGTAGGGTTGTGATATTTTTAGGTCTTTTATATCTTTAGGTTCATCTCGTCACCAGACATAAGGCAGTTCATCATAATACGCTTGCCCTAAACAGCTCCAGATGCCAAGAATTGGCAAATTACTTCTTTGGTTTCCATGGTGGTCATAAAGGATCATCAAGGTAAACTCTGTAAACTTTCTTTGACTAACCAGACTCCTTTCAACATTGAACTCCTAGACTTTAGAGAGAAGAATAGAACAGGGCTATGGGGAAGAGATGTGGGAGGTTTCCACATGGAAATATCTGAGCATAGGCCTGCCACCTAGAATTAGTGATAATCTCAATGACTTGGACGGTGGTGTCCATAATTTTCTCCAGTATTTGTATGGTGTATCATAAAAAATAGTTGTCCATATCTAGTCATTCATTTGCAAGTCTCAGTTGATTTTGAAGGGATAGCATACCTAAACTATTACCTGGGATTGCTGGAGTTTAGTTTTTATTTCTAACAGCAGTATATATTGAAGTCTAGCCTTTAACTCAAAATCCTAACAGCTTCGGGATCTTTCTAACCTTGAAGAAAGGGAAAATGAAGATATTGTGACACCACTTCAGAAGCAAAGCCTGAAGTTCTTCTGTGCTTTAGAGGTGGTGTTGCCCTCCCACGAGTGCAGGAGTCCTGGAGTTGGCATGGCTGAGGAACCTTTGGATAAGTTGGAGGAAGGTCTGTTTTTCAGTACGTGTGTGTGTTGGGAGGTGAGGCAGTGGGATTTCTCTTCTTTCCTTTCTTTCTGAAACTCAGCTTTTCAGATATATCATCACTTTTCTAAGCAACTAAAACCCTGGGCAAAATATTTCTACCCAACAATATAGGTTTTTATCTTAGGCAATACCTGAAAGCACCTTAAACTTTAGAATTTTAGAACTCACTGCCTGCCAAGAAGCTTAGGAGGAGGGAAAATTAGTTATTATTATTATTTTTTGGTTAATAATTTGTTTTGTGCTAAAATAATCCTTCAGATACACATGTCATCTGGCCTTCAGTGATCCCAACAAAATCATTGTCTGAAGATTGAAATAAACTCTTCTGTAAATGTTCAGTCCTTTACCTCCTATAGAATGGCCTGAGCGGAAAACGTAAATGTAGATCCCTAGAAAGGGGATTCCAATTGATACTGAGTTTTTTCCTAGAATCCATGGCACTTGGGCTTAGGGTTTTAAGTCAGAGGCAGGGCTGTTAGCGAATGGGGCGGAGGAGGCTCCACCATCCACCTGAGTGTGTGATGGTTGAGTAGAGGCCAGATCATCTGCACTACCACCAAATCTATCTCACTGTATGAGTCCAGCCCTTCATGCAGAGGAGAGCAGGGTCTGTAGCAGTTTAGCCTCAGCTTGTCCATTTGAAATCTGTGAGTAATATGAGATTTGTGTCACGTGTTTGGTTTGCATTTCCCGTCTAGTATTTTAGCAACTTCCAGAATAGATCCCAGCAGTAAAAATGTGGCATGCCAGGGTATACCTACAACAGAGACATTCACTCATACCCCAGTGTTGTGCTTGCCCTTAATCATTAAGGTAATGATCTAAGAATCACAGATGCATTTTTACTTTTAAACGTATAACCTAGAAATCAGTTATTCATATAGGCATTTTAAATTCATCTGTTTTGGTTGGATTTAGGGTCATTATCATTCCTTATGAGAAGGAAGGTAACCCAGAAGCTTGCTATTCAGAAAGCTATGACAAATGCATTCCAGAAATTGCTGATTGTGGTTTTAGGTAAGACCTTTTTGATTGTCGTTGAAGTGCTTCAGTTTCAGTGAGCAAATAAACTTATTTGAAAAGTTAATTGGATGAAAATAATGGTTATCTAAAACATTACATATTCTTTCATTCACCATATGCTTTCACAGCAGGAGTCTTACATTTGTTCTTTGTGGCATTTATGACAAGAACGACAGGAAATATTATTGTCCCCAGTGTTTAGATGTAGAATCACTTGCCTCAGTTCATACAGAAAGTGTTTGATCCACTTCTTCCTCAATTGCTTGTTTATCATACAGAGTAGTGTAGTGATTATAAGCCTTGGACACCTGTGTTTGAGTCCTAACATTGTCTCTTAGATTTGTTGTTGTTGTTGTTGTTGTTGGAATTTTAGGTTTTTCTAGCCAGAGACCTTTGAAGGTATTTAATATCTCTAAGCTGCAATTTCTTTAATTTCATATAGGGTTAGTAATTCAGCTTACAGCAAATGGGGGATATTGTAAGAGTAAATGACATGATGAATGTAAAAAGCTTAGAACTATGCCTGAAACATAGTAAGCTTGTAGACAAAATATATTGACTATTATTATTACCGTTGTTTTCTTGTTGAAGAGTTTATTAGACTATCTTTTTGGAATCAGTTGAATTTCAGTTTTCATTTCTGATATATTGAGTGAATATGATTCTTATATAATAATCGGCTATGTTTTTGTGAGCCTTGAAACTGGTCATGCTACTGAATAGCATTGATTGTGTTCCCTATCGAGTTATACAGCGGTGAGAATGTCAAAGGTTGTGCCCAAAGGAAACTTTATGATTAGTAGATTCCCGAAGCAGAATTGCTCCCCTGCTTCACAGCCCTGCAGGCTGAGAGACTGAGAAATCCTAGCTAAGTTGTCAGAAACCTTATTTGCTTGTAAGAGTTGACCCTGGATTGGTCTTGGCCTTCCAACCTGGGCAGTCCTTCCAGTGAAGTTTGACTTCCCTGGTCATCAGGCACAATCTCCATCAGCTGTCAATTCTGGGTAACAACCTTTAAGAACCAAACAAAATGCCTGGGTTGTTTGTGCCTAATATGCCAAGGTACTCCTTATATGTACACAAAACCCCTTAGACCAAAAAGCCTGGTGGCTCTAGCTTGCCTTGAGGGAAGCTGTATTGTCCAAAGGGTACATGGGCCAGTTTCTGCCAGTAGAGTGTTCAAATGCTCTCTCTCTCTGTCTCTGTCTCTGTCTCCAAAGCTTTGTTCATTGTATCTGGTAGAATTTTGGTCCCAAGGAGTAAGCCCTTGCCTTGCTTCTAATAGGAAGTATCTATTATAGTCCAGTGGTATATCTCCCAGGTTTAAACTCACTCTGACCCTCACCTAATGCCTTCCTATTTAATTGTATTGTGATTGAACATTTTTGTTTCCACAGCTTTTAATTTCTATGTCCTTATTCCTTAGTTCTTATTTCTAAGATCATAAAGTTTTTAAACCAAAGTTGATACTTCTTATATATGTTTTCACAAATAATTATGATAAAAACTGAAGTGTCAGATGAGGGAACTTCTAGGAAAATGCTCTTATTTTCTGCTTTTAGAAGTCAAAAGAATGTCTAATTATTCGGTGCTACCATTGTATACAGGAAGTTTTAGAACAAGAAAACTTCTGAATTGATCCTTGTTAACTTTATTACAGAAAGTGGTAAAACAGCTGTGGCATATAAACCCTGTGAAGAGGTCACAGATGCTAGAACCGAAGAGGAACTACAGGATTTAATTCAAGTATGTGGAGTTAAAAACTCAAGGGGTACACAGCCAGTGTAACCATAATTCAAAACAACCAGCAGGATTTGGAAGGCTTCAGCATGTCTACTCAATTCTGTCTTCCTTAGGAAAAGGTGAAACTCTGAAAGTGCTTTTGAGGCAGGGAATTCCTAGGAGCTTTCCAAGTCCGGGACTTGTCTCTGGCCCCTTATTTGAAGTTTGGAGAGCAGGATTGAGGGCCACCAGTGTACGTCTACTGTTGTGGACACAGGAGAAGACACAGGCCTTTTCGAACTCCCCTCAAATAGAATTGCAGGGATTTGGGAACAAAGTAACTATGGTCTTAAGTGTGATTATGCTACACTGTTTAAAAACTATTCATGCCTTTCAAGTAAAGTATATTACCCAGATCTCAGCATCTCTTATGTATCTTGTGTTAAATATTTTGCCAAAGAACTTTTCTGTAAACCAGTTATATGGATGCCTCGAATTAGGGAGTAAGTTGTCAACGTAATTTCTGAAAGAAAACATTAATGTACTGCATATAGGATTTTTATTTAAAAGGAGCAAAAAATGTGTTCAATGTCATTGACAGCTTAATTTTTAGCTAGATTTCTGATTATTTAACTCACCCTAATGTTGCAAAGTTTGTTTTGAAGTGAAGAAAGTAGAGAAAGAAAAGGTGGTTATGTTCTGAAAAATGTAAAATTTTTGAAAGTTTTTTCCTGTACAAAATAATTATTTTAATTAAATTTAAATCAGTCAAGGAAACTTGAAACGTATCCGTGTTTGGGCTTTAAGAAGTGTAGCTTCCTATGAAATGTGAGAGGAAAGTGTTCTGTATTGATACTAAAGATTCTGGAAACCTGATTATAACAACAGATCCACTCCTAAATAAGGCCAATCCTGGAATCAGTTCCATTTAGAAACCATTATGTGCTAGGCACTGGAAATAAGGTGAAGCTCCTTCTCTCTTGGAGTTTAAGTGTTAAAGGTGTACCAGACAATTAAAAAGGACTAAAATTAAATAGATTATGAAAAAGACTGTGAAGAAAGTAAACTGGGTGCTAGTTACAGTATTTCAAGAAAATTACTTAACATGCTGACTTTAACATTCTAAGTGTCTTCTCCATGTGTCCACACAGGGTAGACCTCTGAAAAGTGACACTGTAGTTTTTTCTAGATTAATGGCTCTGTTGAGACAAGGTGGGATGGGGGAAGTTTTCCCATGCTAATATAAAGGGCGATTGACTTGGTTTTAAACTCTCTTTCCCAGAATGAATTGCTCGCCTGCCCCAAGCCCCTCCTACAGAAGTTCTGGAGTCATCACTGATTCAGTGGTAACCCCTAATAACACAGTTGTGAATGAATAATGAGGCGTGAATACTAAGAGTTTGGTGGAAATGGCAACATTTTCGAATAATTGTAAGGTGTGTTCCCCTTCCGCCACCCTAACTGGTGCTCATTTTGCAGGTCAGCTGCTTTTCTTGTCAGCCGTGTGGCCAAAGGGAGCAAGAATGTCTCTCAGACTTCAGCTTTGAGGAGGAAGAATTCAGATTGCCAGAACTGGACTAGCACTTTTGAATTTCCCAGAATGCCAGGTCCTGTGGTTTCCTCGGGAAGCTCTGCATCCTTCCCTCCTCCCTCCACTACTGGGTTGCTGGAGTTTGGGGCCACGGGTCTGCAGCCCAAATTCTGCCTCATTGTTTGTGGCCAGGGAGGGCAGGGCGGGGTTGGGAAGAGGGCCCGGCAGGAGGTAATTGTCGCGTTTGCAAGGGGAAGGATGGCTTGCGCCCTGGGGACTCTGGGAAAAAGGCCCACTCTGGTGGCGCGGATTGGATCTCCGCACGAGCCTAATAACGGTGGCGTAACTAAAGACGTCATAAATAACGGGTTGGACGTTAGGCGGGGGCGGGGCGCGCGGTTGCTAACGTGAGCCGTCGCGTCGGCGCTGGCATAGCGGTTCAGCTCGGACGCAGGATGTGGCTCCGGCTCCTCACTGGCCTGGGTCACTGCCCCTGGAGCCGCCGCATGTTTTGTCCCGGCTGCGCCATTGGTTGCCACGGCTCTTCCTCACATGGCAAGGACGGTGGCTTCTAGTCCAGGCAGTTCAGCCTCCGGAGTGGGCCCTCGGCCCCGTCCAGGTGAACCCCAACCCACCGCGGCTGACAGAGGCTTGGTCTTCACAGGCCTCAGACCCTCCTCCCAAATTGCCACAAGCCCTTACACCGCTGGTAGAAGCCAAGGGCTTTAATTACTTAACGTCCTTGTCTCCAGTCCAGATGTTGGCCCCGCCTCATCAGGAGTTGACTGAGACTGAGGTTGAGGAGTTGACTGAGACTGACACGGATTCGGTTGGAGAGCTGCCTACAGGGCCAGATCAGTTTGCTGTTCCACATCAGGACCTGAATAACAAGCAAATCCAACATCAAAAGCTCCCAGAGGCAGTTCCAGTGCTAGACTGGGATCAGAATCAGCCCTTGGTTCTCCCTTCTCGACACAAAAGTAAGACTAAACACATAGGTCTAGATGAGGCTGAAGGTCACCAATCATCTGAAATACTTGTTCCACCTGCAGGTAGTAACAGCTCAAAACCAATGAAGTTTATTGTTTCACCCCCAAACCTGAAGAAAGATCTAGTTCAGCATCAATGGCTTGACAAAATTATTGTTGGAACTATAGGCCCATTTCAAAAAAACACTCAGGGTCTAGAACGACAGTTGCAGGGTGATTATTTACATCCTAGTATGGATGCCATTTATCCTGAGGAGAGCCTACCTAGGGATTATTTGGGGAGCCCTGATGAACCTACGGAACCCCCTGAGGAAGCTGAAATTTCTCCATCCCAGCAGGATGGCCCAGTGCTAAGTTTGATCACTTGATTAAGGTGGTTTCTTCCATATCTCTCCATTGTAAAGTTATTTTTCCCTTTGGTAATTGATAACTAATCTGTGGGGTGATACTTTGGGATCAGTGAAAATCCTACTTTCAAACAACTCTTCACCCAACTGTGCATCAATGATAATCTTTGTCTGAATCGATTATTACGTTGATAGTTGCAAAATGACACTTCCCTATTCTATCACCCATTTTGCATTTAATAGCTGACATTATTCTATACAGAAGAGCTCCCCCACTTTTCACTTTGAGTATCACTATGAACTCATGTGCTTTTTTTAAAATTAACTATGTTATACCTTATTATAATGATAATGTTATTCTTTGGAATGTTCCTTTTGTCTAGATTTGGCCAATGCGATCTCTGTTATTGTTTAACCACACGATGCTTTTTTATTACTAGAATAACTTCTAATATATTACTACTCACAAATGGGAACTGAGAAAGGGATTCCTTTCTCAGTGCGGTCTTATTCAGACTCTTCTTAGAAGTCTGCCTTCTTCCTGTGTACTCTCAACCCAAAGTGAGGCATTTGGGTTGGAAGGAGATACTTCTGAATTAAACTACAGATCAATGTCACCCAATTCTAATACCTATTCCCTTTTTTCTAGGCATACCATATCTACTGCCATCCTAATCCTTCTGTTCGGCACTCCTCTCCTCCTCTATATTTATTTACAACAGTCAAGAGCAGCAATTGGCAAACCGGCCCTATTCAGTTCTCCAGTCCATATGCCCCAAGAACTCCTTTTTGCACTGGTCTGTGGTGGCCTTGACCTACCTCTTCTACCTACTCAAGTAACTCTTTTACCACGAATTTAATTATCTGTGTTTCCGTTTTAAGGATCTTACCTAGCCGTATGGCCTCCTGCCTCTGCCAATTTAAAAATACCATTGAGGTTGTCTGTAAGAGAGTCAAGCTGTGTTCTGACAATGGATGCCTGACAGACTTCACACTTTGTGGTGAGTCTCAACTGCGGGATAATAAATTTTTAATTTTATTTTATTTTTAATACATGATGATAATTTTAAAATTTAATTTAAAATTAAAATTAATGATGTGATTTCATTACTATAATTCATTCATTCAGAGTTCCAGCTCCCTAAGTTTCTAAGAACTACCCCCTTGGTAAGAATCAGAGTCTTGGTTACATTATTAAGCTAATAGTTGCTCAGTTACATTGTTAGCTTAATAATGTTACTGATCCACATACATAAAGGGACAAGAGAAAGGAATGGAAGCGGGAAGGGAATTAACATTAATGGTCACATATCCTATGCTGTGCTCTCTGCAAATGAGAACTTATTGATATTGTGCATCACAGTTTGACAACTGATTTTATATACATTAGGTCTCAAGTACCCTTTGTCTTATAGGACAGGTGTAAATGTATTTTTGTTTATTTTGTTTGTTTCTGCAATTTTATAAAGAGTACAAGTGATGCTGTTTTATGTCCTATTTGGAGCCTGAGATTTCTGGTTCCATAACCGGAAGCTGCTACCTAGCCCTTCTAATGGAATGGAGAGCTAGTTTATTCTTAGACTGTCCAGCTCTGAACTTACTCTGAATCTCAAGCTTTTCTATCCACAAAACACTCAGGGGCTTTCAACTATTTTTCTATATATTAGATTTATTGGCACTAACTTGGTGACTTCCAAAATGTGCTTTCATGCCCACGTAGCTTGAATACAGGTCTCTATCACTGAACTAGAGCACATGATAAATAATAACACTTTGCTACTTATATAAAGACAATATTGTTGATTTTTCAACACAACTTTTTTTTTGTCTGTGACACACAGCTTGTGAGATCTTAGCTCTACAACCAGGGATTGAACCCAGGCCACAGCAGGGAAAGTGCTGGGTCCTAACCACTTGACCACCAGGGAACTACCCCAAACAATTTTTTTACTAGTTGTATTACTCCCTTCTCCCCCAGAAGTGGGCAGAAAAGGCATTCTTAATCTCCTTTTACAGGCGAGGAGAAACAAGATCAGAGGTGTTAAGTGCTATGACCCTAGTGCCCTGATCTCCTCTCCCCAGTTTCCGGCTCTCTGCAAGCCCATCCTCCTTCTTTCTCATGACACATCCCTCCTCTTTGACCCTCAGGAAAAATACTTTTAATCCTTTTGGAAGAGAAGCCCAGCTACACAATGGTACACATTACCTTCACACAGTCAGAAGCTTTGGATGGTTCCCCAAGTAAAGCTGGAAATATTAGAAGTAAAATGAAATGAAAGCAAAGTAGCCATCTGACAGAAGTTGCTTTTTCCCTTCTGCATTTTGGACCTCAAGTATTATTCCATTGATTTTTTGAACATTCCACATTGCCATACAATTGGGCAAATCTCTTAACTTATACCCCAGATCCCTGACCAAATTTTAGCAAAGAGCTCGGGCGAACGTATTGATTTCTTTCTGTATAGAGCCTTCTGTTATGAGGGCTGGGATATATGGAAGCAGAGACTGAGCAAAGGACTCGGTGGGTGGGTGGAGAAGAAAATGTCCAGATGACAACCTGTTAACGGTGATTGTTGTCGTGGTCATCTGTGATAGTAGCAAGGACACAAGCACACTAAAGAGGTGGATAGAGGAAGGCTCACACTCCTCTGCCTCTGAGGAAGGACAGGATGGGGTATATAAATTTGAGGAGTCACAGTAGATCTGCAGAGAGTCCAGCTGAGTAGGGGAATATTTGTCTTCCAGCCTTGGATTTTCTTCATTTCTGGCCCCTGGGAACCAGTGGAGTAATCCTGAATATAGTTAGTATATTTCACACTACAGAATTTTCTGAGTAGATAGCCACTTTTTCAAGAGATATCTTTTTCGCATTTTGTTGTTGCCAGTCATAGGCTTAAGTGTGGGTTTCTTTTTCTCCTAAGTGGCACTCAAACGTTGACTGATTCCTAATTTATTTGGCTGTGGACTGACTAAAAGCTGTCCCATCAGTTTTCAATGATTGAAAACAGTTATTTTTGACAGATGAAGAAACATCTATAGGGAATGCAGAAGAATCATTGATGAAGGTGTTACAAGCCTGGAAGAAGAACAGCAGCGAGCTGACTATTGAGTCAGAGAGGGCATCCTCAGATAAAGTGCTGTCAGCTTGTCAGGCTTCATGAATGAGCAGCTGGACTTTAATAGTAAAAGTGATATTATCGGTGCACTGAATTACATACTGCCTTTTATCTCAGAGGGAAATCTAGGAGATGTGGAATCAACATTATTACCATTCATTCAACTTCTTTTTTCAAATACACAAGTTGGAGATATGCCACTGGGCAATTTGAAAATCAATACAAGGAGCCCTTCTGTTAAACCTGTACCCAACAGTTCAACTAATAAAAATAAATTGAAGAAACTTCACTTTCTGGAAAATTTGTTAGATGCAGAAACTGAAGAAAAATTTGAGGAGGTTAAAAAGGAAGAAAAACCTGCCACGCATACGCATTCCAACCATTTAAGTGCCATGTTTAAACTCTACATCTTTCAAAAGAAATTGGAAGCTGCCCAACCACAGAAAGCCTAGCAAAGATTGAGATTACAGAGAAACATCTGCTGAAAGTGAACAGGGGCCTCCGGGGCCCAAGGGGCATACAGAAAATGCACCTCAAAGCAGGGGATGATGAGAGCATCAGGAGGAAACAGAATGCCCAGCCATCTGTGACAAATACTGCCGAAGAAAGAAGGCTCAGGAGGCCATCACCAAGAAAGCTGAAACAGCTTCTCATGGTGCAGAGGCCCAGGAAGCTGGTGGGAAAGTCCTCCAATGCAGAGTCTTCATTGATAAAGGAACACAAGGCAGCAGGCTCCACTTCCCTGAAGCGGAAGCCTCCTGCCTCCATCCCACCAAAATCCCCATCTGAGGTTAAAAGCAAATCAAAAGACTTTTCCCACACTATTTTTGTTTTAGAAGCTGTAAAGGTGAGAGTTAGAAATATTAAGGCTCCTGAACTAATCTCACCTTCTGGTGAAAAATACATCTTCCATAAAAATCAGTCTCATCGGGTCCACAGAAAACCCAAAGTCAAAAGAAGTCGAAAGTTCAGAAAGAAAAGTTCACTCAATAGAATGATGCTTGCAAGCTATCCGTTCTCTGTAGTGAGGAGTCTCATAAATTCCCCCCCACGAGAGGCTGTTTCACCTTCAAGAGAAGTGACTTCTCAGGAAAATTGTTTTCCAGCATTATTTTCTCTTTCAGACCATTTTACAGAAAACACTAGTTCAGAAAACAATACTGCACAAAATGTTTCTGAAGAAATTATTTCCAGAGGAAACTCTACTCTGCCAGGAGGACCCGGCCCTGGAAACACTACCCATAGGAACGTCTCCACTGCACATTCTACTGTTGCTGCAGACAGCAGTATGCCGACTGTTCAACACACCAACCAAACACGATGGGAGGACCGCAACACGGGCACTGAATTATCCCCAAGCCCACAGGCTTCCCTTTCCCAGGGCTCACATCCCCATGTGATCAAGTTGAAACTCAGCTAAACCAGCAGCTACGGTCCCTCATCCCCAGCAATGACATGCGAAGGCTCATTTCTCATGTTATCCAGGCTTTGAAAATGGACTGCTCGGAGGCCCACGTGCACTGGCCTGTGCCCACCTCATCTCTAAAACAGGACTCCTGATGAAGCTTCTCAGAAAGCAGCAAGAAGTAAACGTGTCCAAAGCGGAATGGGATACGGACCAGTGGAAAACTGACAACTATATCAGTGAGAGCACAGAAGCCCAGAGTGAGCAGAAAGAGCAGGAGTCAAGTGAGGTAAGGATAACCCCTGACACATGGGAGCTGGACTTTTACTCAGTTTAGGACATGCCATTAACGTGCCCAAGCAGGAATACCACGGGCTCCTAGCCTGTAACTTATCTTCAGCTATGAAACTGGCTATGACAGTGATCTCCCACTTTGCTCGTTTAGAAAGTGTGCCACTATTCCTAGGGTAGATGAGAAAAGGCATAACGCAAGATAAATAAATAGTAGATAAATAAATTGTAGAAGAAAATGCTAATGATAAGATTAATAACATTAAATTTGGCTTGTTCTTATAGAAGCTACTCGCCTGAAAGGATTGGGTTTTATAGTATTTTAAGAATAGTTAACTATCATTTAGAATAGGATTAAACATAGTTAGCTTTCATCCCTTCCATCTCCTTGTTTTTAAAAACTTGTTATTTATTTTTTCTAGCTCACAAAAGAAGTTCCAGGATATGGCTATAACAACAAACTCATCTTGGCAATATCTGTAACTGTAGTAGTGACGATTTTGGTTACAATTCTCTGTCTCATTGAGGTAAGGACGATAATTAATTCAGATTCAGAACCCACAAACTGAGAATCAAAGCCACCTTTCCTCCTACTACTATTTGATTCTCCTCTTTAATCATGAGGAATGAATACACTTTGTTCTTTTACTAAAAACTATATTCCCAGGATTTTGTTTTATTTGTTTGTGTTTGTGGTTTTGTTTTTTTTTTTTTTTTGTCTGTGTTGGGTCTTCATTGCGGTGCGCAGCCTTCTCATTGTGGTGGCTACTCTTGTTTTGGAGTATGGGCTCTAGGTGCCCGAGCTCAAGAATGGTGGCACACGGACTTAGTTGCTACACAGCATGTGGGACCATACCAGACCAGGGATCAAACCCGCATCGCCTTCACTGGCAGGCGGAATCTTAACCACTGTGCCACCAGGGAAGTCCCCACAGGATTTTTAAAGGAACTCCACTCCCAGGAGATCTCTATGGAATTGGTTCCATGGTAACAAGCCATTGGACTATTTTGACAAGTTAAGTTTATAAGAAGGCCAGAGTTGACATGATAGTAAAATTTCTTCAACACAAAAAACTATGCTGATTTCATGTACTCACCAGTCACTCTCATTCTACTGTTGATTTCTTTCCTTGTTGGCTGAAATGATGAGACGTATGGGATCTCCATACTCATGGAGCTATCAGTCACCCTGGGAGGTCTAAAAGGACATGCCTAAAAGATAAAAGTGTTGATCTCATCAATTCCTTAGGTTACTTAGCAGCATTCTTCTCCGGTGTATTAGGAATTGTGTAGATAGGTTCCATTAAAACACTGCAAGTAAAATCCTGCAGCAGTCTACCCTAAAGTATGTCATATTTATAGTAGCCTGTTCCTGGACCTACCCTGTTTACCTTTTGTTCAGTTACATAATGGTTTATTACTTTTCCCAACAGGGAGTTGCTAACATTAAAAGAGTGACTTTAATAAGCTGACAATCTTGATTCTACCCTACCAATCCAACCTACTTTATTTACCATTTCTCTTGTAACGGCAGGCCCCCATTCCAGCCAAAGCAGCTCCTCACTATACACTAGTTACACCATACCCATTCCTACTTTTGTCTGTGCCTTTACACATTGAAAATTCCTTTATTTTGCTTTGCCTGTGGAAGTCCTATGAATCTCTCAAAAACCAACTGAAGTTCAGACAGCTTTCTTCATAAAGCCTTCCCTGAATACTCCAGCCTTCCTGATCCTTGTCCTGTGAGGTTTGTCACCATTTCTTAGGGGCCATAGCAAAGCATTCCCCTCCCCTCAGAACTCACAAAAGTTGTAAGCAGTTTTTTAGAAGGCAGCCTCCCAAGAGAGAAACACCAAGGTTAGCACATCGTGGAGCTGAGCAGAGATGTGTAAGGACCAATGGCTTCCTGGCCTATCAGACTTGAATAAAACCTGACATGATGTACTAACTTCTCAAGAGAAATGTGTCTATCTGCAGGAGGGTTGGCCAGTAGTGAAAGCATAGAAAAGGTGAGGAGAGAACAACATGGGCAGTGCCCATCCTCGCATTGCCTGAGAGTAGAGAGGGCACCTTAGGCAGCATAACTGAAGAGTCAGGCCCCGTAGCCAGGCTGTGCCTTTTGAGGAGATGGACGGATGCAGCTACTTCAGGCCTTCCCATTAAATTCTCGATTCAGCTGATTCCTTTTCTAATTCTGTTCTCACCAAGTAGCCTTCGATTGTGTGATTGTGCTTTAGTGTGCCACAGAGGCCTGTCTCCACAGAGGGTAATTCACTGATTGTGCAGACATGGATGCCCTGTGTGTAGAACAGATGTATTTCTCATTGTCAAGTAATAATTTGGCATTCTGATTTTTGATCAATCCTGTGATATTGATAAAGTGAGACGGCCACAACAGGAAGACATGAGTTCTCTCTTGGTGAGGAAGAGTATGATTTCTGAGCCTAGGAGGCTGGGGACTAGCATGAGGTCAGCTTGCTAGTCATTGCCCAGACTGTACCCTCTACATCGCCAGCTGGCATATGGCCTTTTGCTTTTTTACAATTTCTGTAAAGTACCCTTTTTATTGTTTTTAACTTCTATGTAGTTTAACCTTGCATTTGTTTTGTTTTCGCCTGAGAGATCTTAGTTCCCCAAGTAAGGATTAAACCTGTACCCTCGTCAGTGAAAGCAAGCAGTCCTAAACGTTATTTCCTCTCCCCACTTATATGATAAGCTTTTTGAGGACAGGGGCCATGCAGTGCTCTTCCTATTGTAGACAATAATGGTGTTCAACGGAAGAGAGATGAGGCATTATGTCAATTCCACAGTGAGGAATAATGCAGCCGAATATTTATTTGAAGTAGCATAGAGTCCAGCAATAGACCCATGTTTTCTTAAGACTTTTGAAATGTCATGTTTTAATATTCGAATCAGTGGGAAAAAATGAATTAATGGTGATAGAATAGCTGCCTAACAATTTGAGGGGTAAATAATAGCAGTTCCCCATTTTTCATCTTAAATAAACATATTTCCATAAATGTGAAGAAAGACCACATAAAGGTATTAGAAGAAAATAAAAGCAATATTTTTATAATCTTATGGTGGGAAAGAGCCTTCAGAGCCTGATGCCACAAGCAGAGCCTTTGGTATATTCCACCATCTTGTCTGTGACACCAGCTTAGCACTGATTCATGCCAAGCGTAAGAGGAAGAGTTTTCCATATATTGTCTGATTTAATGCCTACAGTCCTGTAAGGATGATATTACTATCCCTCCTTCATAGATGAAGTAGATCAATGTAAGGCCCCAGTGGCCAAGCCAAAAGCAGAAGCCAGTTTCACCCGACTGCAAAGCTTGTGCTCCCTACTGCACTCTTTTTTCTTGTCTCCTTAGAGACAAAAAAAAAAAAACCTGGAAAGATTCGAAACACTGAAATTCAATGAAAACCAGTATTTCTTTACTATAAGGAGTTTTTTGTTTGTTTGTTTGGGCGTGGCGGGGTTTGGCCATGCTGTTTAGCTTGCGAGATCTTAGTTCCCTGACCAGGGATTGAACCTCGGACCACAGCAGTGAAAGAGCCATGGCCTAACCAATGGACCACCAGGGAACTCCCAAGAGTTTCATAAGTCAACAAAAAGAAGACAAACAGTCCAGGGGAAAAGGGGGCAAGGGCTGTGAAGAGTAGGATGTGTGTTGACAGTCAGCCACCATATCTGCACAACCTATCCTCATGGCTCACGTGCGGTGGGTTTTGTTAGCCCGGCCTTTGTCACCTCATGACGTAAAAATAATCCATAATATTTTCTTCAAGTACTTTAAGCATCTGTCTAGAATTTTTTGTATTTGTTTTTTTGTGTGGTTGAAGTAGGGGATCTAACATTTTCCCCCTATCTGAAGATCTAATTATTTTCAAACCTTTCACTGAATGGTTTAGTCTTTCTTCCCTGGTCTAATATACTATCTTTATCTGGACTCTATTCTGTGATCCAGTTATCTTGTCCTGTACCAGTACCAATATCACACTGCTTAATTCCAGTTGCTCTATAACATATGTTATATCTGGTAGGGCAAGATCCTACTCTTTGACCTTCTTTTTCATACATTTCATAACTATTCTTGCATATATTCTCTACGAAATGTCTGCTGGCCAGGTTTTATTTAAAAATTATTTTGGCTATAAATGGATTGCATTGAATTTGGAGGTTAATGTGAGGAGAACTGACCTCTTCACAAACTTCTAGGAGGATGGTATCTCATGCCATGTAAGTACATCTTCTTAATGTCCTTCAGAAAAGTTTTAATATTTTCATCACATAGGTCTTACAAATTTTTGGTTAAGTTTATTCCTAGGTACTTTATGCATTTCTATTGATATAGTAAATGGGATGTTTCTTCTGTTTCTTAGTTAGTTATTTGTGTTATATGGGAAAGCTATTGAGGCTTATATGTGGATCTCTTGATTTTGTATGGAGCCATCTTACTCATGTTGCTTCCAATAAAATTTCGGTTGATTCTTTTGGTCTTCTTAGGTCCCTCATTTCATGTGCAAATATTTTTGCCTCTTCCCTTCCAATACTTCATTTTTCTTATTGTATTGATTAAGACCTCCTCCCCAATGATCGATAGTAACAGTAATCATGGGCATCCTACTCTTGGTCTTGACTTTAAAACAATGCTTAGGTTTCTGCTAGATACCTTTATTTTCTTTTCCTACTTCTAAGAGACTTATTAGGAATTACCTGTTGAACGTTATCTAAAACAGTCAATAAAATATATCGCTTGCTGCATGCAAGTCCCTATGTTAGGTACTGTGGAAGAGTCAAAGGATTATTAAACAGGATACATTTCCTTTCCTTAAAAAAGTTATCATCTCACTGGGTAGATAAGATTTAAAGTAAAAAGGAATGAACAAGTATTTGGAAATACGTGTAATGGCTAATCATGATCACGTTTTCTTTCAAAACAGATTTATTCTCATAGAATTGCAAAAGAGGAGGATAAAAAAGAAGCAGAAGGTAAATATTGGTTTTTAAAGCAGAATTTTACAACTAGAGGAGAACTTAGAACTCATCTATTTCAATTTCCTGACCTAAGGCAGGAAGAATGTTTAATTACCCTAATGGTTTATCCAAATTTATTTATTAGCAGAATTAGCTCCCCGGCCAAAGCTGACTTAGAACAGAACTGGCGCCGATTCATCTGCTTTCTCTAGTCCTTTAAGGAAACAGGGTGGACGGGGAGAGGTTTTGATTGTACCTGTTCCTGCTGGCCTGATGCCTGGTTCCTAGGCATCAGACCAGGCCAGAGGCCTTCTAGGAGGCTCCGGGGTAGGGAAGGCCACATGGTTGGGGATGTAAGGGCTGGCCTAACTCAAAGCTGACAAAAGGTAGAACATATGAGTCCCTTTTGTAATTTGGCAAGGAAACTTCGCTTCTCATCCTTCTGTTTTTTATGCCACTACTCTCTATTCCCTTTATCCAAACCTCATAGAATTTTAACTGGGAGAAACTTTAGACAGTAGTTTCCCTCTTCCTTTTATAATAAGGAAATGGAGAAGGAGAAAGAGAAAATATCTTGCCCCATGGTCATACTGCTAGTGATTATCAAAAAGAAGAGCGTCCCTTTCCACTGAGGACTTCTCTACTGATCGCACTGTGTTTGGGCTGTGAGCTGCGTTTTATGTCAGAATTCAGTATACACAATTATACCCCAATAAAGATGTTTAAAAAATAAATAAATAAATAAAATAAAATAAAATAAAATAAAATAAGAATTCAGTATACACATACTATATGGACATAAGTAGTTTCTGAAACAATCTTATTTTGCACTCTGATTTTTTTTCTCTTCTATTTGTATTCAAAAAGAGTATTTTGTGTTTCCCTGCTGGTCATGGCCTTTGAACTGATTCCACAATTCACTGACACCACAGTGACAGCCTGCAGTATGAAAGTCAGAGAGGTATAGATAACTTTGCTCGTTGGTTTCAGGTGTTTACTTGGTGTGATTCAACTTATAAGATAGAGCAGCCAGGAAAATAAAAGCACCTTCTCTCCACACCCACACCCCCAGCAAATGCTGCATGTGCGACTAAGTCCGAAACGGACTGGTGTGAAGTGCATCTAGAGAGTAACGTGTTTCTGCCCAGTGCCGTTGTGCAGTGTTTTCTCTGCACGATGGCACTTGGCCAAGGACCAAGAAAGGTGAGTGGGGCTGAAAATCCTGCCTATACTCCATGCTAAGCCACATGTAAAGGTCTCCCCAGAGACACTAGGGGGCCATTTTGGACAGACACAGAGAACCTCTGGAAGGACAGCATGCATGCAACGATTTTCAAGATCCCCTATCTGTGGTGATTTTGCTCATTGTGATTATGGACCGAGGTACCCATTTAGGCCTAATAAGACCAGAGATAACGCATTGTGAGAGAGATGAAAAATGACATGTAACACTAACTGTGTGTGTTTTCCTCCAAGGGGCTTTTTTCGATTTCTGCTGCATAAGAGAAGCTCAGGGGAACGTGAGAGTTAGGTAAATTTGAGGAGGAGAAAGTACTGTGGCCAGAGAAAGCAGGGGAGTTGCAGAATTAATATTTCCCTTTCTGTTTCTAGGAGGCCTCTTTCGGGAGAAGGCGGCCACTTTGACATAGGGATACGTATAGACCTCTCAACGCCACAACGCAAGGAATATATGGCACAAAAGCTACACGACAGGGAGTCTTCTGAGGAGGAGGAGATATTTCTCCATCCCAGAAGAAGGCCCAAACTCGTCATCCAGAGCGCACTGAAGAGGTAGAAGCACCTCGACTTCAGCAGGAGGCTCCACCTCAGCCTTCAGAGGCCCCTGAGGAACTAGAATCTCCAAGTCCTCCAGAGGCCCTCGCCCGGCCTTTGGAGACACTTAAGGAGCTTGTAGTTCGACCAGTAGCGCATCATGGGGTAAATGAAGCTCAGCAAACTTGTACAATTTCACTATTAAACCATGGATCTGGCACTTACCATAACTCCACAGGTCACTAAAGAGGTTGAACCCTCCCAGTCCAGCAAGAGACCCCATCTCAGCCTCCGGAGAGCCATGAGGAGGTTGAACCTCCACCAGTCCAGCGGGAGGCACCATCTCAGCCTCCAGAGAGCCCTGAGGAGGTGAACCTTCTCTACTCCATCAAGACGCCACAACTCAGGCTCCAGGTCTCCCTACTGAGTATGTACATGAAATTGCAGTGAGTAGAGAGGTAGCATCTCTACCTGAGTTCAGCGCCACGCTCATTCCAACTTGCCCAGTGTTACACTTCAACCTCTGAATTTGGAACTTACCATCACTCCGGAGCCCACTACGGAAGCTGAATTTCCTACAGCTCAGCAGGAGGCCCTGACTCCACCTCTTGAGCATCCTGAGGGGACAGAATCTTCTCCAAACCAACAAGAGACCTCAGCTAAGCCTCCAGAGCCTCCTGGAGAGGTTGAGCCTTCAAGGGAGCAGGAGCAACCAGCTCAGCCTTCTGAGCCTCCTGGAGAAGTTGAACCTTCTCCAACCCAGCAGGAGCCCACAGGTCAGCCCCCAGGGCCTCTTGTGGAACCTGAGCCTTCTCTTAGTGCACAGGAACAACCAACTCAGCCTTCTGAGCCTACAGAGCCTCCTGAGGTGAAAACAGCAACCCAGCAGGACATTCCAGCTCAGCTTTCAGAGTCTTTTGGAGAACCTGAAACCTCTGCTACCAAGGAGGAAGCCTCAGCTCAGTATCCAGAGAACCCTAATGAGGCAGAATCTTTCGCAACCCAGCAGGAGATCTCAGCTCTGTCTCCAGCGGAGATAGAAAATTCTGCAACCCTGCAGGAGCAACTAGCTCAGCCTCCAGAGCCTTCTTCAGGGGAGGTGGAACCTTCTCCGACTCAACAGGAACAGCCAGCTCAACCTCCAGAGCATCATGAAATGACAGGTTCACCTCCAAGTCACCCTCATGCTCAACATTCAGACTTATCCAGTGTCATTGTCAAACATGCAGATGTGGAGCTTACCATAACAAAAGAACCCACTCCAGAGGTGGGACCTTCTCCAAATCAGCGCAAGCCTTCAGCTCAGCCCTCAGTGCCCCTTACTAATGCAGAATTTTCTACAATGCAACATGAGGCCCCCACACTGCCTTCACAGCCACCTGAGGAGGTTGAACTTTTGCCAGTTCAACAAGAGGCTCCAGCCGAACTCTAGAAGACAGTACACATAATAAACCTTCAGTACAAGAGGAGACCCCAGCTCAGTATCCAGAGCATCGTGGAGAAGAAGTTATACCTGCCACAAGCCAGCAGGAGACTCCCGATCAGCATCCACAGGCTCCTGAGTTTGTACCTTCCCCACCTCAGCAGGAAGCCACAGCTCAGCATCCAGAGTCTCATGGTGAGGTGGAATCCTCTCCAACTCAGTCTCCAGAGCTCTCTAATGTGACTGTAGTTTTCTCTCCAGAGCATCCTGTGACAACAGTTTCTCCTCTAGGTCAGGATCAAGCTCAGCTTCTGCAGCGGCCCGATGTCACTGTTAAACCTGTGGATCTTGCACTTATCGTAACTCCAGCGTTCACTAATGAGGTTGAAACTTCTCCACCCCAACAAGAAACCTTGGCTCAGTCTACAGTCTCCCCTTTGTCAGTCCAGCAAGAGATTTCAGATTAGCATCCAACCCCGTCTGAGAATGTTGAACCTTCTCCAATCCAGCAGGAGAGCTCAGCTCAGCATCCAAAGCCCACTGAGTGGGTTGGACCTTCTCCAGTCCAGCATCAGCACCCAATTCACCCTCCAGGGGCCTCTACAGATGGTGCGACTCAACCTTCAGTACATAATGAAGTGACATTCTCACCTCTAGGTCCAGATGAAGTTGAACATCCAGTGTTGCCTAATATCACAGTTAAACCTGTGGATCCTGTGGTTGTCTTAACTCTAGAGCCCAGTAAGAGGTTGAACATCCTACAGTGCAGCAGGAGGACCCTACTCAGACTCCAGATCCCCCTGGAGGGATAGAGCTTTCTTTAATCCAGGACGAGGCCCCAGCTCAGTCTCCGGTTCCCCAGGGGAGCTCAGCTATATGTCCATAGCCCCCTAAGGAGGTGAGACTTTCTCCCACACAGCAGGAGCTTCAGGCTCAGTCACCAGAACTCCCTGAAAAGGTGGAACCATTTCCAGTCCCTCAAGGGACCCTTCCTCACCTTCTACAGCCCCCTGAGAACATGGGATCTTCTCCAGTCCAACAGGAGTTCCCAGGCCTACTTCTGGAACCCCTTAAAGAGACAGAACCTTATCCAGCCGAGCAGGATGCCCCATCTCAGACTCCAGCGCCACCTAAGGAGGTTGTAGCACAAACTCCAGTGCATTATGAGATGACAATTCCAACACTAGGACAGAATCAAGCTCAGCATTCAAACTTGCCCAGAGTCACAGTTAAACCTTTGGACCAGGGGCTTCCCACAGCTCCAGAACCTACAACGGAGGCTGAATATTCTGCAGCCCTGCAGCACACTGCAGTTCCTCCAACATAGCCCGAGGTGACATTTCCAAATGCAGAGCAAGTTCAGGCTCATCATCCAACCTTGACTGAGGTCACAATTCAACCTTTGGACCTTGAACTGACCATAAGACCACAACCCACTAAGGAGGATGAACCTTCTCCAGCCCTGCAGGATAACTTAACACAGCCTCCTGAACCACCTAAGGAGGTTTTTGTAGCTCAGCTTCCAGTATATCAGAACCCAATCGTCCCAACACCAGATCAGGATCACACTGAGAGGCCAGCATCACCCAGTGTCACAGTTCAACCTATAGACCAGAGGCTTACCACAACTCCAGAACCTATTACGGAGGTGAACATTCCACACCCCTGTAGGAGACTATAGTTCCTCCACCATACCACGAGGTGACACTTCCAAATCCAGAGCAAGTTCAGGCTCAGCATCCAACCTTGACTAAGGTCACAGTTCAACCTTTGGACCTGGAACTTACGTTAATTCTGGAATCCAGTTTGGAGGTTGAACCTTCTCCAACCATGCAGCAGACCCAAGCTCAGCCTCCAGAAATCATTAAGAAAGTTGTAGCTCAGTCTCCATTGTACTCCGAAGTGACAGTTCCAGCACCAGATCAGGATCATGCTGAGCATCCAATATCACCACCCAGTATCACAGTTAAACCTTTGGATCTGGAGCTTAGCACAACTCCACAACCTACTACAGAGTCTGAACATTCTACAGCCTGGCAGCAGACTACAGCTCCCCCTCCAAAACACCCTGACATGACACTTGCAGCCAAACCACACTCAACTCACAAGTCAACCTATGGATGGGGAAATTACCATTACTGCAAGATCCAATATGGAGACTGTACCTTCTCCAATCATGCAGGACACCCCAACACAGCCTCCAGAGGCACCTCAGGACGTTGTAGTTCAATCTTCATTCCAGCAGGAGGTGACAGTTCCAAATCCAAGTAAGGATCAAGGTCAGCATTCAACATCATCTAGCGTCAGAATTCATTATGTGGACCTAGAGCAAACCACCACTCCAGAATCCACTATGGAGGCTGGACATTCTACATCCCTACAGCAGACTATAGCTCCCCCTCCAAAACACCCTGAGGTGACACTTGCACAGCCAAACCTGACTCAAGTCACAGTTCCACCTGTGGACTTGTGAGTTAACGTATCTCAGCAACCAATGCCATCTGAGACAGTTCTTTTTCCTTCGACTCAGTATTCAGTATCCACAGGTCTTCCTGGTGTAAAATATACCCCAGAAAAGAAGCAGCCGGAACAGAATGCCACCACAAACTTCAGCGTATGTGAGCTGTGTACCTGCACAAATGAGACGCTGTTGGGTGTTGGTCTCAGCCCAAAGCAGAAGCTCCACAGGGTGCCTGAGCCAGAGCCTAATGCCTACAACGGCACCTTCACCATCATGTAAGAATCGCCTCTCCTCATTTGTTCTCTGCATCCTGCCTGACATGGCAGCCTTTCTGCAGGTCTTCCTGGGTCCTCCTTTTCTCCCCAATCCACATTGACTGACTTTCTGTTTCCACCTTTTGTTTGTCAATGATTCCTTATCTTCCTTCTCCTTCTTACCATTTTTCCCACTCCTCCAGTCTTTTACTTTTAATTGCCCTTATTTTTTCCTTCTCCATTTTTTACCCCATTATTTAATTCCTTAACATCTACTCTTCTCCCATCTTTATTACATCCTCTTTACAGCAACATGTCCCTCTCCCGATCTCATTGGTGGTAATACAACAAAGTGGTTAAGAGTAGAGATTCCGGAGCCATACTAACTGGGTTTGAACCCAGGTCTGTCATTTATTATCTTTATGACTCAATTTCCTCATCTGTAAAACGGGGATTATGGTAGTCATCATCTCATAGGATGACTCCTATGACTCCTCAATCTCCCAATGACTCCAATCTCATTGGGAGATTTAGATTAGTTAATATAGGTAAAGCTCTTCTATCAGTGCATAGCATATATTTTAGCGTTAGCTATTATTATTATTCAATCCCTCTGTTATATCTAGAACTCATCTTTGTCCCCTGGCTTTCTATATGTAACACCCATTTTGTGCCCAACCCAGGGCTAAGTACTCTGGGAGCCACAGAAGTATATGGCATTGTCTCCAGAAAATGACAATGATAAGTGGGAAGAAAGGGGATATGCCTTAAAAGGGAGGTAGTATATAATTAAGTATTAAGAGAAATACAGATAGGTGGTGTAATTCACCAGAACCTTTAATCACAGGGGTGTGGAGGTCACAGAAAGCTGCATGGATAACCTAAATCTTTAGCTGGGACTTAAAGATTGGCTGTGATTTGTCAGAAAAATAAGAGGCAGTACAGTCTAGGCAAAAGAGTGACTGCAGGGATGATCAGAATTTAATAGATTAGTCTGGCTGTAAATAATTGGGTTAGGTAACAATGAAAGATAGGATTATGAAAAACCTGGGCTATTGGAAATGCAGGTTTGAAAGTTCTGCTGTAAGATATGGGGAGCCACTGCAAGTTTTCAAGCAAGAGAGACAAATGATGAAAACAAGAGGCTTATTTTAAACACAAAAATGGGTAAGACAGGATTCCTTTTAGCACCTCAGGATCTCATAGGTAAAATAAACATATAAGCTCAAACCATAATGACAAAGTGCTGTGGAGGCACCATGAAGTAATAAAACAACATTTCTTTTAAAACAGTCATTTCCTCCCTCTATCCATTCCCCAGCTATTTGTTGATTTTATAAATATTTGAGTTTGCTTTATGTCCACGCGTTGGCTTTAAATATGATAGACGATGCACATAAGCAGGATCTAGTCCATACTTTAAAGCAGTTTATGCTCAAAGGAAATGGGTTGCAAAAAGAGCTATATTTAAAGAAAGAAATGAATATGGGCAATGAGAGCTACAATTTGGTACTGGAGCACAAAAGAAGGAAAAAAGACTTCAAATTGGATCAGGGAAGATGTTACTAGAGCAATGCTGTTTAAACGGGACCTCGAAGAGCCATTGGGTATCAATGACAGACATCTTGGGAAGAATAAGATTGCAAAAGGAAAGTGGGAGAAAGGCAAAGCACAGGAAAAATACTCTGAGTACCTGTAGAGTACAAGTGGGAAGAGTAGGAGATTAGAGCCAGATCATCTAGGGATTTGGAGGCCAAGCCAAGGATAACATGCCAAGCTAGCATGTTACCACAGCATGTTACCACTTGCTTTAGGACAAGCATTAGCCTGCAACAGAACCAACCACTTTGAGGGCTTGTGAAAACACAAGCTCCACCCGCATATTTACTGATTCAAGAGGTCCAGAAGAGGGCTGAGTATTTGTATCTTCATTAATTCCCAAGTGATGCTTGGTATTTGAGAACCACTTCCGGAGAGTTAATCTGGGGATCGCGTGGAGGATGGCTTAGAAAGGGAGAGGGTAGAGATGGAAACACCAGTCAGAAGACAGTTATACCTATCCAGGTGAAATGAGAGACTAAGCTGGAATCAATGGAAATAAGATAGTCAGCTATCGTCAAGAGTAGGTATTTTCGAATAAAAGTCAAAATGATAGAAAGTGTAATTCTGAATTAACGTTACATATTAATGATAGGAGTAACTTCCTTTCAAGTTGTGTGAAAGGTTATCTTTTATTTCTTCTGGTAATGAATTGGCCTAGAAAAACAGAACTATACTGGGAAGTGTGTAAATATAAGAATATTCCTTTTAATAGAAGAAATTATAATGATATCTAGAGATAAAAAACTTTGGGCTCATAATCTAGAATTTGATTAGACCACAAAAGGTGGAATCTAATCAATGCTTCTTCTCTCACGAAAGATTACCTCCAAAATCTATCAAGATCTATAGTTGTATATTTAATTTATGAAGATCCTGAATGTGAGACTCTTAAGAGAGGTGAAGGCAGGGTTAGGGACTCTGAAAGGTTCAAATAATAATTCCTAAGGTTTGGAGTTTAGACCAAAGCTTCTTATTTATTATTATCATTCTAACCTCTACTAGTTATTCCTACTAATTAGATATCTAATAGCAAATTGAAGCAATATATTCCTTTTAATTTTCCTAGAGATTTTTCCTGCAATAAAATACTGTCTATCGAAAGCATTACATTTGAAACACTACCTTTTTTGCAGTTTATGTAAGTTACAACTATAACTTCATTATATTTGGAATTTTTATTACGCTTAATTTTTTATAAAATTAATTTGTTACTCATTTTGAAATATGATTAAAATTACCAGTAAAATTTTGTAGCAAATCCTTTTTGTCTCTAGCAAAGATTAGTGTGAGAAATATTACACAGATCAGAGTGAATCATTATAGAGCAGTGGTTCTCAACCAGGGTGATTTTGCACGCAGGTGACATTTGGTAGTATCTGGAGACATTTTTGCTTTTCAGATCTGTATATGCTACTGGCATCTAGTGGAGAGAGCCCAGAGATGATACCAAACATCCAAGAGTGTACAGGAGAGCCTCCCACAGCAAAGAATTATCCAGCCCAAAATGTCTATAGTGCTGCCTTTCTAGAGAAATAAAGATCACTTAACACAAGTATTTAATGAGCATTTACTATTTTGTATCTAATGCACCACATATATAATCATGAAAGTATAAATCATAATGTCTTCCACAGTGAGATTTCTTTAGTGCATGGAGGGAGTAGTGATGTTATGTTTCATCATATATAAATTAGAATTATTGCCAAAGGATAAATATGCTGAAAAAATATATATTTTTCTTTTTCATTTGTCTTTTTTTGTAGAAATCTTGCTTGCAATTTACTCACAAAACTGAACGTTGGAACATTTCAGACCTGACATGGAATGCAGTTTTTACACAAATAGTAAGTGAAATAGAAGATGAATACATGTAGAAAACTGTGTATAAAAACATCATGCAGTTATTGGTTAGCTGGGTGTAAGCCCAGTATGAATTCTGGAAGGTATGTCTTGAGAGCCATTTATTTATTTTTTTTCAAATGAGGAAACTTAGGTACAAAGAGGCCAAGAGACTTGTTTAACTGATATATATGAAACCCACTGCTTTCCATAGTACTGAACTTTGGCATGGGCAATAAAAGGCATCAAGGAAAAACACTCAAATTAGAATTGTCATGGAATCCCACTGATGCCTCTCCAATATGCAAATGGTTCATGAAGTTCCACTTTTGAATTTAACTTGGATTCCTGCTCATGTGCAAAGTTCCTAACTGCATAAAATGTATGCAACACAGAGCTGCAAAGAACTAAGTTTAGCACCGAATTCTTCAGGGAGCAAAAGCTGTGGGTGCTTCCCCAACCATTATTAGCTCTTTTAAATGGTAAAGCAGAAAGAATTCCTGAACACACACCACAGAGCTCTCCCCAGCCACCCAGAACATTATTTTTCAAAAAGCATATATCTCTGAAGTGAATTATCTGTGGTCAATAGGAACCTGTGAGGTATGGAAAAAGACGTTGTTTGTGTTCAGCTGTAGTGTGAAAAATATATAGAAAATACATTGCTGTAGCCTAATTCAGTATACTTTCTTTGCTGACTACTCTTCAATAAGAAGTGTGAGTTTTACACCCCTTCAGGTCAAAAATTCTGTGATTTCTCTTGACCCAAGGAAATGATAGTGGGTATGTTCAATGGCCCGAAGGTGATTTCAGACTCAAGGTAAAAAGAGCTCTTCTACACCTGGCTTTGGAAAAGACTCTCTTACCTGTCTTGTGGGTCAGAAATCCAGTTTCACACAGTTCACACATTTTGGGTTAATGAAGGTGTTGAGGCTGTGTCTGGAACTGGATTAGCAATTCCTGCAGATGCCTATTTTTAGCGGCCTCCTTCCTTTCCCTTGTTAGTTTGCTGATGCCTACCTTGGGGAGAGAGCACCAAGGGTCAGTTGTTCTTTTGCCAGCACACAGGAGAGCGGGTTGATGAGGTCCCTTCACCAGGAGGTTTTAGTAGGATCAGTACAACGTCTTAAACTCACCACCTTTCCTAAACATCCTGTAACAGCAAGAGTTCCTTATGAGAATCAGAGTTTCACTGTAGTTATATAGGCAACACAGGACAATACATTGTGGAAATAAATAAATAATGAAATCACAGTTTAAAAATTAATGAATTCATTCAAAAACATTCACTTAGTGCCGTGCCATGCCCACTGTGAGTCAGCACTGTATTAAGTGCTGGGGATACAAAGATGCATAGGGCAGGAACTTTGTCCCCAAGAAGCTTTCATACTGGAAGGAGAAAGATGAATGTTGATGGGAAAACATATATGAGAGCCATTCTAGCATCTATGCCGCAGGGTAACAAGGTTAGGCAGGGAGGTGATGAAGTAGAAAATGGGTGGTAGTTTAGAAAAGATTTGTAATGTAAGAGGCACCAACTTGTTCCTTTTGAATTTGTGCTCCTCTTAAATGACAGAAAAAGTTAGTGAAAGAATCAGAACTATCTGGTGTTGGAAATAAATTAGTACTGTACTCCTAAAACTCGTTCACAGTTACTTTCAAAAGATTGTCACAGTATAGTAAGTCTTTGTCTTGGGCTAAGTCTTTCTGATAGACAAACTAATTTGCTTCAGGAAACATTTGCCATGGTGAGACATAAGCTTTATTGCATCTCTTTCCAAAGGCAAGCCACAAAGGGAAGACACCACCCTTGAGTTAAGTCATTTTACTACCTATAATGATATATTACTGGGGAGTTTATAATTTGCCTGCATTAAATAAGTTTGGAAAAGGGCCCCAGCTTAGGTGGATTTATCATGAATTCAATGAAGCTTAGGGTTCAGGGCTCCTCACTTGCATAAGTCCCTTCCAAGGTCTTGAGAAGGGTCCTAGCGATTTTTGTATTCATAATTTTGCATGTTTTTATTAGATGGAATTTCCCAAAGTAGATGAGCTTCAGGCCCCACAAAAGCTTGAGTCATCACCAGGTTTCAGGTAATTATAAGTCAGCAGGTTTCCTAAATGAAGCCTCTATGTTATTGACAAATATCAGATGAAGTAGTTAGCAGTGTGGTAGTCTATTTTAAATCCAAAATCTGCTTTAAAAATGAGCCAAGAGCTTATTAATTAATAAAGTACCACTCTTTGAATGTTGGTAGTAATCATATCTCTTTCAGATAAAATCAGGAGTGAAATACATTATGGAAAACCAGCAGTGGTTGATAATCCTAAATGTTAAGTATACTTTTTTTCTGACTTTAAAGTGTTTCTCCTTCATTCACCTATGCAGGTCCAGACTGATGGCTTATTTTTAAAATTCTTTTAGTCACTTCTTTGGTTCTAACAATACAAGCTCCTAGATTTCCGAAACTGAAGGACTCTACAATGTACAAAGGCTATATAACTTAACGAGTCAGAGAACAATCACATGTTGCCTTGTTTGTGGTACATCAATATTGTAACAAGAACATAAGGACTAAGAGCGAATAAGAGGAAAATCAAAGCCTTATCCATATTGAATTATTTACCCCATTGTTGAGAATATCAATGAGGGAGGTGTGGCCACACTATGAAGGCAAATTGAGCTCTCATCACAGAGCAACCCTAATGCTCCCCCAGTCAACTATCATTGGTTTCCTTTAGATAGCTATGTACACACAAAAGCTGACACACTTCAGGGTGCTGTCATCACTTTTTGCTATGTACCAGAATCCTGGCAGCTTCTCAGATTTAGAAAGGCATAAATGCTAAAAACAAAAAAAAACCTTGGGTCTGCCCTTTGCCGTGATTCAGGTGGCTGTTTTATTTGTAATAGTTCAAAATGTTGAGATTGTCACACCTAGCAACTACTATACTTTTCTTCTCCCAACTGCATCTTATTCTTCCCACCTGTAGTGTTTTCTCCCATTCTATATGTTTTTTCACTTTCTTGATAGTGTCCTTTGAAGTACAAACTTTTTAAATTTTATGAAATCGCATTCATGTATTTTTCCTTTGGTTCTTTGTGCTTCTGGTATAATATCTAAGAAACTGTTGTCTAAAGCAAGGTCATAAAGATTTACTCTTGTGTTTTCTTCTAAGAGTTTTATAGCTTTAGTTCTTACCTTTGGATATTTGATCCATTTGGAGTTAATTTTTATATATGCTGTGAAGTGTAGGAGACCAGCTTCATTATTTTGTGTGTGGATGTCCCAGTTGTCCCAGGATCATTTGAAAAGATTGTTCTTTCCACATGGAATTGTTTTGGCATGCTTGTTGAAAATCAATAGACCATATATATGAGGATTTATTTCTATAATGTCTATTCTGTTCCATTGATTTACATGTCTGTTCTTATTCCAGCACCACACTGTGATTGCAGTAGCTTTGAACGGAGTTTTGAAACCAGGATGTGTGAGTCCTCCCACTTTGTTCTTTACCAACATTGTTTTGGTTATTCTGTTTCCTTGAATTGCCATATGAATTTTAGAATTAGCTTGGCAATTTCTGGAAAGAAATCAGCTGGGATTTTGATAGGAATTGCAATGGAACCATAGGTCGATTTGGGAAGTAGTGACATTTTAATAAGATTATCTTCCAGTCCATGGATCCAGCATGTCTTTATATTTATTTAGATCCTTTTCAATTTCTTTTAACAGTTTTGTACTTTTCAGTGTGAATCTTGCACTTACTTGGTTAAATTTTTCCCTAAGTTTTTTATGTCTTTTGATGCTGTTACACATGGAATTCTTTTCTTAATTTCCTTTTTGGATTACTCATTGCTGGTGTGTAGAAATAATATTGATCTTATATCCTACAACCTTCCTGAATTCATTTATTAATGCTAACAGTTATTTTCCTACATTCCCAGGAATATATCTTGTGGTCTTCCAGTTTCCCAGGAATACATTGGAACATTTCAAAGTCTCTGTGGACATCTCATTCCTCAGCTTTTCTTTTTAAGCTTTTTCATTGGGCTGTTTTCTGCCCCAAACTGTTATCCATTGCCTCATGCAACCGCCATGTTAAAATATTTGCTTGAAAATGTTTTCCAGTAATGCCACCTGAGAAGCGGCTTTTCTCACTAGACAGCTCTCAGCCAGGTCACAGGCAAGCCTTTCAAGTGAGGTCTTCCAGGGACCACCAGACATGTAAAACAATGATAGTTCTTTGGGAATGTGGCTTTGAAGGCCCTCCCAGTCCATGCTACTCCTTCTAGTACCAGGGATGTGGGCTGTTTTTCAAGGCTACCACTGGCATGGAGAGCAAAGGTCAAGGACAAGTTCAAGCAGCACAGATCTCATTGTTCTTACAGAAATTAATATTTTTTCCTTGAATAAATTGCTCCCCAATGTGCAGCAACCTGTTGGTTAAATTTCCAGAGTTCAGAAGAAGTTGATTCTGACCATTTTTGCCAGTTTTGTTGTTGTTATTGGTATTGTTGCTTCTATGGAGGGGTGAATTTTTAGATGTCCTTCCTCCATCACTTTTACTGATTTTCCTGCAATGTTTTTTAAAATCTGTGAAGTCTCAATGACCATAGGCTAATTAAATATTTGTCATGGGAGATGACTAAGGAAAAAATAAATATAAAGAGAAATAAATAAAAAATAAAAAGAGAAAATATAATTTCCATAGAGGCTTTCCCAGATGGGTAGATGAAGTTTGAAAAGGTATGTCTATATTTAGTGCTCTCAAAATTAAGGTTCAAGTAACAGGTGTTTAAAACATGCCCACTTTTTTTTTCATTCAGGTTAAACACAGACTTTAGAGTCAAAACTGAATTCAAATTTCATCTCTGCTTCTTACTAGCTTGATGACTTAGGACAAGTTATGAAAATTCTCTGTGCCGCAGTTTCCTCATTTGTACAATGGGGTAATATATCTATCACATAATGTTACTGTGAGGATTAACTGTTAAATGCTGATCACAGATGCCTGACAACCCAGAAGATATTAGTTTTGATAGCTATCTTTCTAATACTCTGCAAAAATACGCCACTAATTCTTGAGTAGAGTTAACCTAAAGTCAGATATTCTTTTCTTTCTTCCTGTTTCTTTTGGGGTTTTTTTTCCCCTTATTTCTTTTAAAGAATTAAGAAAAAAAAAAGAAAGATAGAAAGTACTAAGAAGAAAATCCATCCCAGCATTTTGGAATAAAATTTTGCTCCCCAAAATTAATTTGTTTATTTTATTGATATATAAAGAAGGTGTTATTTATTCGGGAAACATTTAGTAAATATTAGGCACTGTGTCAGGCAGAGGAATAATAATGACAATAAAGTGTGATCCCTGCTCTCATGTTGCTGATGATCTAAGAGACTGACAAGTAAACAGGTGATTACATACACAGTAACAAAGGCTGTGATACAAGTATACATATGGGAGTATGTGATGGCAGTATGGTTTCACCAGTCCCTCTTGGATTTATCTCTTCTTCTTTGGCTCCAGAACCAAGGAATTAGGCCTACTTTTGTCTTTAACTGGGTAGTTTAAATCATTAAATTTTTAAAAAATTGTAGAGATGAAAGAAAAACACCTTGAATTATGGAGGACACTAGAAATATTACTTTTTTACAGAGCAAGGGCTTCCTACTAGCATAGTCACTTTGAGGGTTTTGAACCTGAAAACTTCTTTGGCATATTTTTTCTTTGCTAGCCACTTTTTTTCTATTTTTTTCTTTGTTTGTTTGTTTCTCTTCTCCACTTTATCATCTAGAGACCTGGGTGGTTCCCAATGAAAGAGTGTTCTACAGATTCTATGGGTGATTTATACGTAAAGACAGAAAATGATTTTTTTTAACCTTCAAATTCCATACCAAAAAAAATGAATATAAGCTTTCATGGAAGTAATTGAAAATGCAGATAATTTTAATTCCATTCCATTTGTCAGAATTCTCAGTCGTAATCCTTTGACAACAGTTGAAGATTAATTTCCAGCATTAAAATATTTGTAAGTATTGCAACAGTTTCTTGGCTCAAGATATAATTTCTGCTCTTTTTTACTTTCGTCAGAGATTGAGTATTTTGGCTAAAAAGTCATAATTTAGAGTTTAACTGGGTTATTGAAAATAAGAGTTATTGGCAAACAAAAGGATTAAGAAAGAATACATATGGGTAAGACAGCCAGTAGAGAATGAGAACTGTGTTGAAGAACACATATAGTTATGGAAGATGTAGATGCATGTAGGAATATTATTTAATCCAGAAAGCAAAAAGGAATAAGGGGTACATTATTTTTTTTAAATGAGTGACCAAAGAGGTAGATGCAATTGAAAATGAGAAGTTCAGATAATAAAAAATGATTTTGCTGTTCAGCACCCAGGTCATTAATTTGATGATGCAAATTTAAATTTCTTCAGTAAGAGTTCTTTAGAATTATCATCTATGGCAAGTCAGAAGCCAGAATTGAAGTAATCCCATGTTAAGTATCTTTTTAAGTTTAGAATTTTTGTCTTTGGGTTTTATATCTTGCATGTTTGGGCTTCTCCTTCAGAGACAGGGGAACAGCACAATTGTCACTTACAATTGAAGGCATCCTCATGATGACCCTTGAATTGGAAAAACTGTAAGTTGATTTTTCTGACATTTATTTTCACTCAATTGTTTTTTTAGGTTTGTTTTATTATTTTCTTAAGTCAGGTTTATTTATGTATAATTTTCATTTCACAAAATTCACTGTTTCTAAATATAGAGTGTGATGTGTTTTGACAAATGTACAGTTGTGTAGCCACCACCACATTATAGGTAAAGAAAATTTCTGTACTCCCAAAAGACCCCTCATGTCCCTTTGTAGTCAATCCATCCTCCTCTCACTACCAGCCCCTGGCAATCACCAATCTGGTTTTTGTCTGTATAATGTTGTGTTTTCCAGACTATCTTAGAACTGAAAGCATCTGTTATATAGCCTTTTGTTTTTGGCTTCTTTCACTTACCAGTCTCTTTGGAGACTCATCTGTTTTGCTGCACCTGTCAGTAGTTCATTCCTGTTTATTGCTGATAGTATTCTAGTTGTGTGGATACACAGTTTGTTTACACATTCATCGTTTGATGAACACTTGAGTTTTTTCTAGTTTTTTGGCTATTATGAACAAAGCCTCTGAAAACACTCACATGTGTGTGTGAACATATGTTCTGTGTGATCATATGTTTTCATTTCTTTGGGGTAAAATACCTAACGGTGGGATTGCTTCATCATACGCTAAGTGCATATTTAACTTTTTAAGAAACTGCTAAACTGTTTTCTAAAGTGCCTGTGCCATTTTTATTTCCCACTAGCAGTCTATGAGAGTTGCAGTTTCTCCACATCGTCACCTGACCCTTATATATGTTTTTGAAAAAGAAAATTAGCCTTTCTAGTATGTGTGTAGTTGCATCTCGCGTTTTTTTGCCACATTTTGCATTTCTGTAATAGCTGATGATGTTGAGTGTCTATTCATGTGCAGACATCTTTTTAAATGAAGTGTCTGTTCAAATCCATTTTTTGATTGGATTTTATATTGCGTTTTAAGAGTGTTTTATATAAAAAGCAATGGAAAAAGTCCTTTCTCTCTGATATTTGTTTAGTAAATATCTTCTCCCAGATTGTGACTTATCTTCATTGTATTAAAATGTCTCTGAAGACTAGAAGTTTGAAATTTTTGATGAACTCTAATTTAGCAATTTTTCTTTTTTTTCATATTTATTTAACTTATTTCTTTGCTTGTGCTGTCTTAGTTGCAGCAGCTGGACTCCTTAGTTGCAGCTCATGGGCTTCTTAGTTGTGGCATTTGAACTCTTAGTTGAAGCATGCATGTGGGATCTAGTTCCCTGATCAGGGATCGAACCCGGGTCCCTGCATTGGGAACTCGGAGTATTTTTTTTTTTTTTTTTTTTTTTTTCTGGTTCGCGGGCCTCTCACTGTTGTGGCCTCTCCCGTTGCGGAGCACAGGCTCCGGACGCGCAGGCTCAGCAGCCATGGCTCACGGGCCCAGCCGCTCCGCGGCATGTGGGATCTTCTCTGACCGGGGCACGAATCCGTGTCCCCTGCATTGGCAGGCGGACTCTCAACCGCTGCGCCACCAGGGAAGCCCGGGAACTCGGAGTCTTAACCACCAGGGAATCCCTTAGAAATTTTTCTTAGATGGTTTGTGCTTTTTTGTGTCTTATCTAAGAAATCTTCGTTTTTTTGTGTCTTATCTAAGAAATCTTTGTCTGAGACCCCATTGTCTAACCCAAAATCACAACGATTTTCTCCTATGTTTTCTTCCAGAAATTGTATAGTTCCATTTAGTTCTATGATTCATTTTGAGTTAATTTTCATATATGCTTTGAGGGAAGGGTCAAGTTTCATTTTTTTGCAGTTTAAAAAACTATTTCTGTAGGACCCTATTGCGACAGCTTATTACACAACTTACTGCACCTTAAATTGTGCCATCACCCCTCCAATATGGCAAGCTAATAGAAACTTTCTGTTATGCCAAGGCTAGTTGAGGGGATTGCGTGAGATTAGTATGTAGAAAGGGTCCTGAATTTAGCACTCTATTCCAACCATCTTAGGTCAGCTGACAAATGAGTGTCTTCACCACGCTATCACACATTGGTCACTGCTCTAGCCTCATCTTCCTCAGCCTCCCATGGCATCTGCCACAATTGTGATCCCTCTCTTGTCAGGTAGATGCCCTCCTCTCTGGATATTAAAAATTATTTCCCTATGTAACTACAATACTATTAACACACAGTATTGAAGAAATTAAATTCCTACACAATAATATTACCTTATAAAGACTTGCTATTCAAATTTCCCCAATTGTCTCTCTCATATAATACCATTTCTTTAAACAGCTTTTTGAGGTATAATTGACATAGATAATCTGTCTTCACACACACACATACATACACACCATGAACACATCACCAAAATCAAAATGTCCATCACCTCAGAAAGTTTCTTAATGTCTCTTTATAATTCTTCCTTCCTATCGTCCCTTGCCCTTCCCAATCGCCATGCAACCATTGATCAGCTTGCTGTTTGCATTTTCTAGAATTTTATGTAAATAGAATCATACAGTGTATACTTTTTTCTAACTGGCTTCTAACTCAGCATGATTATTTTAATCTTCATCCATATTGTTGTATATATCAGTAATTCATTTCTGTTTATTGCTGAATAGTATTCCATTATATGGATGTAGCCCAATTTATCTATTCACCATTGATGGACATGTGAGTTGTTTCAGTCTTTGTCTATTACAGATAATATTGCTATGAATATTTGTGTACAAGTCTTTGTATGGATGTATACTTCCATTTCTCTTTGGTAAATACCTGCAAGTAGAATGGCTGGATCATTGGTAAGTGTATGTTTTATTTTTTAAAAAATACCTGTTTTCCATACTGGTTTGATCATTTTACATCTCTACCAGCAGTGTATGAGAGTTGCATCTTCTTCACATGGCGGCCAACACCTGCTATGCTCAGTATTTTAAATTTCAGATCGTTTAATAGGTGTGTAGCTGTATTTCACTGTAGCATCCCCAATGATTAATCATGTCAAACATCTATTCACATGCTTATTTTCCATGTGTATATCTTTGAATCTTTTATCTATATTTTTCTGGAGTTTTGAGAGTTCTTTATGTATTCTGGAAATTAATCCTTTATCCAATATATAAGTTGCTAAGTACTTTCTCCCATTCTGTGACTCATCTTTTCGTTCTCTCAGGAGTGTCTTTTGCAGGGCAGAAATTTTTAATTTTGATAGTGTCTAATTTATCTATTTTTTTCTTTTATGCATTATGTTTTTGGTGTTGTATCTAAGAAATTTTGCCTAACTCAAGGTCATAAAATTTTTCACCTGTTTTGTTCTAGAAGTTTTATAGTTTTATGTTTTACATTTAGATCTCTGAACCAATTTGAGTTCATTTCTGTATATGGTTTGGATGGAAGTTTCTTTTTTTTTTTTTTTTTGCACCTGGATATTCAATTGTTCCAGCATCATTTGTTGAAAAGACTATCGTTTCTCCACTTAAATGCCTTTGAATCTGAAAGTCAGTTGTCCACATCTCTCTACTTTTGAACTTTCCATTCTGTTCCTTTGATTTTTTTTGTCTATCTTTACCCTGTTATCACAATGTCTTGAAAGTGTAGCTTCATAGCCCTTGAAATCAGTTACTGTTAGTTCTTCAACTTCGTTCTTTTTCAACGTTGTTTTAGTTATTCTAAATTTTATTTCCATATGAATTTTAGAATTACCTTGTCAATTTCTATAGCAAAGCCTACTGTGATTTTGATATATAAATCAATTTGGGGAGAATGGATGTCTTAACAATATTGAATCTTCTGATCCATGAATACATTATATCTCTCCATTTATTTAGGTCTTCCTTAATTTCCCCCAGCAATATTTTACAGTTTTCAGTGTGCAAGTCTTTTACATCTTTTGTCAGATTTATTTAAGTATTTTATATGTTTGATTCTATTATAAGTAGTATTTAAAAACTTTGATCTCTGATTGTTTGTTGAGCTAGATTAATCTTTTTGTATGTTGATCTTGTACCCTGCAAACTTGATAAACTCATTTATTAGTTCCAGTAGCATTTTTGTAGTTTCTATCAGGTTTTCTACATAATCATGTTATCTGCAAATAAAGATAGTTCTACTTCTTCCTTTCCGTTCTGAATATCTCTTTTTTGTTGTTGCCCTATTGCACTGGCTAGAACCTTCAGTGCAATGTCAAATAGAAATAATGAGAGTAGACATCCTCGCTTTTGTCCTGATCCTGGAGAGAAAGTACTTTGTCCTTCACCATTAAATATGATGTTAGGTTTTTTGTAGAAGTCATTTATCAAGTTGAGGAAGTCTCCTTCCATTCCTATTCTACTGAGGGTTTTTTTTTCTTTAATCAGGAATGGATGTTAGATTCTTTCATTCTTTTCTTGCATCTCTTGCAATGATTATGTGGTTTTTCCCTTCTTTTCTTTTCTTAATTTATTTCTGGCTGCATTGGGTCTCCATTGCTGCATGCAAGCTTTCTCTAGTTGTGGCGAGCAGGGACTAAACTTCGTTGCAGTATGCAGGCTTCTCATTGCGGTGGCTTCTCTTGTTGCAGAGCACAGGTTCTAGGTGCACGGGCTTCACTAGTTGTGGCACATGGGCTTAGTATTTGTGGCTCACAGGCTCTAGAGCGCAGGCTCAGTAGCTGTGGTGCATGGGCTTAGTTGCTCCATGGCATGTGGGATCTTCCTGGACCAGGGCTGAAACCCATGTCCCCTGCACTGGCAGGTGGATTCTTAACCACTGCCCCACCAGAGATGTCCTGATTTTTCTTTTTTATAGTGGACTAAATTGGGTAAATTGATTTTCAAATATTAAACCAACCTTTCTTTCCTGAGATAAACCCCACTTGGTCATGATGTATCATCTTTTTATATATTACTGGATTTGATATGCTAAAATTTTATTAGGAATATTTGTCTCTGTGTTCATGTGAGATATTGGCCTGTAGTTTTCTTGTAATGTCATTGTCTAATTTTGATACGGTGAAAGTTGGCCTTATAAAAAAGTTGGGAAATATTCCCTTCTCTTCAACTTTCTGGTAAAGTTTTTGTAGAATTGGCATTATTTTATTCCTTAAATGTTTGGTAGAATTTATCAGTTAAGCCACCTGGACTTGAAGCTTTCTTTGTTGGAAGGTTTTAAACTGCACATCCAATTTGTTTAATACCTTTATTCTTTAATAAACTTTAGTACTGCATGTCTTTCAAGGAATTTTTCCATTTCACCTTGAATTTATTGGTATAAAGTATTCTATAATATTCTCTTATTATCCTTTTAATATCTATAGTATTTTTCTGTTTTCCATTTTATTTATTTCTACCTTGATCTTTATTGTGTTCTTTCTTCTCTTACTCTGTGATTAACTTGCTCTCGTTTTCCCAGATTAAGGTGGAAGTTGAGGAAGCTGAGTACAGCGTTAGCAATATCCACCTGTTGACATATTATGTTTTCAGTTTCAGTGAGTTCAAAATAGTTTCTGATTTCCCTTTTGATTTCTTCTTTGACCACAAAGTTACTCAGAAGTGTGTTGTTTAGTTTCCAAATATTTGGAGCTGTTTCAGATTTGTTAATTTCTAAATTATTTCCATTGAGTTCAGAGACATATATTGAATGACTAAAATCCTTTAAAATATTTTTGTAAATTTTTTTTTAATTTATTATTTTGCTGCGTTGGGTCTTTTTTGCTTCGCCTGGGCTTTCTCTAGTTGCGGCAAGCAGGGGCTGCTCTTCGTTGCAGTGCATTGGCTTCTCATTTGATATCTTCTCTTGTTGCAGAACACAGGCTCCAGGTGCGTGGGCTTCAGTAGTTGTGGCACACAGGCTTTAGAGTTCAGGCTCAGTAGTTGTGGCATACGGACTCAGTTGTTCTACGGCATGTGGGATCTTCCTGGACCAGGGATCAAACCCATGTCCCCTGAATTGGCAGGCAGATTCTTAACCAGTGAACCACCAGGGAAGTCCCTATTCCTGTATTCTTAATCTTCTGTGTAGATCCATATTCCAATATGGTGTCATTTTCCTTCTGCTTAAAAATACTTATTTTAAAATTTCTTATAGTGAAATTCTACTAGTAATGAATTCTTTCAGCTTTTGTATGTCTGAGATAGTCTTTATTTTGCTTTTGTTTTGACAGATCTGGGTATAGAATTCTAGCTTGATAGAATTCAATTCACTACTTTAAAGATGTTATTCCACTGAGATCTCATTTACATTGTTTCCAACAAAAATTCTGCCGTCATTGTTTCCTTTCTTCCTCTGCATGTATTGTGTAGTTGTTTCCTTGGGCTGCTTTTAAATTTTTCTCTTTATTGCTGGTTTTGAGCAATTTGATTATTTTTTGTGCCTTTGTGTAGTTTTGTCCATGTTTCTTATGCTTAAATTTCATTGATCTTCGTGAGTTTGTGGGTTTATACTGTTTACCAATTTGGGAAAATTATGGCTATTATTTCTTCAAATTTTTATATTTCTCCTCTCCTTCATGGACTCTAAGTACACATGTATTAAGCGACTTGAAGTTGTTGCACAACTCACTGATGCTCTATTCATTTTTGTTGTTGTTTTATTTTGTTACTCTTTTTGTTTCATTTTGGATAGTTTCTATTACTATGCCTTAATGCTCACTGACCGTTTTTCTGCAGTGTTTAATCTCCCATTTAGCTCGTTCAATATCTTTTTCATTTACACATGGTTTTTAACCTCTAGAAGCTCAATTTGGGTCTGTTTTACACTTCCCATGCCTATACTTAACATTTTCAATGTATAGTCTGGGTTTTTTTAACATATGAAATACAGTTATAATAACTTTTCTTCATGTATAACTTTTTAAATATTCTTTAATGTCAATTCTAACATCTGTATAGATTATACATTAGTTGTGATTGATTTCCTTTTCTCCTCAGTATGGGTCATAGTTTCCTACTTCTTTGCATGCTTGACAATTTTTCATATGATCCCCGATATTGTGAGTTTTAGTTTCTTGTGTGCTATATATATTTTTATTCCTGTAAAATGCTTGGGCTTTGTTTTTGGTGAAATTAATTTACTCAAAACAATTGTATTCTTTTAGGTCTAGCTTTTAAGATTCTTTGGGTAGGAGTCCAAATACCCTTTAGTCGGGAGTGCATTATTTGCAAGTACTGAGACAAGTCCTTTCTGAGTATCATGTGGTTTTCCAGTCTGACTTGTAGGAACAGCTATTATTCCTACAACCCTGTGTGATATCCAGTTATTCTTATTATTAATCCTTTCATGTGGTTCTTTTCCTGGCATCAAGCAATTCCTCACACAAATGTACTGACCAATATTTTGTTGAATTCTCAAGAGATCCCTCTGCATATCTCCAGAGTTCTTTGTCTGTGCACTTCTTTTCTCTCTGGTAGTCTGCTTTGTGAACTCTAGTTACCTTGGTTTTCCCAGACTCTCAGCTCCATTTCCTCAGTCAGGGAGTCCACCAGTCTCTGCCTGGACTTCTCTTCCCTGTACGATGACCGGGACACTCTCTCAGAGAAGTAAGTTGGGGCAATTATAGGGATCACTTCATTTATTTCCCGTTTCTTGGGGATCACTGAACTTTCTTGCCTGAGGTCCAGTTTTTGGAAACTGTTGTTTCATATGTTCTGTCTGATGTTTTCATTGTTTCAGGTGGGAGGTTAAATTGGTGCTTGTAACTTCATCTTGACCAGAAGCCAATAACATTCTTTAAGTCTGTTTTGTTTTGATACAGGGTCCAATTAAAGATTAGGCATTGCATGTCATGTCTTTGTTTCCTTTAATCTGGAATATTTCCCTACTATTTTTTTTTTTTGGTCTTTTATGACATTGGCGTTTTTGAAGAATCTATGCCAGTTGTCGTGAAATTGCCCCACAATCAGTATTTGTCTGTTTCGTCATTAGATTCAAAGTAAATATTTTGGGGAATAATACTATATAGGTGATGTATTCTTCATACTTCATCACTTGAGGTGTCCCAGTACTAAGTTTGATCACTTGATTAAGGTGGTATCTTCCATATCTCTCCATTGTAAAGTTATGTTTCCCCTTGGTAATTGATAAATCATATGTGGGTTGATACTTCCGGATCAGTGAAGATCCCACTTTCAAACAACTCTTCACCCAACTGTGCATCAATGATAATCCTAGTCTGAATAGATTATTACATTGATAGATGCAAAATGACACTTTCCTAATTCTATCTTTCCTTTTGCATTTATTAGCTGACATTATTCTATAAATAAGAGCTCCCCCACTTTTCATTTTGAGTATCATTATGAACTCATGTGCTTTTTTTTCAATTAACTATGTTATACCTTATTATAATGATAAAGTTATTCTTTCGAATGTTCCTTTTGTCCAGATTTGGACAATGTGATCTCTGTTATCGTTTAACCACACGATGCTTTTTTATTACTAGAATAATTTCTAATATATTACTACTCACAAATAGGACCTTAGAAAGGGACTCGAGAAGGTGCGGTCTTATTCAGACTCTTCTTAGAAGTGTGCCTTCTTCCTGTGTACTCTCAACCCAAAGTGAGAATTTCGGGATGGAAGGAGATGCTTCTGAATTAAACTACAGATCAATGTCACCCAATTCTAATCTCTATTCCCTTTTTCCTAGGCATACCATACCTACTGCCATCTTAATCCTTCTGTTGGGCACCTCTCTCCTCCTCTATATTTATTTACAACAGTGAAGAGCAGCAATTGGCCAACCGGCCCCTATCCAGTTCTGCAGTCCATATGCCCCAAGAACTCCTTTTTGCACTGGTCTGTGGTGGCCTTGGCCTATCTCTTCTACCTACTGAAGTGACTCTTTTACGATGAATTTAATTACCTGTGTTTCCATTTATAGGATCTTACCTAGCCTTATGGCCTGCTGCCTCTGCCAGTTTAAAAATATTATTGAGGTTGTCTGTAAGACAGTCAAGCTGCGTTGTGACAGTGAATGCCTGACAGACATCACATGTTGTGGTGAGTCTCAATTGCGGGATAATACATTTTTAACTTTTAATTTAATATTTTAATTTTTAATCAATGATGATAAAGTTTAAAATTAATGATGTAATTGCATTATTTTAATTCATTCATTCAGAGTTCCAGCTCCCTAAGTTTCTAAGAATTACCCCATTGCTAAAAATCAGATTATTGTTTACATTATTAAGGTAATCATAGCTCAGTTACATTGTTAGCTTAATAATGTAACTGATCCGCATACATAAAGGAACAAGAGAAAGGAATGGAAGGGGGAAGGGAATTAACATTAATGGCCTCATATCCTATGCTGTGCCCTCTGCAAATGAGAACTTATTGATATAGTGCCTCACAGTTTGTAAACTGATTTTATATACATTAGGTCTCAAGTACCCTTTGTCTTATAGGACAAGTGTCAATATATTTTTGTTTATTTTGTTTGTTTCTGCAATTTTATAAAGAGTACAAGTGATGCTGTTTTATGTCCTATTTGGAAAGCCTGAGAGTTTCTGGTTCCATAACCAGAAGCTGCTACCTAGCCCTTCTAACGGAATGGAGAGGTAGTTTATTCTTAGCCTGTCAAGCTCTGAACTTGCTCTGAATCTCAAGCTTTTCTATCTACAAAACACTCAGGGGCTTTCAACTGTTTTTCTATATATTAGATTTATTGGCACTAACTTTTTAAAAAGCGCGGGCACGCGTTCTCTGGCACACTCCGCTTGCGCCCTGAGCCGCGCAAGCGCTGTGACGATAGGATGGTGCAGTTGGTACCTTTTGCGGTCCCCATTGGGGGTGACAAAACCTTGCTGCTGTGGGAGCTGAGCTCTCGACCCACGGCCGAGGCCTTGCAAGTGAGACGAGCCGGAGCGGAGGGAGGGCTGGAGGAAGCTGCCCCGCGCCCCAGTAACTTGGTGCCCCGGGGTAGTGCTTCAGTACCTCATCTGCCTGTGGTCTCCGCTGAGAGGAATCTTAGTTCTAGAGATGACCTGAGCAGTCAGCTCTCCCCCATAGATTTTTGAGAGATAGTTCCCAACAGAAGGCATTGCCTCCTAATGCTTCTCGAAGCTTAGGATTTCAGACGGAACCTTGTTCATGAAATGAGAAGGGTTTGGAGTTCCAGGCTCACCAGTTACCTGTGGCGAAAGGCTGGGGGAATATAAGGGAATGGGCGGTTTGGTTTCCTGGGCCTGAAATTTACTGCACTTACTTAGCGTGGGACCGCCCTACAGCATTCTCTCTTCACAGTCTTCTCCCGGTTTGGCCTTCTGTATTCGGTCTGAGTCTTCCCAAACGCAGCAGTGGCCTGTCCTGGTTCTATGCCATCATCAAGTTTTATTCAGCAATGGATGCCCACAGAGCCCAAAAGGCATGCGACCAGGAGCAGCTTTTTCACACATCTCCAGTGAAGGTGGGTCCAAATGTGGAATTCCTCGCTCTACTGGGATGATGTGCTGAATTTAAAACTAATAGTCCATCGGGAATTCCCTGGCTGTCCAGTGGATAGGACTCTGCATTTTCACTGCTGAGGGCCCGGGTTCAATCCCTGGTCTGGGAACTAAGATACCAGGGGAAAAAAAAAAAACAAAAAGCCAGCGTTTGTACAGCACTGTGGTGTACAGAATGCTCTCAGATGCACTGCTCCACTGATCCCCCAGTTCCCCAGTTGTTTCTTTTTTGTTAGATGAAGACACTCAAACTCAGGATGGTTAAGTGACTTACTTAAGGTTCATGACAGTAAACGTGGAAACTAGAGGCCAAACCCAAACTTAACTGATGTTAAACCCCATGTCATTTTATGCTGCCCCTTAATTTAAGAAATCTTCACAAGAGTCTTCCTAATACTGACTTTTATGTGGATTTTAAATGTGTGAGGTTGACAATTTTTTTAAAATTAATTAATTAATTAATTTATTTATTTTTAGCTGTGTTGGGTCTTGTTGCTGCGCGCCGGCTTTCTCTAGTTGCGGCGAGCAGGTGTTGCTCTTCGTTGCTGTGCGTGGGCTTCTCATCGCGACGGTTTCTCTTGTTTCGGAGCTCGGCTTCTGGGCACGCGGGCTTCAGTAGTTGTGTCTCACAAGCGCTAAGCACAGGCTCAGTAGTTGTGGCACACGGGCTTAGTTGCTCTGCAGCATATGGGATCTTCCTGGACCAGGGATCGAACCCGTGTCCCCTGCACTTGCAGGTGGACTCTTAACAATTGTGCCACCAGGGAAGTCCCGAGCTTGACAAACTTTTGTCACATGTAACATAAAGGAGGCTTCATCATCATCATCACTCTCAAACTGCCTATTCAGAACTCCCTTCGGATTCCAGAAAATGGGTAAAATATTCTTTAATGCATTGTAGAAACCTTATTCCATATCAGCATGCCATCCAATTTTACTTTCCCAGAATTAACATTTCATTATGTGCCTCCATTCAGCCACCATTCCTTTTTCAAGGACCTTTTCAATTCCTCTGAATAAGTGAGTGAGGCTTAGATTTCCCAGACCTTTCCCTTTATAATTGTGTGTCTTCTCTGATTGGCTTCTTTCTCTGGCTACTTCCTACTGACCTTGCTGCCTATTCTCACCCACATTTCTTTTCTCACTGATTTCACCTATATTGAATCTGAGAACTCTCCTCAGATGGGACTCCAGGTACACTACCTCCCACTTCTGTAACCTATTTAACACCCACTTCAATCCTGGCTGTACTCCCTGGGATTGAAATGATTTTCTGTCAGACATTCTTTAATTTGCAGACCCTGCGACCATTTCACATACCACACAGATATTACAGATGGTCCTGGAAAGAGTATGAAACAGTTACTTGGTATCAGTTGTAAGTAATGAGTTCTTTTCTTATATTGGACATTAAGACCATTCCATAAGCATAGGTTGTGAGATTTTCACGGCATAAAGCCCATCACCGACAGAGTAATGAAGAAAATGCTCTACAAGTCACTATAGAGTTGAGAGGAAAGGACATTCGTATTAGATTTCTTTATTTAATGCAGAGCCTTAGTTTACTACCCACACCCCCGAAATTATTTCCTTCTTTACTTATGCGTTCTTTTTCAATTTTATTTATTTATTTATTTATTTGCTTGTACCGGCTCTCAGTTGCAGCAGGTGGGCTCCTTAGTTGTGGCTCAAGGGCTCCCCAGTTGTGGCATGTGGGCTCCCCATTTGCAGCAGGCAGGCTCCTTTAGTTGTGGCTTGCAGGCTCCTTAAATGTGGCATGCGAACTCTTAGTTGCAGCATGCATGTGAGACCTAGTTCCCCGACCAGAGATCGAATCCAGGCCACCTGCATTGGGACCAAGGAGTCTTAACCACTGCACCAGCACGGAAGTTCCAATTATGTGTTATTTTATTCATTGGCAGGTATACATACTTCTTAGCTTTTTTCCCCTGTGTTTTTTATAAATACAGAAAAGAGAATAACATCTTAAAATAAAATGAACGAAAGGCCTAAATGTATCTGAGTTTTTCTCAGTAGCACGAAGGGAAATGTTTGCCAGCAAGAACTGTGGCAAGGTTATTCCAGATGTGAACTGTCTCTACTACCCAGGGGCTCAGAGCCCTTCTCAAATGAAGCAGAAGTAGACTGAAGCCAGTTGACTAGAGGATTTGCCTGTTAACTAAAGTTTCCTGGGGTTAAAACTCATCAATCTCGTAAAGATTTGGCTGAATTACAATGTTTGCTTTACATTCAATTGATGTAGGATGAAGTCTTGCAATCCTTATTTTTAAGAATTAAGTAAATTTTACTTGTATAGGGTTATGAAAGCTCTTGGTCTGAACTAACCTAAATTCCTAGTCCAGCACTGATAGAATGGGTGTTATGTGTAGTAATCGTGTGGATATTATGATTGGTAATGATAGGAAGGTTATTTCTTTGTATGTTCAAATTGTTTTATTTTTTGTGTTGTTTAATGAAGGGAACATAGTTAGTGATGTGGAGTATGTTAGCTGCAAGTAGAAATATATGTTGAGGATGCTATGATGGCTATTAGTGTTGGTAGAATGATGTTATCATTTTTGGTATCTCTTGGGTAATTATTCATTTGCGTAAAAACCCTGGTAGTGATGGGCGATGTCCTAATGATACTATAATGGTGAGGAAAAGGATTGTGATGGGAGGTGTTTTATCTCATGTGTGTGATAACGATACTCTTGTAGTACATGATCTGGGCATAAATAAGAAGGAGAGTGTTGTTATGATATAAATTAGTATGTTTAGGACTGTTATAATTGGAATATACTTTATAATAGCTGTCATTCATCCTATATGGGCAATTGATGACGAGGGTGTAATTTTTTCCAGGTGAGTATGGCTAAGTCTGCCTCAGCCTCCAGCTATGATTTATAATATCACTATGATTAATAGTATATTTAGCTTGATGGATGGTGACATGTGGGATAAAACTGATAGGGGTGCAATGTTGTCAGGCTGATAGCATCAGGCCTGCTGTTCATGGGATGCCTTGTGTGACTTCAGGCACTCAGAAGTGAAATGGGGGAAGTCCTACTTTTGTGACAAGGGCGATTGTCATGAGGGTGGATGCTGCAGGATTAAAGATTTTTGTTATTCATTGTGTTCTTTGACCAGAGTATATTAGATTAATGATAATAGCCATTATAAGTAGTATTGATGTGGTGGATTGTTTTAGGAAATATTTGTTGGATGCTTCTGTAGCTTATGGGTTCGTGTTTTTTATTAGAATGGGGATACCATTAACCAGTGTGAGCTTGTTATACAATTATGTTTCCTGAGAAAATGGTCAGTAAAATGATAGTAAAAACAATGAGAGTTTATTAGTACAGGAAGGATATACGACAACATTTTAGGGGTATGGGCCTGAAGCTTACTTAGAGAACCTTACTATATAGCATGTGGTGTAATGTGGTAGCATGGAGAATGTAAAATTCTCAGGAAGAATTCAATTCCAGGAATAAGAGCATTGAAATCTCTATGATTTACTCTATCAAAGTAACTCTTTTGTCAGACATATTTCTTAAGTTTGTGGTGGGTTGCCTGGTATGATGACAGGTAGTGAAAACGCTCATATACATAGGGCTAATGTTAGTAGTAAAAAAAACTTTTTATAAGAGATGTATATGTTGATCATACCAAAATTCTGGGTAGGATGCTCAAATTCATAGAAAGGAGATTGTTAGATGTGTTTTAATGATGACTTGGGCTGTATATAATACTGGCATCTAGGGATTGTCGAATGCTCCTAAAAATAGATTGTTGTGGAAATGTTTATTTTACGGAAATTGACATATTCTCTAGGAAGGACAGGGTGAGTGGGCCTGCTACATTTTCTACATTGAAGACATATACAGGTTTTGATTCCACTTCTGTTAAATCAAGTGGGGCTTCATTGGATTTCTGCTACTGCGGAGATAATCAAATTCTGGGTAGCAGTCAGCAGAAAATTAGTCATAGGTATTCTCGTGTAATAATTACTGTTGAAAGTGTAAATGATCCATTTATCAGTAAGACTGTGAATGGAATAACTGCTACATTACTTCATATGAGATTGTGTGTGCTACTGTCCCTAGAGCTCCAGTGAGTGAGTATTTTGAATGTGAAGCTCATCCAGATCTAAGGATGGAATAAATGGCTACGTGTGATATGGCTAATATAAATAATCTAAGGATGGAATAAATGGCTACGTGTGATATGGCTAATATAAATAATATGCCTACACTTATATTAATTAGTGGATAAGATATGGGAAGAGGAATTCATGTTGTGAGAGCCAGGGTTAAGGCTAGCATTGGGGCAATAATATATAAATTGATGATCTTGATGGATGTAGTGGTTCTTTAATAAGTAATTTGAATGCCTCAGCAATGGGTTGTAATAATCCATGGGGGCTGATGATTTTTGGCCCTTTCTGGATTTGTATATAGCCTAGGATTTTCCATTTAGTTAATATGAGGAATGCTATGGTGAATTAAATTGGGTCATTTGTGAAAGAATGTTGATTATAAACATCTTAGGAAGAGGACTTGAACCAGTGCAGATAAAGGTTTCAGTTTTACATAATTACTGGGCTCTGCCACCGTAACAAACCCGGTTCTACAGTAGGGTATGTACAAATTAATTGAATGTAGATTATATCATCATTTAGTTTGCAGACATTTTGTAAAGTAAGCCGTATTGCTCTTGTCCTTTCATACTGGAAGAAATCTGCAATAGACAGAAAGCAACCAGGATGACTCCAGTCTGAACTCAGATCATGTGAGACTTTAATTGTTGAACAAACAGACAATTAATAGCAGTTATACCATTGAAATGTCGTGATCCAGCATCAAGGTCATAAACCATATTGCCGATATGAACTCTAGAATGCAATTACACTGTTATCCCTAATAAAACTTGTTCCGTTGATCAGTGTTTTTAAGAACAGGTGATAAAGCATTTTGACTAGCTCGTCTAAATTTTAATCACTCAGAGGTGGTTTTATTCTCCAAAAAATAAATGGCGCATGGACTCAAGGCACACCGGCTTCAGTAGTTGTGGCGCACAGGCTCAGTAGTTGTGGCCCACTGGCTTAGTTGCTCCGTGGCAGGTGGTATCTTCCCGGACCAGGGATCGAACCCGTGTCCCCTGCATTGGCAGGCAAATTCTTAAGCACTGCATCACCAGGGAAGTCCCAGAATCGCAGTCTCCCTTTTAATATACCTTAAGCCCAAAGAATCCATGGAAAATGGTTACAGAAAATAAGACAATAAAATATTGTAAGGACTATAATAGAAGCATATAGTACACAGTTCATATAGACACATCCCAAGCAGTTACAAAATATATTAAAAGGGAGGCTGCAATTTTATTCTTTTTTATTATTTTTTTAACATCTTTATTGGAGTATAAGTGCTTTACAATGATGTTTTATTTCCTGCTTTATAACAAAGTGAATCAGTTATATATATGCATATGTTCCCATATTTCTTCCCTCTTGCATCTCCCTCCCTCCCACCCTCCCTATCCCACCCCTCTAGGTGGTCACAAAGCACCTAGCTGCTCTCCCTGTGCCATGCAGCTGAGGGAGACTGCAATCTTAAAAGGATAAGATAAATTATACTCAAAAACTCCCAATATTTTCTGAAACTTTGCAATCTGAAACCCTATTGTAGGAAGCCGAAGATTCCAGGAGACATTCTACAAATGAAGGACTCTAAACGCTGTGGTTGGATAAGGAATTCTGGAAGGAAGTTATCCTCACCCAAGGAGAGCAGGTTCCTATACTTCTCTAACATCACATCCCTGTACAATTCCCACTGATCTTGGTCCAGGCATTCTCACTCCTCTTGAGAGAAATCTATGGCCATATCCTGGAATGTCAGCAGTCCCTGAAATTAAAGGTACATATGCCATGTGGCCACAGGAAGAGTTCATAAGGTGACCCAAGAAGAAAACAGCAAGTTAAGAGAACTGGTTTTAATTTAGAACAGTGTCTTCAATTATCCAGTAATATATATATATATATATTACAAAGTAACTTTCTGTACCTTATTTCTAACTACAAGAAAAGAGTATGGCATGTGATTCACAAAACCAGTATAGAGACTATACTTATCTGGAAAAGAAATGATAAAATGATGGTTTCAACACAGGCATATGCATTTTTGAATGTTTTATTTATATAAAATTGGATAAAATGTGTGTATTTCTCAGACAGAAAAGACATGTCGAGGTAGAAATGTACCTTTCAACTATTCATGGGTACACAGGTACACTGGGATGTAAAAGTGCAGACTGTGATTCAGTAGGTACGGTGGGCCTGAGTTCTGTTTTTTTAACAAGCTTATTTTTAACTAATGATGCCACAGTCTTTGATCCATTAACGACAATTGTGAATATCAGAGACATAATTAGAAAGGTAAACATTCATATTTAATTTTGAACTTAAAGTGTTTTATGGATTTTACACCTTTAATAGGATAGTAAGCACAGCAGCAACAATCATTTGTGAATATTTACTATAGACCGTGTATCTTTCTAACTTTTTTGTGTAGGGTTCCAGGAAAAAGGCCTGGGCCGCGGTCACAGTTGGGGGGGGGGGCGGCCAGGCCGGGCCGCCCCTCCAGGACCCCCGACGGGGCCCTGCGCTCCTGGCAGCTCCCTGCACCGGCGCCCCCCTCCTACCGGAAGACCTCGGGGGAGAGCGGTCCCACCCCCTGTGCCCAGAACGGAGCCCGCGTTTCCACAGAGCTGGAACTCCCGCAGCTCGGGGTCTCTTCCCTCCACCGTCACGGAACTGCCCCGAAGGCCGAGGGGAGGGCGGCCTCACTGAGGCTGCCGGCTCTGGAGGGGCCCCGGCGGCCGAAGCAGCGACAGTCGTGCGGACGGCGGGCCGGGTAAGTGGGCGCCGACCCTCCGCCTGGTCCGGTGCCCGGGCGGCAGCGCAAGACCAGCTTCTGAGGGGCAGGGGTTCGCTGCCACCCGCCGCTGCTGTGTAGAAAGAGCGGCCCCCGGCGTCTGGTCCCGGGGAACTTCGGTCCCTCCTCTCCCCCCTGCCCTCCGCCTGGCTCGCGGGGCCTGGGGGCTGTGGGGAGGGGTCGGCCTGAGCTTCCGGAGGGGAAACGGGGCAAGGGAGGCGCAGGGTCCGGCTGCAGCGTCAGCGCCCCTCCTCCCGACTGCGGGGAAAGTGGCTGAAAACTCCCCCGGAGGCTCGCAGGCCCTTATTCATCCGAGTCCCTCTGCGCTCCTTCCTCCCTGAGCTAAAGTACCGGGGAGGAGGGGACAGGGCAGGGGACTGGCGCAGGTAATGGGGGACACCAGAAGGTGATTGTTAACTAAGGAAAACCTGCTCTCCCAAGGTGAGGAATGCAGCGCTTTTCTTTGTATACGAAGATGCCAGAGTCTGGGCTCACTGAAATCCTTCCTTTGATATGCACCTCAGCTCCCTGGGGCCTGCATTCTGTATTTGCATATTCTGAATTCCTCAGGGCCCGCGGCTCTCACTGGAGGGCTGCAAGTGCTGATGACTGTGACATCCTTTGTTTACTGAGCTGGCAAGAAATATTCCATTTCTCACAGGCTTGAGGGGCAGACAGTGAAAAAGTGTCAGAGAATCTCACTCAGCATGTACTTTAGTTTACATATAGATGATATTTATACGTAACTGTACTAATAGAGGTTCTTAAGTCCCATCAACTTGTACTACTGCCCTCTAGGTATTCATTTCATCAATATCATAAGATAAATGCCTATAGAATTGACTTAAGCCATTTAAATAGGATAATGATTTTTAAAGGAAACATAATAGAAATATAACCAGAAAACCTTTACCGCTAAAGGCTGGGTCTGGAACAGCCTACATAAATGTTCCATTGTTAAAATATTGAAAGATGTATTCACTGGAAATATCAACAAAACTGACAAATAATAAAGGCAGCAGAATGTTGAAATGTTCTGTCTTTATCATTAAAGTGGCAGAAAATCATTTATTAGTAGGCACTGGGGGCAGAAGATGCCTGATTTTATATCTTTGTCATATTTGTACAGTTGTTTCAACAAGTAACTTAAAGACAAAATGTAAAAACGAGGTTTGTGCCTGAGATCACGTTGATGTGAAACCAGGGATGGCCACCTTGTGCCAGGTGAGTTAAGTTTACCTGGCAGGTAGAATGCAGAGCTCCTGAGAAGCAAGGGTTGGAGTTTTTCTGCTGGGTGCCCCTTAGGTTCTGTGACTTGACTGATTGTGAGTCATGTTTCGGGAAAGACCTGATCACAGGAAAAGGGTGGGAATAGAGTGATTTGGGGAGCAGCTAACATCATTCATCACGGCTCACAGCCTGAATGAATTTTAAAGAAACAGGAAAACAAATGCTTCTTATGGAATCAGAGAATGTGAGGGCTGGACAATCCCAGAAAATGAGGAACACCCGTCCCATTTTCCAGATGAGAAAACGGAGGCCCAGCAAGGTGAAATCCCTCACCCAAGTTGCACCCGTCTCTCCTCCCCACTACATGGTTCATGAAAGTAGGACTCTTCCTGTCGTGACCACTGCTGAACCCCAAAAAGGGCCAGGCATCTAGCAGCTGCTCCAAAAAATTTTGGTTGACTGTAGGAACAATGCTATTTCTTTCTTTCTCACTCTTATTCACGATTGTGCCAAGAACTCCCTAGTTTTCAATGTAATTCGATAAATGTAAATATTAATTGAGTTTTGTTTTGATGAGGACTTAGGCTTTGAAGGTAACAGACTTGGTTCAGATCCTGGTTCTGCCACTCAATAGCTGTTTGGCTTTGGGAAAATTACTAAACCTCTCTGAGCTTATTTCCTCCTTTGTAAAGTGGGGATAAATGTATCTGAGCCAGCAGAGCACCTGCATGAGAGATGTGGACTAAATATTGGTCTTTCTCACTCTCCCACGCCATCTCTCTGTTCTTCCCAGAGAAGTTGGACAGAAGGATATAGTACTTTTTTTAAAAAATTAATTAATTAATTAATTTTTGGCTCTGTTGGGTCTTCATTGCTATGCGCGGGCTTTCTCTCGTTGTGGCCAGCGGGGCTACTCTTCGTTGCGGTGCGCGGGCTTCTCATTGCGGTGGCTTCTCTTGCTGTGCTTGTTGTGGAGCACGGGCTCTAGGTGCGCGGGCTTCAGTAGTTGTGGCCTGCAGGCTCAGTAGTTGTCGCACATGGGCATAGCTGCTCCGCGGCATGTGGGAACTTCCCTGACCTGGGCTCGAACCCGTGTCCCCTGCGTTGGCAGGCAGATTCTTAACCACTGCGCCCCCAGGGAAGTCCGATATAGTACTTTATAAAGAGGGGTTTTAATTTATTTCAGATAGTGTACATGTTTCTTGTAGAAAAGATTATTTCACTATAGAAACATTAACACACGATACCACTACAAATGCAGTATTCTATGGACTAGATCTTATCAGTAGGTTTTATAAGTAATTGGGCAAATGCCAAAGCACTAGGTACTGGGGAGTAAGAAGACTCAAATCTAGGGTGCCCCCCACGCCAATTTTAAGAGCAGGGTGTGTTTTGCAAATCCATATTTCATCTGGTCTTTGTTTCTCATCCATCCTCTGTGTCTGCCTCTCAAGAAGGCTCAGATCCTCCGCTTTCACACCCTCCCGGCTGGCTGTGCTCCAGCTCCCGTCCTGGAACCTCTGCATGCATGGGTGTGCCCGCTCTCCCTGTGCGTCACCAGCTTTGCCAGGGAGCTGCTGTATCGTGCACTGCTTGCTGTACCCCAGAGTACCTAGACTCTTCTGCTACATGAAGTACACTCTCATCACCATGAGTGCACGCCCATCCCCTTACCTTATATCCTGCCTCTAAGCCAGGCTTGGGGGTGACTACAGTGTGCATTCAGCTATGTGAGGTGCTGGGATCAAAGTGAAGTTCCCAACTTTTGAAGTTGCAAGTTTGAGGGGCACACAGTGATTTAAAGTCTGGTCACCTGGCTTAAAGCGGGGGGCTGATTGATTTAAAGCCAGGGCAGCTGACTTAAAGCTTACGTCCCTCAGCTGCAGGACGAGACCAACTTTGGGGATGCACGAGTTCGCTCTAAGCCAGCACTGCTGTTCAGGAAGAGCTTCCAGTAGCGCCTTAGTGCAGGGGAACTTGGTACGTTGTCTTACCCCTGCCCTCAGAGGGGGGCCACCTGCTCTTCTGGAGGAGAATCAGGGAGGGGGAAGTGCAGAGTCCCGGCTGGAGTTGCGGCACCCCTTGTCTGATGGCAGGGAAGGGGGGGCGGGGCTGTGTGGTGTCCTGGGGCTGGACTCACCAGGTCGACTCAGCCTCTCAGCCTCCTAACCTCCCCCCACACACCCCACAAGAGTTTCCAATAATATGTAATTGCGCCTTAGGTTCTCGGTCTTCAAACTCATACCCAGGCTCCCAGGTCCCTTGATTCAGCCAATTCCTCTGTGCTCTTTTGTCTATTAGATACAGTCCCAGAGGGAGGGGCTTGGGGATGGGACTGGAGGGACCCCAGCAGCACTGGCCTTTGCTGACTAAAGAGATCCAGGGCCTGCGCTCTCACCTATGTCCGAGGACCCTTAAGGCGGAATCGAGGGGGCCAGTTAAAGGCAGTCCTTGCTGCCTCAAGTGAGTATGGATCACCGTCCGGTAGGGAGCACGCTGACCCCTGAGAAGTACTGTCAGGAGGATGTGTTCCTCCCTTGGCTTCAAGGACATGGGTGGACTTCAGGGCTCCAGTTCCCTTCCAGGCCTCCAGATCCGACTGCACCCCAGTGGCCTTGCAGACCTGTCCTTCCTGTCCCAGAACTTTCCAGGCTCCAGGAAAAATCCAGACTGCAGAGGTGGTGCCTGAGGGCTCCTGCTTAAGAAGTCCTGTCCCTGGGGACCCAACAGTGGCGGGAGGAAGGGTGAAGGGAGTAAGGGAGTAGGGGAGTGGGGTAGGGAGGGGTGGCTGCCCTGGGAGTTGTTGAGAGAGAAATATCGCCTCCCACACCCCCGCCCCCTGCAACTGACCCATTGATGCCATAAGATCTCAGGGCTGTTTAGTCAGAGATGCCTATGTTTCTTTACTCCTGTGTTCAAAACTATGCGAAACCAACTCTTCATCCTCTTGCTGCCTTGCCAGGACTTTTAAAGCACTGTTGTTTTGAAGCACTCGTTCCCTAAACTGCAGTTTGGAGCTGTCCCAGCTATTTCAAAGTGTTCTCCTTAAACTGAGACTAAATCCTACTCTTTTGGAAAAACGACCTTCACTTCAGAGGAGATCGTCTTTTCTGCCCATTCCTTCCTTCTACTTCCCTCTTAAGCACCCCTGTGCTCAAAGAGCTTGGTGATTTATTTTCTGCTTGATGTCAAAAAGAAACCTTCCTCATGCACCCCGAAAAGCTTTCCTTGAACATAGGTGTTTCAAAACCATGACAGTGTTTTGCAGTTAGTATACACTGGGTAGACTGCCTAGCGATCCCTCCAAGAGCCAGATTTGAGCGACACCTTTACTTATTTGATTGCATGCCCTTCAAATTTAGGAAAGTCCCATTCTTATGCCCCAGCAGATAAGACAGAGACCTGGATGGCTGTGGCTGTGATTAGATAACTTCTGATGATTTTATTTCCCTTACTGAGCTGCTGCTTCTAGGTTAAATTCACTTTACTACCTGTTCTTTTTTTTTTTTCTTTTTTTGGCAGTATGCGGGCCTCTCATGGCATGTGGCATCATCCCGGACCGGGGCACGAACCCGTGTCCCCCGCATTGGCACGCGGACTCTCAACCACTGCGCCACCAGGGAAGCCCTACATGTCCATTTTTAAAGAAAGACTGACAAAGGCACTGTAATAGGTAAGGAGTCTGAGCTCCGGTTTGCTCAAATGTATTCACAGGGAAGAAGGTGGATAAAAATAGGTGGGTAAAATAGGAGGGTTGGAAAGTACAGCCAGGACAACCGTGTTCACCGTGCATACTAATAAAGGCCAGAATCTCCTCATTTATCTATGGTCGGAAGTTCTGATGGTTTCACAGGATCAAACTCAAATCATATTCAAACTAGGGGGCTTCCCAGGTGGCGCAGTGGTTGGGAATCCACCTGCCGATGGAGGGGATGCGGGTTCGTGCCCCAGTCCGGGAAGATCCCACATGCCACGGAGCGGCTGGGCCCATGAGCCATGGCCACTGAGCCTGCGCGTCCGGAGCCTGTGCTCCGCAATGGGAGAGGCAACAACAGTGAGAGGGTCGCGTACTGCACAAAAAAAAAAAAAAAAAGAAATACAAACTAGGGGATTTCCCCTGAGCATAAAAGGAGGTATCCACCCCTCGCAGGAGTCGCTGCTGAGGAATAAAGAAGGAGATGTGGAGAACGGACTTGAGGACACAGAGAAGGGGAAGGGTAAGCTGGTATGAAGTGAGAGAGTGACATAGACATGTATACACTACCAAAGGTGAAATAGATAGCTAGTGGGAAGCTGCATATAGCACAGGGTGATCAGCTCAGTGCTTTTTGACCACCTAGAGGTGGGATAGGGAGGATGAGAGGGAGACTCAAGAGGGCGGGGATATGGGGATGTATGTATACGAATAGCTGATTCACTTTGTTATACAGCAGAAGCTAACACAACATGGTAAAGCAATTATACTCCAATAAAGATGTTAACAACAACAACAAAAACCCCCAAAAACTAAGTCAGTCAAGCCAACGGAGACATTGTATGTGTTTACAGTTCAAGAAATCCAGAAGAGAATCCTTTGCTCTGTATGCAATGAATGGTCCATTTGAAAAGAAAAAACTTTCTAAAATGTTATTTTTCCATTTATTTTTCAGAACATCATTTTTATACCTCTGCATTTCTTACTATTCAAAGCCAAGTCACGTGAGTTACAGGGAAGCAGCTGAGTGATTTAAAGTTGGGTCATGTGATTTAAAAACCAGTGGCAGTTGATTGATTTAAATCCCGGTCATATGACATGAGGAGGGGGTGCTAAAAACTGCTTTTTCATCTCTGGCTCAGAATATCATATTTACCTTGGTTTTTCCTATGATTTAGAGAACTTGAGCTGTTTCTCCTTGGAATCATCAGGAGAAAAATACAGTATTTCAGGTTCATTCTTGAAACCAACTTCTCACGGTAAAGGTGTATTGACTAAAAGATCTTCCTTCAAGAAATTCCAAACCTCTGTAGGACACTTCATTGTAATTGGAGAAAAAAGAAGAATGAAAGCAGGCCAGCAGCTGCAGAGGGCAAGGCAGCCCCCAGGACTAGGGAAGGAGGAGGAGGAAGGGCTGAGAGTTGCCATTAGAGAAGACAACCTCCAGAGGGCGCTGAAGCACCGGCAGAGCCCACCTGCACTCCCACTTTGGCACTCCGGGATCAGAGTTGGGTTTGGAGATGGGGTTGTTGTAACCCCAAGGAGGTGAGCAGAGAGGAGGAGTTGATTACCGGTCTCCTCTGACTCTCTGGCCCAAATTACCTGGCTTCACAGGGGGAACAGAGTTTTGCTTTCAGCAACTGATGGGGCACTTGCAGGCTGGTGGGGTTGCCCAGTGGCCCGACAGCCTGACAGGCTGACTGCGGTGTGACTGCCCTTTGTTTCTCCAGAATCTGTACATCAGGAGGTGCATGGCTGCGGGAGCCCATTCACCACCACCACCACCCCCAAGGGAGATGGCACCTTCCCTGGCTGTACCCTATGATCACCAGCTACTTGAAATGAATGCAAGTTTTTTTTACTTTAAGGAAGAGCTCACATAACCCCTTCTGCCTCATAATGTGTAGGATTTACTATAATGGAAGGACATTATAAAGAACAGGTAGAAAACTCACCTGTTGGTCTCCATGTAGGAGTTTATTTTGCATGAATCCCTCCTACATGAGTAGATAGCAGAGGTTTATTTTTGTTCCCGTGTGTGTAGTTGTGGCAGAGGATGTAGGTATGGTGATTTGAAGCCCTGAAAGAAATATTCTCAGAATTCTCAAGACTTCTCTTGATTGGAATCGAAAGAGACCTGGAAAAGGAGGAAAAGAAAAGGAGGAGGGAGAACGAACGACTGTTTCTCAGTAAATTCACCTTCCTGGTTGATTGTTCTGTCTTCTCATTTCTTTTAACTTCTATGTATGTCTAATGGAATAATGTAGAAAGGCTGATTTTTATGCTTTAAAAGATTTTACGTCACAAAGAAACTAGAAGTGGAAAACAGAACTTATTCAAATCAATGTTATATAGAGACTTTGATATTAAATTTGTATACTAAAATGGGTTAATCCAAATTTTCTTTCTTTTTGAGTGAATATTTGTAACATATTTTTGTAGCTAATAATTTATGCTAGATATACAAAATTGTGAGAATGGGTACCATTTTTCACCACTTAAATGATTTCTTTTAAATGAATAGATCATACACTTTAAATGCCAGTGTTGTGTCTTACATGTTGTTTTTTAATTCCTTGATTTCCAAAACTTGTGTTTATTTAATAGATTTCTATGTAATAATCTCCTCTTTATTGTTTCTTACTTTATGTTTTATTGATCTATAGTTAATTTACATTATTATATTAGTTTCAGAGGTACAACATAGTGCTTCATAAATGTTTAGGTTGTTCTCCATTTATACTTACTATAAAAGAGTGGCTCTATTCCCCATGCTATGCAGTACGTCACTGTAGATTATTGATTTTATACATAGTGGATTCTTCCTCAGAATCTCCTACCACTATTTTGCTCCTCCACCCTGTCTCTCCCTGCTGGTAACCACTAGTCTGTTCTTTAATCTGTGAGTCTGTTTTGTTTTTGTTGTTGTTGTGTTCGGTTTTTTAGATGCCACGTGTAAGTGATAACCTACCAGGCTTGTTTTCTCTGCGGCTTATTTTACTAAGCATAATACCCTCCAAGTCCATCCATGTTCTTGCAAATGACAAAATTTTCTCTTTTGCTGAAGTCATCATAGAAAATCTTTTTTATCCCCTAACTTATTGATGAACACTTAGTTTGACTCTATATCTTGGCTATGGCAAATAACACTGTTATGAACATTGGTGTGCAGTTATTTTTTTGAAATAGTGTTTTTGTTTTCTTCTGATATACCCAAGAGTAAAATTGCTGGATATTATGGTAGTTCTATTTTTAGTTTTTTGTGGAACCTCCATTCTGCTTTCCACAGTAGCTGCACTACTTCACATTCACATCAAGAGTGTACAAGAGTTTCCCTTTCTCCACATCCTCGCTAACCTTTGTTATTTGTGACCTTTTTGATGACAGTCATTCTGACAAGACTGAGGTGATATATCTCATTGTTTTTATTTGCATTTTATTGCCGATTAGCTATGTTTAGCATCTTTGTGAGTTCTGGCTGTCTATCTGTATCTTTTCCTTGGAAAAATGTCTATTTAAGTCTTCTCATTTTTTAAAAAAAGATTTTGGGTGTTGTTCTGATATTGAGTTGTATGTGATATTGAGTTGTATGTGTAGTTTAGATATGAACCCTTGCTTGGTCATCTTTTTGGTGTTAACCTCTTATTATGTGCAAATATTGTCTCTCCTTCAGCAGGTTGTCTTTTCATTTTGTCTTTTGTTTCCTTTGCTGTGCAAAATCTTTTAGGTTTAGTGAAGTCCCATTTGTTTATTTTTGCTTTTGTTTCATTTGCCTTAGTAGACTGAACCCAAAACTGTTGCTATCATTTATGTTGAAGAATGTTCTGTATTTTCCTCTAGGGGTTTTATGGTCCTATATTTAAGTCTTTATTGAGTTTTGCATTTAGTTTATATATGGTGTGCTAAAATACTCTAATTTTATTCTTTTCCATGTAGCTGACCAGTTTTCCCAGTACCACTTATTGAAGAGACAGTTTTTTCTCAATATTGCCTGCTTTGTCATAAATCAATTAAATATAAGTGTGTGGGCTTCTTTCTGTGATCTCTATTCTATTCCAGTGATCTTTGTGTCTGTTTTTGCTCCGGTCCGATTCTCTTTGATTACTGTCGCTTTGCAGTATAATTTGAAGTCAAGGTGCGTGATGCCTCCAGCTCTGTTCTTTCTCAAGATTGTTTGGCTATTTGGGGTCTTTGTGTTTCTATACAAATTTTAAAATTACTTTTTCAAGTTCTGTGAAAATGCTTTGGTATTCTGAAAGGGATTGCATTGAATCTGTAGATTGTCTTTGGTAGTATGGTTATTTTAACAGTATTAATTCTTCCAATCCATGCACCTTCTATATTTTCCCATCTTTTTCTGTTGCCTTCGACTTCTTTCACCAATGGCTGGTAGATTTCTGAGCACATGTCTTTTACCTGCTTAGGGGTGTTTGTTCCTAAGTATCTTATTCTTTTTGGTGTGATTGCATATGGTATTGTCTTCTTAATTTTTTTCTTTCTGACAGCTTTGAGTTTTGTTTTTTCTTCTTTTTCTAATTCCTTCAGGTGTAATGTTAGGTTGTTTATTTGATATTTTTCTTGTTTCCTAAGAATAAGCTTGTATCACTATAACTTCCCCCTGTGAACTGCGTTGGCTGTGTCACATAGATATTGGATCATTGTGTGTTCATTTTCATTTGTCTTGGGTATTTTTAGAAACCCTCTTTAATTTCTTCAGTGTTCCTTTCTTCCCCTTTTATTCCCTTCATCTGTGATGTGAGGAGTATCTTTAATATTATGTTTGGATTTCTTTCAGTTTTGTGTGTGTGTGTGTGTGTGTGTGTGTGTGTGTGGTTATTTAAGTTGCTGAGCTCTTAATTTCACATGGACACTAACAACCCTACATTGTTACTCTGCTCCCCCACAGTTACCGAATTTGACCTTATATTTTACATCTACTTGTTTTGTGTGTCCCTGAACTTCTTATTGTGAATATAGATGATTTTATTACTGTTTTCTTTCATCCTTCCCATTAGCTGTGTACATGGTTTATTTACTGCCTTTGTTGAATATTTGCCTTATCCAATGAGGTTTTTCCTTTAGTAAGTTTCCTTTCCTAATTTTTATGTTTCAGTCGTGGCCTTTTCTTTTTCACTGAGAAAAGCCCCTTTAAGTTTTCTCATAAAGCTGGTTTGGCGTTGCTGAGCTCTTTTAGTTTTGCTTCTTTCTAAAACTTTAGATCTCACCATCAAATCTGAAGGAGAGCCTTGCTGGGTAGAGTATTTTTGGTTATAGGCTTTTCCCTTTCATGACGTTAAATATACCATGCCACTCCCTTCTGGCATGCAGAGGTTATCCTGAAAAGTCAGCTGATAACTTTATGCAAGTTCCCATGTTTGTAACTTGTTGTTTTCCCTTTGCTCCTTTTAATAGTGTTTTTTTATCTTTATTTTTTTGCCATTTTAATTACAGTGAGTCATGGTGTGGTCCTCTTTGGGTTGATCCTGTTTTGGCCTTACTGTGTTTACTGGACATGGATGTCTGTTTTCTTTCCCAGGTTATGGAAGTTTTCAGCTCTTATGTCTTCACGTATGTTCTACACTGCTTTCTCTTTCCTTTTTTGCTTCTGGGACCAGTATAATGCAAATATTAGTACACTTGATGTTGTTTCACAAGTCTGTTCAACTGTCCTCATTTCATTTTAATCTATTGTTTTACCATTCATCTTCAGTGATTGCCAGTACTCTGTCCAGTTTTCTGATTCATTCCTTGTATCATTTAGTCTACAGTAGTTTCATTTTAGTGTATTTTTCATTTCAGTTATTGTATTCCTCATCTCTTTTGTTGTTCTTTAATGGTCTCACTGTTTTTTAAAAAATTCTAACTTCTTGCTCTGGTCGTCCGTTCTTCTCCTGAGTTCTTTGATCATCTTTATAGTCATTACCTTGAACTCTTTGTTGAGGAGATTGGCTATCTCCACTTCACTTAGACCTTCTTCTGAGTTCTTATCTTGTTCCTTCATTTGGATCGTGTTTCTGTGTCACCTCATTTTTCTTAACTTGCTGTTTTTATTGCTATACATGTAGTAGGCTCGTTACATTTCCTGACCGTGGAGAAGTGGCCTTTTGTAGGAGAGGTCCTATGTGTCCCAGCAACCCACTGTCCCCTGGTCACTAGAACTATATGTTCTAGGTGTACCCCCTATGTGGACTGCTTGGGCTGTTCTGTTGTGGTGGGCTGACTACTGTGGGTAGTCTGGTAGGCTTGGCTGCCCCCAGAGTGCTTGTTTGCCAGATTCTTCTTGTATGGAGGCTGTCTGTGCTGCTTGGTGAGGCTAAATCATAAGGCAGCTGGCTGCACAACTCTGGGGACACCAAATCTAGTTCTGGTTCACTATGGGTTGAATTGCAGTCCAGGTGATATCAGGGCTAGTGCCCAGTCACTGGTCCTGGGGCTATGCTGGCTACTGGGAGGAAGACACAGGTCCTGAGTTCTGGCTGCTGGACCCAGGAGTTGCAGAGTTGGTGTTGGATCACTGTCCCTGACACAGCTATCTGCAGGGTCTGGGGTATCCCTCACCTTCTATTGGCATTCTGATGGGCAGGGTCAGGACCCAGCTGAGTCCATGGCTGCTTCTGGCCTGCAAGTGAGTGTTCTGGTCACACAGGCTGCTGGGCTTTGGTATTCCTGGAGCTGGTGTGTGCCTGTTGGTGTATGAGGCTGATCCCACTGCTAGAGCAGGTTTGCTGTTGGGTAGGTGGAAGCTCCATCCAGTCCCTGTGCAGTAATCACCTGCTGACGGTGAGGCTGATTCCAAGGCCAGAGCAGGTTCACTTGTCAGAGGGGCCAGGGACTCCGGGGCTGGTGCCTGTCCACTGAGGTGTGGAGGCTAGTCCTGAGGCTTTTGGTGGCTGGTCCCATGTCCAGGGTCAGCTGTGCATTGAGAGGGTCTGAAGGCAGCCTGTTTGTTGGTGGGTGGGGCTCTGCCCCTTCTCAGTGAGTTGCTTGGCCTGCAGCATCCTAGTACTTGTGTCTATAGTCTGGTGGAAATGGGTTGGGCTAGGTCCTGAGGCTAAAAAGATAGAGGGAGGATTCTGAAATTATGGTTGCTGGTACCAGTGGCCACGAGGTAGAAGGAGCGCCCCCAAATGGCTGCTGCAAGTGTATATGTCCCTGAGGCTGTGCTGTAGTTGCCTCTTGCCTCTCTGGGAGACTCTCAAAGATCAGGAGGTAGGTGTGACCCAGGATCCTTTCAAATGACTGCTTCTGTTCTGATTCTTGGGTAATGTGGGATTTTGTGAGCATCATTTTTTTTTTTTTTTTTTTTTTTTGCGGTACGGGGGCCTCGCACCGTTGTGGCCTCTCCTGTTGCTGAGCACAGGGTCCGGACTCACAGGCTCAGCGTCCATGGCTCATGGGCCCAGCCACCCCGCGGCATGTGGGATCCTCCCGGACCTGGGCACAAACTCATGTCCCCTGCATCGGCAGGTGGACTCTCAACCACTGCGCCACCAGGGAAGCCCCGTTAGCATCTTTTAAGTGTGGAATTTCTATTTCCCACAACCCTCTGGCTCTCTGGAAAATAAGCACTACTGGTCTTCAAAGCCCAACTTTCTAGGAACTCTTCTTTCCCGCACAGGATCCCTGGGCTTGGGAGCCTGATGTTGGGTTCATACCCCTTGCTACCTGGGAGCACCTCAGAAATCGTAATTATTCTTCCATTTGTGGGCCACCCACCTGGTGGTATGGGTCTTGACTCTACTGAGATTTTGCCCTTCCTTCCTGTCTTGCCGAGGTGCCTTCCTTATATCTTTAGCTCTAAAACACCTTTTATGGTAGGTCCCGACCTTTTTCATCAATTGCTGTTCTGTAAACAATTGTGACATTGGTGTGCCCATGAGAGGCCTCAAGCTCTGGGTCTTTGAATGCTACCATCTTGGACAATCTCTCCACTTCATTCTTAAATCATATTATTTAATTTTTCTTAGTATCTTATTTGATTAGTGACAGTTTGAAATTTATTATCACTCATGTTTATTTCTCCTGTTTTAAAAAATTAAATAGTGCATTCATTCATTTTGAAATGAAGGTAGTGACATGTGAATTTCCGTACCTCAAAAATCAAGGGTAGGGGCTTCCCTGGTGGTGCAGTGGTTGAGACTCCACCTGCCGATGCAGGGGACACGGGTTCGTGCCCCAGTCTGGGAAGATCCCACATGCCGCAGAGCGGCTGGGCCCATGAGCCATGGCCGCTGAGCCTGCACGTCCGGAGCCTGTGCTCCGCAACGGGAGAGGCCACAACAGTGAGAGGCCCACGTACGGCAAAAAACAAAGCCAAAAAAAATCAAGTGTAGGACAAAGGCTTTTCTACCTGTGTTACTCTGAAACTCTGCACCCGACCCCAGCCTGGGGATTAACCTCTTTCACCCATGCTCACCTTCTGTTTTTGGACCGTTAACCATCACTGCATCTGTATGTGTGTTGACAAAGTGAACTCTAGTCTTTCCAGTTTTTGTGTTTTGTTTTTTGGATTAGGGAACAGTCCTACTATGAATGTACATTTAGCGGTCTGCTGAAGTTCATATATAAACCTGTCAAGCGCATTACCAGAATTGGGATTGCTTGTATATACAATTTGATAAATTTTAGAGACAATGGTAGAACAGAAGTAAATTGTATTTCAAATCCCACAATATTCTCACACCATGAAAACCCTTCCCTTTTTAATATATTTGTGTGTAGTTTACCTTTATGCCCATACTGTATTTCCCAGAGATGGGTAAGTGTTATGTTTCTTGCTAGCAGATTTACCATATTGTTCAAAGTCAGGCATTTAGTGGTTTAACATGATCATATTTCCATGAACTTGCAAATACTGTCTTTTACTCCCTGCTGTTTTATATTGCCCTCTTAATTCTCAGTCCTGGTCTTTCTTTATGTTCTTCATCAAGCTGGATAGGTTATACTATTTTCTCCCTTACTCAAGACCAATAGAATAGAATAGAACACTCAGAAATAAACCCTGATATATGGCCAAATGATTTTTGACAAGTTGCCAAGACTTTTCAAAGTGGAAAGGATAATATTTTCAACAAATGGTGCTGAGAAATCTTGTTGTCAACATGCAAAAGCAGGAAGATGGACCCTTACCTAACATCATAGGCAAACATTAATGAAAACGTATCAAGAAACTAAATATAAGACTTAATAAAATAAAAAGTCTTAGAAGAAGACGCAGGACAAGAGCTTCATAACATTGGATTTGGCAGTGTTTTCCTCATTATGAAATGAAGGAACAAAAAATGTACAGCTAACAAAAAAATAAACAATTTGCAGTACATAATTTTTAAAAAATGTGTATCAAAGAAATGTAAACAGAATAAAATGGCAACCCACAAGATGGGAGAAAATATTTGAAAGCCATCTATCTGACAAGAGATTTCTATTCAGAATATACAGAGAACTCCTACAACTCAACAAAAAGCAAACACCCTGATTAAAAAATGGATAAAAGACTTGAATAGATGGTTCTTCAAAAAGATGTACAAATGACTAAGCACTTGAATAGATGCTCCATATCACTAAATGCATGTTTATATATTTGTGTGCATGCATACACACACAAGCACACAGACACATACACAAGCAGAAAACAAATATTGGTGAGGATGTGAGGGAGTTGGAAGCATTGTGCTATGTCAGTGGGAATGTAGAATGATACAGCTGCTTTGCAAATGAGTATGGCAAGTTTTCAGATATTGAAAAATAGAATTACTACATGATCAAGGAATTTTACTATGAGGTATACCCAAAGGAATTGAAATCAGGGTCCTAAAGAAATATTTGTACTCCAGTGTTTAGAGCAGTAATAATCACAGTAGCTAAAATATGAAAGCAACCTAAGTGTTCATCCACTAGTTCCTGGATAAGCAAAGTGTGGTATACCCATATAATACAATATTATTCAGTGTTAAGAAGGAAAAGATCTAGGATTATGCTACAACGTGGATGAATCTTGAGGAAATTTAGCTACCAAAAATGCCATTTTTGTGGCTTTTAGTGAGTCATAACAGTACAACTACTTATTTCAATTATATGGGGTACTTAGTGTAGTCAAAACCATAGAAATTGGAAGGGTAATGATGCTTTTCAGGTGGTTGTGGAACAAAAATGAAAGTTATGTTTAAAGGATATAGAGTTACAGTTTTAAAACATAGAAAAGAATTAGAAAGATAAATGGTGATGTTCATCGCCCAATAATATGAACGTATTTAATATCACTGAATGGTGCACTTTATAATAATTAACATGTTATATTTTATGTTATTTTATTTTACTAACATACAGAATTGGGAAAGAATGTAATATCAGGAAAGGGAGTGACCCTGGGATAGAGCAGAGAGTAATCAGAAGGGTGAGACACTGCATACGTTGAAGAAGAAGAGCTGAGAGTCTTCATTGGACAGAAGAGACTTTATAAAAAAGGAAAAAAAATTACTCTGAGGGTGTATTAAATAGATATTTGTGGGTGTACTGCTATCTCCCATGGGTTATCTTAAAGAGTCTTTAATAAAGTCCATAAGGCTTGCTGAGGCTTTTTTAAAAACTGGATTCCCTAGGTGATAATTAGAGGGTGGTACTTAAGTCTATGTCTAGGTTGACAGATTTTGCAGGGAAGACGAACCTGAGAACAGTGGAGGTCCTGAGAGTGTAAGTACATGGAAATTAGAAAAAAAATAATAAAGGGAATTAGGAAAACTTTGGACTTCGAAGGTCATGTATTACTGAGTCAGACCTGAGGTTTCTAAGGAGTTATATACACAGTTGCGCTTTGGATTACTTGTTGATAAAGATAAGTGGAAAAACTAGAGTCGTTTCCAAGTGTAGGTAAGATATAATGAGGATGGAGGTGGAAAGTAGGGAGGCCCAGAGAAAAGTGGGAAGGTCATATTGGGCCACAATGGTGGTAATATCCCGCAGAACAGATGGTAGGGCAGACTATGGATTCATCTTTCTTATTTCGGCTCCCCACCTCATCCTTAATAATTCTTTGGGAATATTTCATTGCTCTGTGATGCAGGTACAGAATTCGAGTGAGGAGACTACACCCTCAGAGTCCAGCTGTCTGAGTCCTCAGTGTGCTTCAAATGATGGAGAACTATTGCTTCTTTATGAGAAGAGTTAGTACCTCGTAGCTAAGCTTAAGCTGGAGCTTATGCAATATTGATTCCATTTTATATATACTGATGACATGGAGGTTCTTCCTCCTCTTTTCTTGACCATTATGAAATGAATCTGTATTTCTCAATATTTGGGTATATCAGATAAATACATTAAGTAAAAGAATCTTATATATTGCTCCCTGCATAGTTTGCTCTTTCTTGTTTCTCTTTTACCTTTAGTAAATTAGCACAGGGAGAGACCTTGAAATGTTCTAATCAGGAGAGATTAGCACATCATATTTCTAGAGAGGTTGGTTGGACAGAGCAGGGGTGCCAGTGAGAATCAAAGCTTCTGCTTCTACTTGGAATTGTACCTGAATAGAGTAGAGGGCTCCAGGAATTATCGTAGAATATTGCAATATCCCTGCGGGAGATCATTAAGAGAGGCAGGATCTGGTACCAGATCAGTGTACTATGACATGTTTGTCAGTCACCTGATGTGAGATTCTCACAGCCAATCCCATATGATAGGGCTGAGTGCACAGTGACGAAGAACCTGTGAAAGCCTCTGATTGCATGCTAAAGATGAAGCTCTGATTTTGGGGAGAATTTTCTTACCTGACTGAATGTCACCCTTCTGTGGGGATGAGATTCTGTGTTTTTCCTCTCTTGATGACCACTGACTGAAAATCATTAGAGGATCATGTCTAGAAAGCATTCTTTATTTAATTTCTTAAAGAAGAAGACATAGAAAACATTTTTATCCACTTACAAATTGAGGATCAAGGGGAGTGACATCAGTGAAAATGTCAAAGTAGGGAGCTCTGGCTTGTGTCCATCGCCAGAAACACTGACATATGTGGTAAAACCTGTCAGAATGATCTTATCAACACATGTAAGTTTTCTTTTTCGCCCTGTAGATTTATCTTTCATTGAAACTTAACTTACTACAGGATGTGGAGAATAAACAGGGAAGTAGAACCTGTATTTCCTGATGAGAGAATCACTAAGTCACATTAGCTGTTCTGAGCTATGTCTTACTCACCGTGACTGTAATTAAAACAAACAAAACACTTTTTTTTTTGTAAGTCAGTTCTGACATTTCCTCGTTAAAGACAAGGTAACACATACAGACTTAGATCTACCAGAATTGAGCAAAATTTTGATTGTACCTGTGTTGAGTATATGAGCATGACCTGCTACAAATCTTCATTATACTTATTGCCACAACTAACAAATTCCCTTTTTCCACTCCTGATATGTTGCATGTAAGGAATGCATAGGTCACTAACCCCAGCTGGTCACAGGTAAACTCTGCCACATGGATTACTGCATGTTTTCCTGCTGGAATACCACACATTCTCGAGTATCATGCCTGCAGAGTATCTGGGCTCTTCTTTTTTCTGGATAAAGGTTAGATAATCACCTAATTTTATGAGAAATATATAAATTGCATTTGCATATTCTTCAGGTTTTTATTTGTCCTTTCTCTTTCAACTCCTAAGTTCAAATATTAAACTGATTTCCAAGAGGGTGGTAAATAAGACAGCTACATTTATGCTCCAAAATTAGCAAAAAAGCGTAATACAATTGTAAATGCATTAATGTGTGATTAATATGTAGATACTTATGTGAATGCAATTTTAGTAATGCTTTGTGGAGAGCTTCAGAATTTAGGTATTAAAAAAAAAGACATTGGAGTTCTTGAAAGTCTCAGGGAATTATAGAGAAGTCTTTGTGTCTATAAATATCAATCTGAAATAATGCATATTCTCAGAAATAAACTAGGCATAGTTTATAATACCTGTCATTTTCATTTGAACTTTCTGGTTGGTGACTGATAATTCCAGGTATCACCTTTTTGCATTTAATTGAGTACTAAGGAGTCAAGCATCTTTTGATATGTTTACTTAACATCCTGTACTCTCTTTTTTGAAATATCTTTTGGTATATTTTCCCCATTTTTGCTATTGCATTATCTTCTTATTGAAGACTTTTTTTTTTTTAACATCTGAAGACTTCTTATTTAGGAGTTTTTAATATATGACTGCTATGAGTTCTTCTCTCTTTCTGTCTCTCCTTCTCTTTCTTTAGATGACTGTCAGTTTTTAATGTTAATAACATCTAATTTGTTATTTTCCTATTTATTTAATCTTATTTCTATTTATTTATGTAGTCTTCTTATGTGTAGCAGAACACATTATTTATTCTAAACCACAAATAATTTTTTGTTTCTTCAATAAATCTAATTATTAAGCTTTAAATTTAACTTTCTAAACTAAATATGTTGTATCATAGTGAGTATTAATTTTTCTATGAGAGCTGAAACGTTACATTTATTCAGAAAATGTTGTATTCAGCTTTCTTTTCATTTGCTCCTACTTCTCATTGATTCACAGAGGTAAACATCACTTCATCCATGGGTCTGACTTTTCTCTGATTTCTCATGGTCATTCTCACTAATTCGTCTTGTGTCCTGAAATCTTTAGCAATCCCATTAGTCCACAGAAGCAAAAACCTTCCTTGGGCCTTTTTCCTCAGAAGATTGATTATTCCCACATTTTAAATGGGAGATTGCAATAAGTTAGAAGAAAATGCCACAAGGGTCTCTCATTTTTTTTTCACATCTTGTATCAGCCTCTGCTTGCACTCTGTGTTCAAAGATTTTTGTACAACACATTGATGGAAGATGCCAGTTGTTTCTCTCCTTGGGGCAAAAGACAGAAAATTACCTGACAGATAAAATAAAGACAGTGTCTTGCTCTGCTCAAATGTTGGACAGGATTACTTGCATCCTAATTTAAAAGTTTCAGGGGACTGAAGCTTAAGATTCCTAAGCTTTAATCCATGCTTGCACCATGCACGGCACCCAACAGGACTGATTTACATAACCCCACGAGATTTTTGTGTGCAAGTGGAACAGATAAAAATATAAAACTATTGCTGTCTTTTTGTGTCATAAAAATGATTTTTTGTCTCATTTAAATTTTTCTGAAATCCAAAAACGTGTCAGGCTAAAATATTGGAATTTCAAATAACGTAAAATCTAAGACCCTTCAAATTTCTTTCCAGTTTTGTTGATGACGGGATGCCGTCAGAGATATGACTTCATTAAACACAATAGGTAAGATTCCTTCATAGGCCTGATTGGGGTATATGAAAATAATCCCCAGAAAAATCTGGACATTTTCTAGTTCTCAAGTATTAGTTAAGATGGTAGAAAGGGCCCTTCATTGTCCTATATGTGAACACAGATCAATTGAGAGAGGTGGGGATAAAACAAGCAGCCTAAATATCCTTTATGTTTGTTGTACTACTAGTAGAAAGAGGAAGGCTCAACATGTCACCATGGTTGATACAGCAAATAAGCTGCTTGAAACTACACAGAAATGTACCTGCTTGTATTTTCTGTGCAGTTTCCCTCTCTTTTGGTGTGCCCTGATACCTCCCTCAACTTATGTACCAACTCCAGCAGCATTAAGCAGAAATCCAAAGAAATCTATTGTTTGGAATTATGAGGAAGGGAAGACTCAAAACTTTTATAGCATGCTCTATACAAGTATACATGTCACCATCCTTATCTATGTCATGCCATGCGTGGAGGGTCAGTAGGTTCAGGGGATTTTGGAAGCACCAAGGTCTGTGGGGTTAATCACAGCTGCATTCATGGGCAGTAAAAGAGAAGTGCCTTATCTTGGTCACTTTCTCAATGCTAGTAGCTACAAAAAGAAGAGGACAGCAGACATCTTAGGGAGAAGAGCCAACATTAAATGAAATGTCCTAATTACTCTAGGCAACCTCTCATGATAGCCTCCCATAGCTCCTCAAATCCCTACATACTTGCACAAGGGATAGTGTAAATATTACTGGAGCGCGTGACTGCAGATTAACATTATTTTTGTTGAAAAAAAATAAAAGTAGGTTCAAGTGATAGGGTTTGAAAAGGGTTCACAGTGCATGGGAAACTATTGTAACAATATGAACAGAGCCCTTTGGATGGATTCATCATGTTTTTGTTTTTTGCTGCTTCAGAATCTGTAGTAGAGATTGGTGTGTTCCATGATGCATTCTCACTTCTTATAAGTTTCAGGTGGAATACCCCATTAGGAAGAATTGCACGTAAGGAAGATTAGTGAGTCAAACTCCTCTGCCCTCTGTCAGCAGTGGGTGCAAAGGGATTTAGACCAAGTGATTTCATCCTTTGATGTGCAACGTTTTCACTATATGAATGATGTTTTGTTTGTTTGCAGGTCAGGAGCCTTGGTCTCAATATCCCTGTTTAAAAAGTGTTATCACATGTCTGCCAGAAAGAATTGCTGATGATACTGGAAAAAATTGAGAGTTATTCTTAACAATTAAGGGTTTTGTAGCAACATGGATGGACCTAGAGATTGTTATACTGAGTGAAGCAAGTCAGACACAGAAAGACAGATATCATTTGATATTGCTTATATGAGGAATCTAAAAAAAGAAAGGTACAAATGAACTAATTTACACCACAGAAATAGAATCATGGATATAGAAAAGAAACTTATGGTTACCAGGGGATAAGTGGGGAAGGGATAAATTGGGAGATTGGGACTGAACTATACACACTAGTATATATAAAATAGATAAGTATTGATAAGGTCCTGCTTTATAGCACAGGGAACTGTACTCAACGGTGTGTACTGGCATATACGGGAAAAGAATCTTTAAAAAAAACAACAAGGGCTTTGGGAGTATATAATAAATATAAATGTGCAAACCTTTAACATGAAAGGAAAAATCAGTTAACTCTGTGGTCCCTGTTATGGTATAAACATTTTGTACCTCTAATTTAAAAATTTTGAAACCCAGCTCCCATGTTGATGGTATTAGGAGGTGGGGCTTTTGGGAGGTGATTAGGTCATGAGGCCAGAGACCTCAAACATGGGATTAATGACCTAATAAATGTAGCACACAGAAGATCACATGATTTCATTGCTGAGCGAGAAGACCCACATTATGAACCAGATATTTGTCCCTCCCCAGACACTAAGTCAGCTGGCAACTTGTTCTTTTTTTAATTAATTAATTAATTAATTTTTTGGCTGTGTTGGGTCTTTGTTGCAGTGTGCAGGCTTCTCATTGGGTGGCTTCTCTTGTTGCGGAGCATGGGCTCTAGGCGTGTGGGTTTCAGTAGATGTGGCACACGGGCTCAGTAATTGTGTCCTGTGGGCTCTAGAGTACTGGCTCAGTATTTGTAGTGCATGGGTTTAGTTCTTCCACGGCATGTGGGATCTTTTGGGACCAGGGCTCGAACCCGTATCCGCTTTATTGGTAGGCAGATTCTTAACCACTGCACCACCAGGGAATCCCGTGGTAACTTGTTCTTGAACTTTTCAGCCTCAGCAATTATGAGAAAACAAAAATATTCTGTTGTTTATAAAATACCAAGTCTCTTGTATTTTGTTTTAGCAGTCAAAGAGCTGGCTGAGGAGAAATATCTGTGAGCTTGAAGACATATCAAGAGAAACCTTTAAATCTCAAAAGAAAAGAGAAAGTGGGCAGGAAAGAAATCAACAGAACAGAGTAATCAATAATTGTGGAACAATGAAAATGCTGTGACCTATACATAATGGGTATAGCAGGAGGAGAATAAAGATAACAAAGAACAGAAAATTTTTTTTTAAAAATGACTGAGAATCTCCCCAAATGAATGTCTGACACTAAATCCACAAAATCCAAACTTAGAGGAACATATGAGTAGTAAGGAAAACTGACCAATATCTCTCAGGAACATCAATGCAAAAATCCTCAACAAAATATTAACAAATCGAATCCAACAATATTTTGAGAGAATTTTATATCATGAATGAGAGGGAATAATCCCAGGTATGCAAGGCTGGTTCAACATTCTAAAATCAAATAATTATATCCATCATATCAACACCCTAAAGACAATCATTAGCATATCAATAGATTCAGAAGACCTTTGAAAAACTCTAACACCCATTCTTCATTAAAACTCTCTGTTAAAGAAATAGACTGGAGCTTTCTCAAGTTGATGACAAAGATCTACAGGAAACTTTTATCCTACATCATGATTAATGGTCAAAAACATGAAGCTTTTCCACTAAGTTCAGGTAAAAGCAAGGATGTTCTCTTTCGTGACTCCTTTTCCATATTTTACTCCAAGTCCTTGCTAATGCAATAAGGCACGAAAATAAATAAAACAAATACAGATTGGGTAGAAAAAAACGAAAGCAGCCTAAATAAAATGTGGACCAATATACTTTACGGACACCTCACCAAAGAAAATAGACACTATGCATATAAGTATACAGAAGAATAATTCAGATTACATGCTGCCATCAAAAAGCAAATTAACAATACAATTACATACGATTTTAGCCATTAGAATGGCTAAAATGTGGGCAATGACAAGAATAAATTCTGTAGGGGATGTGGAACAATAGGAAATGTCATTTGTTATTGGTGGAAATGAAAAATAATACAACTACTTTGGTAGTCTGATTGACACTTGCTATAATATTGAACATTCCCTTACTGTACAATCTGGCAAGTGTTCTCATGGATATTTACTAAAAGTAGTTTAAAACATACTTCCAGACGAAAACCTGCATATGGATATTTATAGCGCCTAATTCAATATTGCCAAAATGTGAATGAAACTAAGGTGTCCTCCAATAGGTGAATGAAATGATATAGTATTAATATATTCTGTGAATGGGATAATATTGAGCACTAAAAAGTAAGCTATCAAGCCATAAAAATATGTGGGAATTCTTTTTTTCTTTTGAAATATATATGATTTTCTTTATTTTGAAATTTAAATTTTCTTGGAGTATAGTTGATTCACAATGTTGTGTTCATTTCAGCTGCACAGCAAGTGATTCAGTAACACATATGCATATATTCATTCTTTTTCAGATTCTTTTCTGATAAAGGTATTCCCAGAATATTGAGTAGAGTTCCCTGTGCTTTACAGTAAGTCCTTGTTGTTTATCTATGTTATATATAGTAGTATTCATATGTTTCCCCCAAGTTCCTGATTTATCCCTACCCCCCACCTTTCCCCTTTGGTAACCATAAGTTTGTTTTCCAAGTCTGTGAGTCTGCCTCTGTTTTGTAAGTTAGTTCATTTGTATCAATTTTTAGGTTCCACCTAGAAGTGATATCATACAATATTTGTCTTACTGTGTCTGACTTACTTCACTTAGTACAATCATCTCTAGGTCCATCCATGTTACTGCAATTGGCATTATTTTCTATTTTATGGCTGAGTCATATTCCATTATATATATGTATCACATATTCTTTACCCATATTCATATGTTGATGGACATTTTGGTTGTTTCCATGTCTTCGCTATTGTAAAGAGTGTTGCAGTGAACATTGGGGAAGATGTGTCTTTTAAATTTATGCTTTCCTCCAGATATGCGCACAGGAGTGAACTTGCTGGATCATCTGGTAGCTCTATTTTATTTCATTTCATTTCAATTTCAAATTTTTTGGAGTATAGTTGATTTACAATGTTGTGTTACTTTCTGCTGCACAGCAGAGTGAAGCAATTATACATATATCCAATCCTTTTTGGATTCCTTTCCCATACAGGTCATTACAGAGTATTGAGTAGAGTTCCCTGTGCTATACAGTAGACCCTTATTTGTTATCTCTTTTATATATAGTGATGTGTATATGTCAATCCCAATTTCCAGTTTATCCCTCCTGCCTCCCCTTACTCTGGTAACCTCCATTCTGTGCTCCATAGTGGCTGTTACCAATTGGCATTGCCACCAGTAGCGTAGTATTGGTGGCGCAGTGGTTAAGAATCCGCCTGCCAGTGCAGGGGACACAGGTTCAAGTCCTAACCCAGGAAGATGCCACACGCTGCAGAGCAACTAAGCCCGTGCGCCACAACTACTGACTCTGCACTCTAGAGCCCACGAGCCACAACTACTGAAGCCTGTGTGCCTAGAGCCTGTGCTCCACAACAAGAGAAGCCACCACAAATAGAAGGCTGCGTACCACAACGATGAGTAGCCCCCGCTTGCTGCAACTATAGAAAAACCACACGCAGCAGCAAAGACCCAATGCAGATTAAAAAAATATAATAGTAAGTAGTAGGTTTCTCTTTTTTCCACACCCTCTGAAGAATTTCTTGTTTCTAGAAATTGTGAGGATGGCTATTCTGAGTGGTTCCAGGTGATACTTCTTTGTACATCTGATTTGCATTTGTCTAATGTAAAGCAATGGTGAGCATCTTCATATGTGGTTTTTTTTTGAACAGTGTGAGTAAAATTTACCCCTTGAAAAAGGGTTATTGAAAGGTTGCCTTGTTTTGAAGTCTATTTCGATTACCTACCCCTAGACATTTCTTGAGGGCTGTTGTCATTTACAGCTCCCCAGGCATTGTGAATATGAAGTGCCTATAAGGTCCAGTTTTAGAATTGTTGTTATGGGAAACAGAAGGCGGCAGGATTTCTACTGTCCCTCTCTGGTTACTGACACAACCTTAGATGTAGGGAAAGTCCTATTCCTGGGTTTTAAATTAGAGTGGAATGTGCCTGACCAAACATGTAAGGGCTTCTGTCCCATTCCTTCTTCCCCCTTACCCTTCATCCCTCGAACAAGTATAAACCCCTGCAAAATCATCTGTTGAGGGCGCTGTCTTGTAGAGTGGGATGACCCTAACGAAGGAGTCAGGAGGTCGGAACCCAAACACCAGGGTATATTGAGACCAGGTGATTTTCCAAATGTCATCCAGCCCAGAGAGTCCACCATCCTTTGGGTGTCAGAGGGTTGGTTTAGTAGTATGAGGGCACACTTAGATCTGGAGATTGTGATCCCATGCAGAGGGGACCAGGTACTACATGTTCAAGGGGTCAAACTAGCTGGCATATCCTCCCGAGGTCCTCAGGCCCACAACAGTCCAGCCTTGGGACCAAATTGTGTCTGTGTCCAGGGATGTAACACTAGCACGTTCACATGACTAAACGAACTTAGTGGTCATTTTTCTCTTCTATAATTTAATTTTAAATTTATAATGGAGTATAGTTGATATACCATGTTGTGTTCGTTTTTGGTATACACCAACATGATTCATTTATACAGAGATGACTATATATTCTTTTTAGAATTATTTTCCCATTGCGGTTACTAAAGGGTGTTGAGAAGAGTTCCAAGTGCTCTACAGCAGGTCCATGTTGATTACAAGTTTTCTCTCTGTAAATATGTGTATACTAACTCCAACCTCATGATTTATGCCTCCAACACACCTTTCCAGTTTGGTAACCATAAGTTTGTGTTCTAGGTCTGGGACTCTGTTTCTGTGTTGCAAGATAGTACCTTTGTATCAATTGTTAGATTCCACCGATAAGTAATATCATATGATATTTATCATTGTCTGATTTATGACACTTAGTATGAATGTCTCTAGGTCCTTCCGAGTGGCTGCAAATGGCCTTATTCCATTCATTTCATGGCTGAGTAATATTCCATTGTACATATCTACCATAATTTCTTTATCCAGTCTTCCCTCTAAGGATGTTTAGGTAGCTTCCAAGTAGAGGCTCTTGTAAACAGGGCTTCATAAATTTTGGAGTGCCTGGGTCCTGTCAATTTACGATTTTAACAACATACAGGCCCAGGAGTGGAAGCGCCATATGCTCTGAAGCTCTGTTTTTTAGATTTTTAAGGAATCACCACCCACTTCTCCAGAGTGGCTGTTAGCAATTTACATTCCCACCATCAGCTTGTCAGAGTTCCCTTTTCTCCACGCCCTGTCCTGCATTTCAGGTTTTACACTTTGTGAGCTTGGCCATTCTGACTGGTGCAAAGTGAAACCTCTTTGTAGTATTAATTTACATTGCCCGCCTGTTTTGTTGGCCAAAAATGGAGTAAGGGTTTTTCTTGCATATATTAAGGAATAACGCATGCGGCCTTTTTGGCAAACTGCATCTTTGGCGATGTTTAGCAGATTTGCATGTGCTTTAATGGCGAGTGCAAACTACCTCTTGAAATCCCTTTCCTGCAATTCTGCCTTGCTTACAAGGCCTTTACAAATACTTCGCTCAAGAAATGACTCCATTAGAGGTGTCAATTACAACCCTGCATGTTTGTGAATTACAGTGCCCCTGAGCACCAGTTTTCAACTTGTTGTTTAGGGAAGAAGCCACAAAGGGACAGGATTTCTACAGACCCATTCCGGTTACTGGGGCACCTGAAGGATAGGGAAATTCTTCTTCCGGATTAGGAAACTAGAGTGGCATATGCCTGTCCAAACATCTAGGGCTTGTGTCTCATTCCATCCCCCATTCCTCCTTCTTCACACAGAAAATTCCAAGCTGTGCAAAACCGGCTGTTGAGTGTGCTGCCTTCCCAAAGTGGGGAGACTCTAAGGAAAGGAGCTGGGGAACCCGAATACCAGGAGAAGTGGAGATGAGGTGACTTTCCCAAACTCTTCCCAAACAGACGGTGTACCATCCTCTGGATGTCCAATTCATGTTTTAGCTGTAGGAAGGGTCCCCTGCACCTGGAGATATGGGACCCATGGAATGGGGGGCCAGGTAGTATTACTCTAAAAGTGCTGCATTTGTTGTCCCATCCTCACCAAGCCGCTCAGACCCATGAGTGTAGAGCCTTAGGTCCCATTCAGCTGTGTGTCTAGATGTGTTCAGTCCAGGTTGCATCACAGCCCTTGAACAAATTTTGTAAGAATTTCTCTCTCTCTCACTGTCTTTTTTTTGTTTTTGTTATTTAATTTTATAATGGGGTATAGCTGATTTTCAATACTGTCTTTCTTCCTGCTCTATATCTATCCACTTGATTCACTTAAAGACAGACATCAATAAATTCTTTTACATATCCTTACCAGTCTTATATATCCTTTTCCGGTGACAACAGTGTGCTGAGTCCAGCTCTTTGAGCTATACAGTAGGTCCTGTCGATTACCTATTTTGTTTATGGAACCGTATCTATGCTAATTCCAACCTCCTGGTTTATGAATCACCCCACCCCACCCCACCTTTCACCTTTAGCAGCCATAAGTGTGTTTTCTAAAAGTGTGACTCTGTTTCTGTTTTGTAATTGAGTTCATGTGTAGCCATTTTTAGATACCATCTATAAGTGATACCATATGAGAAGTCTCTTTTTATGTCTGACTTATGTCCCTTAGAATGATCGTACCTCAGTCCACGAATTGCTGCAACTGGCCTTATTTCATTGATTTAATTGCTCAGGAATATTCCATTGTACATAAGTACCACATCTTCTTTATCCATTTTTTTCCTTCCAAGGACATGTAAGTTGTACCCAAGCTGAGACATTTCTAAACAGAGCAGCACTAAACGTAGAGGTGCCTGTGTCCTGTCGATTTTTGGATTTCCAAGATATATGCCCAAGAGTGGAAGAGCCATATGTTCTGTAGCTCTGTTTTTTAGATGTTTCAGGAAACACCATAAATTTCTCAAGAGTGGCCGTTGGCTATTTACATCCCCGCCATCAGCGTAACAAGGCTCCCTTTTCTCCATGGCCTGTGCTGCATTTCTGGTTTTACACATTTCCAGGACGGCCTTTTGACGAATGCGAAGTGAGAAATCTTTGTAGTACTGATTCGCATTTTGCACTTGTTTGGATGGCAAAAAAGGGCATATGCGTTTTTTCATGAATATATTTACCTATGTAATGGGGTTTAGCTGAATTCCGCTGCTGTGTTTATGCCGCTTTACACCACCCACTTGATTCACTTACAGAGAGATATCAATAAATACTTTTTAAAATTTTGACTATTCAGATATAATCTTCTGCGGTGAATAGGGTGTGTTGAATCCATTTCATTAAGCAATGAGTAGGTCTTCACTATTACATATTTGCTTTATGAAATGGTATCTGTGCTAATTTCAAACTCTCCTTTTATGCATCGCCCCACCATATCTTTCCCCTTAAGCAGGCATAAGTGTGCTTTCTAAATGTGTGACTCTGTTCTGTTTCGTAATTCAGTTTATGTATAGCCATGTTTACATTCCCTCTATAAGTGATATCTTATGATAAGTTTCTTTTTCTGTGTGACTTATTTCACTTAGAATCATGGTAAGTAAATCCACTCATTATGCTGCTACTAGCTTTATGACACTGATTTCATGGCTGAGTGATATTCCATTGTACATAAGTACCACAACAACTTTATCCATTTTTCTCTTTCCTGGAATATGTAAGTTGTACCAAAGTTGAGGTTCATGTAAACAGAGCGGCCCTAAACGTTGGGGTGGCTGTGTCTTGTTGATTTTTAGTTTTCCCAAGATGTACGCACATGAGTTGAAGTGCCCTATGCTCTGTAGCTCTGTTTTTTAGGTGTTTTAGGAAACACCATACATTTCCTCAGAGTGGCTGTTGGCAATTTATATCCCGCCCATCAGCGTAACAAGGCTCCCTGTTCTCTGAGGCCTGTCCTGCCTTTCTGGTTTTTACACATTTTTCGGATGGCCCTTTTGACTGGTGGGAAGTGAGACTTCTGTGTAGTGAGGATTTGCCTTGCCCGTTTGCTTGGTTGGCCAAAAAGGGCGTATGCGTTTTTCCTGAATATATTCAGGAAGAAAAACGTATATATACGCCCTTTTTGGCCAACTGCATCATCGTCAAAGTTCTGCCGCTTTTCATGTGCTTTAAAGGCAAGTCCACTCTATCTCTGGAAATCTGTTTCCTGCAATTCTGCCTTGGTTTCAGATCCTCTTCTTTGCCTTACCTCAGTATATTTTTCGACGATAGTTGTCGTTTATAACCCTGCAGGTTTGTAAATTGCAGTGCTCCTGAGCTCCATTTTCCAACTTGCTTTTTTGTGAGCTGGCCGCAAAACCGCAGGATTGCTTCAGGCCCTATTCTGGTTCTGGGGCGGCAGGCTGAGCCTTTGGTTAATTCTTCTTCCTGATGGGAAATTAGAGTGACATGTGCCCGTCGAAACAACTACAGCTATTCTCTCATTGGTTCCCCCTCTTTCCGTTCATCCTCCGCACAAATTGCTAACTGTGCGAAACAGGAGGTTAAAAGTGCTGACTCTCCTGGTAGGGAGATTGTTTGTAAAGCAGCTGGTATGGTGAACCCGAGCACCAGGAGATGAGAAATGAGGTGTGTATTAGAAACTTTTCCCAATCACATGGTATACCATCCTCTGGGTTGCCCATGCCTCTTTTAACTATAGGAAGATTCCCTTAAACCTGGAGAGTTGCGACCCATGGAATGGGTAGCATGCAGTATTGCTTTAAAGGGTCTGCATTTGCTTACCCAACCTCACCAATCCTCTCAGCCCCCAGTGTCCAGCCTTATGTCTCATCCAGCTGTGGGTGTATATGTGGTCAAACCAGGTTGCATCACAGCCATTGAAAGAATTTTGTAAGAATTTCTCTCTCTTTCGCTGTCTTTGTGTTTTGTTTTTGAAATTTATTTTTATAATGGGGTTTAGCTGATTTTGACTGCTGTGTTTATGCTGCTCTACACACACTTGGTTCACTTACAGAGACATCAATAGATAGGTTTTAAGATTCTTATTAGTGAGATATATTCTTCTGTGGTGAATAGGAGGTGTTCAGTCCAGTTCACTGAGCAAGGAGTAGGACTTCTCTATTACATATTTGGATTATGGAACAGATCTGTGCTAATTTCAAACTCTGGTTTTATGCATCACCCCACCTCACCTTTCCCCTTAAGCAGGAATAGTGTGTTTTCTAAATGTGTGACTCTGTTCTGTTTTGTAATTCAGTTCATGTGTAGCCAAGTTTACATTCCCTCTATACGTGATATCTTATGATAAGTTTCTTTTTCTCTGTGAATTATTTCACTTAGAATCATCGTACCTAAATCCACTCATTATGCTGCTACTGGCCTTAAGACATTGATTTCATGGCTGAGTGATATTCAATTGTACATAAGTACCACCACTTTTTTCCATTATTCTCTTTCCTGGGATATTTAAGTTGTACTGAAATCGAGGTTCTTGTAAACAGAGCAGCCCTAAACTTTGGGGTGCCTGTGTCTTGTTGATTTTTAGTTTTCCCAAGATATACGCCCATGAGTGGAAGTGCCCTATGCTCTGTAGCTCTGTTTTTTAGATGTTTTAGGAAACACCATACACTTCTCCAGAGTGGCTGTTGGCAATATACATCCCACCCATCAGCGTAACATGGCTCCCTGTTCTCCATGGCCTGTCCTGCCTCTCTGGTTTTAACACTTTTTTTCGGATGGCCCTTTTGACCAGTCGGAAGTGAGATTTCTTTGTAGTGCGTATTTGCATTGCCCATTTGCTTGGTTGGCCAAAAAGGGCGTACGCGTTTTTTCCTGAATATATTCAGGAAAAAACGCATATGTCCCCTTTGTCTGTCTGCACCATTGTTGAAGTTCTGAGGCTTTTCATGTACTTTAAAGGTGACTCCAATCTACCTCTTGAAATCTGTTTCCTGCAATTCTGCCTTGCTTTCAAATCCTCTTCGTTGCCTTACCTCAATACATTTCTGGATGATAGTTGTCCTTTATAACTCTGCAACTTTGTGAATTGCATTGCCCCTGAGCTCCATTTTTCAACTCGCTTCTTTGTGAGCTGGCCGCAAAACCGCATGATTGCTTCAGGCCCTATTCTGGTTCCGGGCCGGCAGGTTCAGCCTTTGGTTAAATCTTCTTCCTGATGGGAAATTAGAGTGACATGTGCCCGTCCAAACACCTACAGCTAGTCTCTCATTGGCTCCCCCCCCTTCCTGTTCATCCCCCAGAAGAAATTGCAAACTGTGCGAAACAAGGGGTTAAAGTCGCTGACTCTCCAAGTGGGGAGATTGTTAGTAAAGCATCTGGAATGGCGAACCCAAGCACCAGGAGTTGAAAAATTAGATGCGTTTTAGAAACGTTTCCCGATCACACGGTGTAGCATCTTCTGGGTTTCCCATCCATGTGTTAGTTGTAGGAAGATTCCCTTAAACCTGGAGAGTTGGGACGTATGGAGTGGTTAGCACGCAATATTGCTTTAAACCATCTGCATTTGCTCACACACAACCTCACCAATCCTCTCAGCCCCAAGTGTCCGGCCTCATGTCTCATCCAGCTGTGGGTGTAGATGTTGTCAGTGCAGGTTGCATCACAGCCCCTGAACGAATTTTGTAAGAATTTCTCTCTCTTTCACTCTCTTTGTGTTTTGTTTTTGAAATTTATCTTTATAATGGGTTTTACCTGATTTTCACTGCTGTGTTTATGCCACTCTACACACACTTGATTCACTTACAGAGAGATAGCCATACATATGTTTTAAGATTCTTACTACTCAGATATATTCTTCTGCCTGAATAGATGGTGTTGAGTCCAGTTCATTGAGCAAGGAATAGGTCTTGTCTATTACATAATTGGTTTATGGAACGGTATCTTTGCTAATTTCAAACTCTGGTTTTATGCATCACCCCACCTCACCTTTCCCCTTAAGCAGGCATAAGTGTGTTTTCTAAATGTGTGACTCTGTTCTGTTTTGTAATTCAGTTCATGTGTAGCCAAGTTTACATTCCCTCTATAAGTGATATCTTATGATAATTTTCTTTTTCTGTGTGACTCATTTCACTTAGAATCATCGTACCTAAATCCACTCATTATGTTGCTACTGGCCTTATGAGGTTGATTTCATGGCTGAGTGATATTCCGTTGTACATAAGTACCACAAATTGTTTATCCATTTTTCTCTTTCCTGGGATATTTAAGTTGTACCGAAATCGAGGTTCTTGTAAACAGAGCAGCCCTATACTTTTGTGTGGCTTTGTCTTGTTGATTTTTAGATTTCCCAAAATATACGCCCATGAGTGGAAGTGCCCTATGCTCTGTAGCTCTGTTTTTTAGATGTGTTAGGAATCACCAAACACTTCTCCAGAGTGGCTGTTGGCAACTTACTTGCCGCCCATCAGCATAACAAGGCTCCCTGTTCTCCATGGCCTGGCCTGCCTCTCTGGTTTTTACACTTTTTTCGGATGGCCCTTTTGACCGGTGGGAAGTGAGACTTCATTGTAGTGCGGATTTGCATGGTCCGCTTGCTTGGTTGGCCAAAAAGAGCATATGCGTTTCTTCCTGAATATATTCAGGAAAAAACGCATATGCTCTTTTTGGCCAACTGCATCATTGTCGAAGTTCTGCTGCTTTTCATGTGCTTTAAAGGCAAGTCCAATCTACATCTTGAAACCTGTTTCCTGCAATTCTGCCTTGCTTTCAAATGCTCTTCGTTGTCTTACCTCAATATAGTTTTGGACGATAGTTGTCCTTTATAACTCTGCAGGTTTGTGAATTGCAGTGCCCCTGAGCTCCATTTTTCAACTCGTTTTTTTTGTGAGCTGGCCGCAAAACCGCAGGATTGCTTCAGGCCCTACCTTGGTTCCGGGGCGGCAGGCTGAGCCTTTGGTTAATTCTATTTCCTGATGAGAAATTAGCGTGTCATGTGCCTGTCCAAACACCTACAGCTAGTCTCTCATTGGTTCCCCCTGTTCCCATTCATCCTCCGTACAGATTGCAAACTGTGCGAAACAGGAGGTTAAAAATGCTGATTCTCCAAGTGGGGAGGTTGTTAGTAAAGTGGCTGGACTGGCGAACCCGAGCACCAGGAGGTGAAAAATGAGGTGCGTTTTAGAAACCTTTCCGGATCACACAATGTACCATCCTTTGTTTTTCCAATGCATGTTTTAGCTATAGGAAGATTCCCTTGATCCTGAAGAGTTGGGACCCATGGAATGGGTGTCACGCAGTATTACTTTAAAGGGTCGGCATTTTCTCACCCAACCTCACCAATACTCTCAGACTCAAGAGTTTCCAGCCTTATGTTTCTTCCAGCTGTGGGTGTAGATGTGGTCATTCCAGGTTGCATCACCGCCCCTGAACGAATTTTGTAGGAGTTTCTCTCTCTTTCACTATGTTTTTTTGTGTGTGTGATTTATATTTATAATGGGGTTTAGCTGATTTTCGATGCTGTGTCTATGCTGCTTCACAGCCACTTGACTCACTTACAGAGAGATATCAATTAATACTTTTTAAGAATCTTACTATGCATATATATTGTTCTGCGGTGAATAGGGTGTGTTGAGTCCAGTTCATTGAGCAATGAGTACGTCTTGTCTATTACATATTTGGTTGATGGCACGGTATCTGTGCTAATTTCAAACTCTTGTTTTATGCATCACCCCAACTCACCTTTCCCTTTAAGCTGGCATAAGTGTGATTTCTAAATGTGTGACTCTGTTCTGCTTTGTAATTCAGTTCATGTTTAGCTATGTTTACGTTCCCTCTATAAGTGATACATTATGATAAGTTTCTTTATCTCTGTTAATTAGTTCTCTTAGAATCATCGTTCCTAAATCACTCATTATGCTGCTACTAGCCTTATGACATTTATTTCCTGGCTGAGGGATATTCAATTGTACATAAGTACCACAACTTGTTTATCCATTTTTCTCTTTCGTGGGATATTTAACTTGTACCCGAGTCGAAGTTCTTGTAAACAGAGCAGCCCTAGACTTTGGGGTGCCTGTGTCCTGTCGACTTTTGGTTTTCCCAAGGTATACGCCCATGAGTGGAAGTGCCCTATGCTCTATAGCTCTGTTTTTTAGATGTGTTAGGAAACACCAAACACTTCTCCAGAGTGGCTGTTGGCAAGTTACATGCCACCCATCAGCATAACAAGGCTCCCTTTTCTCCACGGCCTCTCCTGCATTTCTGGTTTTTACACTTTTTCTGGATGGCCCTTTTGACCGATGCGAAGTGAGATTTCTTTCTACTAATGATTTGCATTGCCAGCTTGTTGGTTTGCCAAAAAGGGCTGTATGCGTTTTTTCCTGAATATATTTTGGAAAAAACGCATATGCCCTTTTTGGCCAACTGCATCATTGTGGAAGTTCTGCAGCTTTTCATGTCCTTTAAAGGCGACTCCCATCTACCTCCTGAAAACTGTTTCCTGCCATTCTGCCTTGCTTTCAAATCGTCTTCGTTGCCTTACCTCAATATATTTTTGGATGATAGTTATCACTTTTAACCCTGTAGGTTTGTGAATTGCAGTGCCCCTGAGCTCCATTTTTCAACTCGGTTTTTTGGGAGTTGGCCGCCAAATCACAGGATTGCTTCATGCCCTATTCTGGTTCCGGAAGGCAGGCTGAGTCTGGTTAATTCTGCTTCCTGATTGGAAATTAGAGTGACATATGCCTGTCCAAACACCTAGATGTAGTCTCACATTAGTTCCCTCTCTTCCCGTTTATTGTCCGGAGAATTTGCAAACTGTACGAAACAGGAATTTAAAGGTACTGCTTCTCCAAGTGGGGAGATTGTTAGTAAAGCGGCTGGAATGGTGAACCGGAGCACCAGCAGATGAAAAATGAGGTGCATTTTAGAAAACTTTTCCACTCACACTGTGTACAGTCGTCTGGGTTTCCCATGCATGTTTTAGTTGTATTAAGATTCCCTTGAACCTGGAGATTTGGGACCCATGGAATGGTTACCAGGCAGTATTACTTTAAAGGGTCTCCATTTGCTCACCCAACCTCACTAATCCTCTTAGCCCGAACAGTTTCCAGCCTTATGTGTCATACTGCTCTGGGTCTAGATGTCTTCAATCCATGTTGCATCACAGCCCCTGAGCAAAAGTTGTAAGAATCTTTTCTCTCTCACTGTCTATTTTTTTTAATTTATTATTATATTGCTTACAGCTGATTTTTTTTTTTTTTTTTTTTTTTTTTTTGCAGTACGCAGGCCTCTCACTCTTGCGACCTCTCCCATTGAGGAGCACAGGCTCCGGACGCGCAGGCTCAGTAGCCATGGCTCACGGCTTCAGCCGCTCTGCGGCATGTGGGATCTTCCAGGACCAGGGCATGAACCCGTGTCCCCTGCATCGGCAGGCGGACTCTCAACGACTGCGCCACCAGGGAAGCCCGGTTACAGCTGATTTTCAATGCTCTGTTTCTTGCTGCTGTACTTCCGCTTGATTGACGTACAGAGAGACATCAATAAATTCTTTTTCAGATTCTTACCAGTCATATATATTCTTATTCGGTGACCTGAGTGTGCTGAGCACAGTTCTTTGAGGTACCGTGTAGGCCTTTTTGATTATCAATTTGGTATTTGGCACGGTATCTTTGCTAATTTCAACCTCCTGGATAATGCCTCACCCCTCCCCACCTTTCCCCTTTAGCAGCCTTATGTGTGTTTTCTACATATTTCACTATGTTTCTGTTTTGTAATTTATTTCATGTGTAGCCATTTTTGATTCCACCTTTAAGTGATATCTTATGTGTCTTTTTTTTTCTGACTCATGTCACTTAGAATGATCGTACGCAACTCCTCCCGAGTTGTTGCAACTGGTTTTATTTCATCGATTTCCTGACTGAGATAATATTCCACTCTACATAAGTACCACATCTCTTTTATCCATTTTTTCCTTCCAGGGACATTTAGGTTGTATCCAAGTCGAGGCTCTTTTAAACAGAGAGGCCGTAAATGTTGGGGTGCCTGTGTCCTGTCGATTTTTGTTTTTCCCGAGATATACGCCCATGAGTGCAAGTGCCCTATGCTCTGTAGCTCATTTTTTAAGATTTTTTAGTAAACACAATACACTTCCCCAGACTGGCCGTTGGCAATTTACATTTTCACTATCAGCCTCACAGGGCTCCCTTTTCTCCTCGCCCTGTCCTGCATTTCTGGTGTTTACACTTTATGAGGACGGCTCTTCTGACTGATGCGAAGTGATACCCTTTGTAGTATTGATTTGCAGTGCCCACCTGTTTGGTTGGCTGAAAAGCGTGTATGCCCTTTTCTTGAATATATTCAGAAAAAACGCATACACCCTTTTTGGCCAACTGCATCGTTGGCAATGTTCAGCCCCTTTTCTTGTGGCGAGTCCTTTCTACCTCTTCAAATCCCTTTCCTGCCATTCTCCCTTGCTTACAAGTCCTTTTCGGTGACTTACCTCAAGACATTTTTCGACGATAGATATTTTCAACTCTGCAGTTTCGTGAATTTTAGTGCCCCTGAGTTCCGTTTTTCAACTTGTGTTTTTGAGAACTGGCCACAAAACAGCGGGATTTCCTCAAGCCCTATTCTGTTTCCGGGGGTAATCTTAGCCTTTGGTCAATACATCTTCCTGATTGGAAATTAGAGTGACATGTGCCTGTCCAAACACTAGGACTTGTCTCTCATTGTTTCTCATCCTTCCACTTCATCCTCTGGACAAATTCCAAACTGTGTGCAACAGGATGTTGAAGGTGCTGACATCCCCAAGTGGGGAGATTGTTAGGAAAGACGCTGGCGGGGTGAACCCGACTACCTGGAGATGAGGAGATGACGTGTCATTTCCAAACTCTTCCCGATCAAACGGTGTACCATCTTCTGGGTATCACAGGCATGTTTTAGCTGTAGGAAGGGTCCCGTCCATGTAAGGAGAGCACCAGGGATTTTTCCGAATCCATGTCTCCCCGAACCCCAAACTGGGGAATTTTTAAGCTACGGCTACACGCATTTTCATTAAGGGCCTTGGGCAGTAGGCAGAGTCCGAACTTTAGATGATTGAAGTCTTCAGGGTCAGAAGCGCTCACCATCGGCCTCCCTTAGGTTACATTTTATCTGTCGTTGATAGATGATGTTGATAAAAATATCTATTTTATTTCAGATTATTTCCCCTTATAGGTTATTACAAAATATTGAGTGTAGTTCCCTGTGCTATACAGTAGTTCCTTGTTGATGATCTATTTTATACATAGCAGTGTGTATGTGTTAATCCCAAACTGTTAATTTATCCCTCCTCCCACCTTTCCCCTTTGGTAATAATAAGTTATAAGATTTTATACTTCTCAGAATTGGGGGAGCTGAAAGAGAGGTATCATTTTCAATGGAAAAGCATTCAAAACAAGACTGAAGCTTCAGCCAAGATTATTAGATGTACATCCTTGGAAAGAAATCACTTCATTTCTCTCATGTTGACCTGACAAATAAGACAAACCTCTTCACTGAACTTGCTTATAATAAAGTGATGGAAATATCCAATGGAAGTGTTAGAAACATCTTATTTTACCCGAGCCTTATACACTGCTCTATGTTAATTACAGTTTGGCTCACACATCTGTTCATTGAAGTTACAATGTTCTCAATTTCTGTTACTGATCCTACAGAGTGGGCCCCAACAAGGGTCCCCCTGCCCAGTGTCATTGGAGTCAACAGATCAAGACTGAGTTTGGTTCAGAAGCAAAGGAAAATTTATATTTTGATCAGAGAATGGAGAGGTGAGAGCGTGCACTCCCCCGCGGGCTGTGGGCTGGGCTGCTGTGTAGGGATCCCGTCAGCGTCAGCGGGAGGGAGGGGGCGGAGCTCTCGAGGGCCGGGTTGGCTGCAGCTCAGGCTCTATGTCGCGGAGTCTGCACGGGGACCCGCGAGCTGAGGTGTCGGCCCAGCCATTTTGCACTAGGAAATCGGGTCTGAAGTACCGGGTGTGGGACCTCTGCATGCGGAACCCTAGGAGCACGTGAAATTAGACAAAGCACAAAGGAAAAAAAGGTTAGACTCTATTTTATTACCCAGATTCTATTTTTATCTCCCAGGAATTTTTAATGGGCTTTGCCTGGGACAAACCCCTCTTCTGCCTTTTGTCCCGTTCCTCATTGTTGGGGTGCTGCGGGTGCAGACCCCTCTTCTGTAACTGTTTCGTGCTGAGTTGGGAGTCCTCATACCCGGGGGAAGGGGCAGAACTTCTCCCCAGCAGCCTCCAGGTGAGGTTGATTGTCCCCAGGTCTCCTGACTGACTGCTCCTCTGCCTGAGCACCAGCATCGGAAGTGTTACAGATTCCAATGACCTTTAAGGGTCCAGGAAAGAGATGCGCAGAGACGCTGGCGGAGGGCCGGTTTTACCCTGCCCAACATTTGTTCGGCCACCTTAGGCTGACGGTTTCTGCCAGCCTAGATGCTCTGACCAGTAGTCTGCGCTTTCTTCAATTAGGCCCCTGAATTAACGTACAAACAGCACCAGGTGTCAGAGCCCTGCCTGCTCAACTCCCAGACAGTCCAGGGCCGGTGGTGATCCAGGACCATGACGGCCACTGAGTCAACGGCCTTTTGAAGTAGCCAGGAGTCCAGCCGGTCTTATTGGCCGCCGTCACCGAGGTGTCTGTAGGATTTTCTATGGTGACAGCGTGATATACGTTTCCCATACCAAGCTTATTAGCTCCCCTCTGGGTGCAGTAAGTCCTGCAAGCAGTAGTCTGCTCTTTCGGGGCACACTCTTGTTGTTTTCTGAGAGAAACTCCAGGTCAAGTGATGGTCACACGAGTCGTCATGGGGGCCCGTTGTCCCGGTTGTTTCTCTGGAGGTTGGAGTTAGAGGGCCTCCTCACTCGAGGTCAGTGTGCCCACGGAGCCACCCCTGCCACTTCAGGGCATGGTGGGTGGTTAGGATCACCACGTGGGGTCCTTTTCCCTTGGGAGGGAGCTGGCCTTGTGGGCTGCTGATTTCCAGGTGTTTAGATACCCCCAGTATCCTGTCCGGATGGGGCTGTGGGCCAAGCCCTTGGTGACCATAGTTTATCCTACCTGGAGGGCATTCTTGCGTTGTTCCATTTCACGTGGTCCCAGTTTTTGCACTAATCCTCCAAGGGCAATTCACCTTCGACCTGGAATATAAAGGTCAAAGGGTTTAGCTAAATTAGGGAGTTCCAGGGCAAGGGTCTGAACTGACTACTCTTTGCATTCTTGAAAGGCTGCTTCTGGATTCTATTCAAAAGGATCATCATCTTTTCCTTTCAGTGTTTCATATAGAGGCCCAGCTATTAGACTGTAGTTAGGGATCCAGGTGCAGCAAACCCCAGCCTCCCCAGGAACGCATAAGCTGTCTTCTAGTTTTAGAAGGGGTAAGGCTTCAAATGGCTTCTTCCCTTTCCTGAGATGGGCTTCTCCGACCTTCTGTGAGAATGAAGCCCAGGCAGGTCACCTTAGTCTCTGATATCTGAGCCTTTTTCTTGGACACCTTCTATTCTTTATTGGCTAGGTAATTCAGAGGATTCCTTAGTAGGGCTGGTGATCAGAATGTCATCTGCATATTGAAGAAAGGTTCCCTTTTCCAGAGGTAGAACTTTTAGATCTTTAGCTAACGTTTCCCCAATGATGTTGTGGGAATTTTTGAACCCTTGGGGCAGGACGGCCCAGCAGTATTGTTTTTGTTGTATGTTGAGTCCTGCCACTCACAAGCCAAAATTTCTTGTGACTCTGGGACTAATGGAATACAGAAGAAGGCATCATTGAAGTCTAATACAGAATACCATGTCCTGGTGGATGGTAGAATGACCAAGAGGGTGTAGGAATTAGGAACTACTGGATGTATATCCTCGGTGGCTTCACTGACTGTTCTGACATCCATTACCAGTTTCCCAGCAGCCCACGGGGCTCTCGTGGTCAGGCCCCTCCCAGGATATGGAGCTCTCCTGGGCAGGTCCCCAGAAGCCAACGGGGCTCTTGTGGTCACGCCCCTCCCAGGATATGGAGCTCACCTGGGCAGGTCCCCAGCATCCCACGGGGCTCTCGTGGTCAGGCCCGTCCCAGGGTATGGAGCTCACCTGTGCAGCTACCCAGCAGCCCATGGGACTCTCGTGGTCATGCCCCTCCCAGGATACGGAGCTTCCCTGGGCAGGTACCCCGGCATGGCTGGGCACACAGGAACCGTGCACATAGCCCTCATTGCAGAGCACCCCCAGCCCACCTGTCGGTCAGAGAGCATCTCAGAGCAGGACTTGAACTAACAAACAGCAGCTCCGACAGGTCTGTGACCCTGGGCATCACTCTGTGCGGCCTCCCTCCGCCTGGTCTTCAAGAGACTTCCACTGCAGCCGGGGCACCAGGCCTCTGTCTCCACCCACCACCCCTCCTCTCCCTGACTCCTGGGTTCCTCTCATTAGGAGAGGGTCTTCTTGAAATTTTCTCCCACTCATGGGCCAGATAAAATGATTGGAAAACAAGTCAGGGCTGCAGCCTCTTGTCTATCCTGACCCTCAGGACGCCACACCTGTTCCTTGGACTTGGCCGGATCAGCAAGGTCCATTTTCTGCAACTGTGAGCCCCTGAGGGGTGAGGATTGGCTGACCTGGTCTGCCTGACCCTGCTGGCCAGCCCTCCCCAGGTGTGCCTGGGTTGAGGTCAATATAAACACCCCTCCAGGCAGCAAGAGCCCCTGCAGCTGTGCCTGATGCCATATTCTCTACCCCGTCAGCAGTCTCGGGGCTGGGCTGGCGGGAGGGAGTAAGGGGCCACGGCTTTGTGGGTGGCCCGGTGTGAGTGGGGCTCTGCTGGACTTTCTGCAGGAGTTGCCAGGCTGCCACCTGCTAAACAAGAGGATGTGTCACCCATACCTGCCACTGGAATTTCTCCCCAGGCAGAGCTGAGGAAGGTAAAAAGCACTGGGGGCCGGGACAGGAGGGGGAAGGGAAATGGAAAGCTTCCAGAAGTGCGCCCGGGGCCAGGACCATCCTGGTTGGCCTGCAGGCACCAAGTCGGCCTGCGTGGTGGCTCCACGGCCCTTCCTCTAGGCTTTCAAGTCCTTGAACACATTCAGGTGTTTTACCTGGGAAGGGTGGGGAAAGTTCAGCAGCAGCTGGCCTGGGGCTCAGCTCACGTTTACTCAGAGACGCCTCGGCATGGTCCCCCAGCTTTGCAATGAGGCCGCTCCTTGCAGGGGGGCTGCGGGCTGCATGGGAGATGATTCCCCACCTCTGACCAACTTCAGAATTGCTTACCACTGGAGCAAGTGCCCTGATAGGGTTTTCCTCTGTATAACTGGTGGGTTCTGTTTTTTTTTTTCTTTTTTGGTTCAAGGTATATTTTATTCCTCTTTTTTGTATTTATAGATATAAGCATGGAAATAATTCATTCATATGAATACATCTATGCGAAGGGAAGAACTTTTTTTCTGTGGTTTTAAAATTTTATTTTTAAAATTTTTAATTTTATTTATTTATTTTATACAGCAGGTTCTTATTGATTATCTATTTTATGCATATATACATTGGTTATTTTTTATACAGCACGTTCTTATTGGTTATCTATTTTATACATATATACATTGGTATTTTTTTTATACAGCAGGTTCTTATTGGTTATCTATTTTATACATATATACATTGGTTATCTATTTTTACACATATATATATACATTGACATGTATACATGTCAATGCCAATCTCCCAATTTCTCCCACAACCACCACCCCAAGGCTTTCCCCCCTTGGTGTTCCATACGTTTGTTCTCTACATCTGTGTCTCTATTTCTGCCCTGCAAACCAGTTCATCTCTGCCATTTTTCTAGGTTCCACATATATGCATTAATACACAATATTCGTTTTTCTCTTTCTGACTTACTTCACTCTGCATGACTGTCTCTAGATCCATCGACGTCTCTACAAATGACCCAATTTCATTCCTTTTTATGGCTGAGTAATATTCCATTTTATATGTGTACCACATCTTTATCCATTCGTCTTTCTGTGGGCATTTAGGTTGCTTCCATTACCTGGCTATTGTAAATAGTGCTGCAATGAATATTGTGGTGAATGTGTCTTTTTGATTTATGGTTTTCTCTGGGTATATGCCCAGTAGTGGGATTGCTGGATCATATGGTAATTCTATTTTTAGTTTTTTAAGGAACCTCCATACTGATCTCCATAGTGACTGTATCAATTTACATTCCCACCAATAGTGGAAGAGGGTTCCTTTTCTCCACACCCTCTCCAGCATTTGTTGTTTGTAGATTTTCTGATGATGCCCATTTTAACAGGTGTGAGGTGACACCTCATTGTAGTTTTGATTTGCAATTCTCTAATAATTAGTGATGTTGAGCAACTTTTCATGTGCTTCTTGCCCAACTCTATGTCTTCCTGGAAGAAATGTCTATTTAGATCTTCTGCCCATTTTTGTATTGGGTTTTTGTTTTTTTTAATATTGAGCTGCATGAGCTGTTTATATATATTGGAGATAAATCCTTTGTCCATTGATTCATTTGCAAATATTTTCTCCCATTCTGAGGGTTGTCTTTTCGTCTTGTTTGTAGTTTCCTTTGCTTTGCAAAGCTTTTACATTTCATTAGGTCCCATTTGTTTATTTTTCTTTTTCATTGCATTACTCTAGGAGGTGGATCAAAAAAGATCTTGCTGTGATTTATGTCAGAGTATTCTTCCTATGTTTTCCTCTAAGAGTTTTACACTGTCCCGTCTTACATTAACGTCTCTAATCCATTTTGAATTTATTTTTGTGTATGGTGTTAGGGAGTGTTCTAATTTCATTCTTTTACATGTAGCTGTCCATTTTTCCCAGCACCACTGATTGAAGATACTGTCTTTTCTCCATTGTATAGTCTTGCCTCCTTTGTCATAGATTAGTTGACCATAGGTGTGTAGGTTTATCTCTGGGCTTTCTTTTTTTTTTCCCTTTTACACCTTTATTGGAGTGCAATTGCTTTACAACGGAGTGTTAGTTTCTGCTGTATCACAAAGTGAATCAGCTATACATATACATATATCACCATATCCCCTCCCTCTTGCATCTCCCTCCCACCCTCCGTATCCCACCCCTTTAGGTGGTCACAAAGCACTGAGCTGATCTCCCTGTGCTATGTGGCTGCTTCCCAGTAGCTATAGATGTTACATTTGGTAATGTATATATGTCCATGCCACTCTCTCACTTCGTTCCAGCTTATCCTTCCCCTTCCTTGTGTCCACAAGTCCTTTCTATACATCTGTGTCCTTAATCCTGTCCTGCCCCTAGGCTCTTCATAAACTTTCTTTTTTCTTTAGATTCCATATATCTGTGTTAGCATACAGTATTTGTTTTTCTCTTACTGACTTACTTCACTGTGTAGGACAGACTCTAAGTCCATCCACCTCACTACAAATAACTCAGTTTTGTTTCTTTTTATGGCTGAGTAATATTCCATTGTATATATGTGCCAGATCTTCTTTATCGTTTCGTCTGTCGATGGACACTTAGGTTGCTTCCATGTCCTGGCTATTGTAAATAGAGCTGCAATAAACATTGTTGTACATAACTATTTTTGAATTATGGTTTTCTCAGGGTAAATGCTCAGTAGTTGGATTGCTGAGTTGTATGGTATTATTATTTTTAGTTTTTTAAGGAACCTCCATACTGTCCTCCCGAGTGGCATATCAATTTACATTCCCACCAACAGTGCAAGAGGGTTCCCTTGTAGATTTTTTGATGGTTGCCATTCTGACTGCTGTGAGGTGATACCTCACTGTAGTTTTGATTTGCATTTCTCTAATGACTAGTGATGTTCAGCATCCTTTTATGTGTTTGTTGGCAATCTGTATATCTTCTTTGGAGAAATGTCTGTTTAGTTCTTCTGCCCATTTTTGGACTGTGTTGTTTGTTTTTGTGATACTGAGCTACATGAGCTGCTTGTAAATTTTGGAGATTGATCCTTTGTCATTTGCTTCATTTGAAAATATTTTCTCCCATTCTGAGGGTTGTCTTTTTGTCTTGTTTATGTTTTCCTTTGCTGTGCAAAAGCTTTTAAGTTTCATTAGGTCCCATTTCTTTATTTTTGTTTTTATTTCCACTCCTCTAGGAGGTGGGTCAAAAAGGATCTTGCTGTGATTTATGTCATAGGGTGTTCTGCCTATGGTTTCCTCTAAGAGTTTTATAGTGTCTGATCTTACATTTAGATCTCTAATCGAGTTTGAGTTTATTTTTGTGTATGGTGTTAGGGTGTGTTCTAATTTCATTCTTTTACGTGTAGCTGTCCAGTTTTCCCAGCACCACTTACTGAAGAGACTGTCTTTTCTCCATTGTACATCCTTGCCTCCTTTGTCGTAGATGAGTTAGCCATAGGTACGTAGGTTTCTCTCTGGCGTACTATTCTGTTCCATTGATCTATATTTCTGTTTTTGTACCAGTACCATATTATCGTGATTACTGTAGCTTTGTAGTATAGTCTGAAGTCAGGAAGTCTGATTCCTCCATCTCATTTAATTTCCCTCAGGACTGCTTTGGCTATTCAGGGTCTTTTGTGTCTTTATACAAATTTTAAAATTCTTTTTTTCTAGTTCTGTAGAAAATGCCACTGGTAATTTGATAGGAATTGCATTGAATCTGTAGACTGCTTTGAGTAGTATAGTCGTTTTCACAATATTGATTCTTCTAATCCAAGAACATGGTTTATACCTCCATCTGTTTATATCATCTTTGATTTCTTTCATCAGTGTTTTATAGTTTTCTGAGTACAGGTCTTTTACCTCCTTAGGTAGGTTCATTCCTACATATTTTATTCTTTTCGTTGTAATGGTGAATGGGATTGTTTCCTTAATTTCTCTTTCCAATCTTTCATTGTTAGTGTAGAGGAATGCAAGAGATTTCTGGGCATTAATTTTGTATCCTACAACTTTACCAAATTCATTGCTATAGTAGTTTTCTGGTGACATCTTTAGGATTCATTATGTATAGTATCGTGTCATTTGCAAACAGTGACAATTTTACTTGTTCTTTTCCAATTTATACTCCTTTTATTTCTTTTTCTTCTCTGATTGCTGTGTCTAGGACTTCCAAAACTATGTTGGATAATAGTGGTGAGAGTGGACATACTTGTCTTGTTCCTGATCTTAGAGGAAATGTTTTTAGTTTTTCACCATTGAGAATGATGTTTGCTGTGAGTTTGTCATATACGGCCTTTATTATGTTGAAGTACATTCCCTCTATGCCCACATTTTGGAGACTTTTATCATAAGTGGGTGTTGAATTTTGTCAAAAGCTTTTCCTGTATCTATTGGGATGATCAGATTTTTATTCTACAATTTGTTAATATAGTGTATCAGATTGATTGATTTGTGTATATTGAAGAATCCTTGCATCCCTGGGGTAAAACCCACCTGATCATGGTGTATGATCCTTTTAATGTGTTGTTCAATTCTGTTTCCTGGAATTTCTTGAGGATTTTTACATCTCTATTAATCAATGATATTGGTCTTTAATTTTCTTTTTCTATAGTATCTTTGTCTGGTTTTGGTATCTGGGTGATGGTGGCCTCATAGAATGAGTTTGGGAGTGTTCCTTTTCCTACAAATTTCTGAAGAGTTTGAGTGTTAGCTCTTGTCTAAATATTTGATAGAATTCACCTCTGATGCCATCTGGTTCTGGACTTTTTTTGTTGGAAGATTTTTAATCACAGTTTCATTTTCATTACTTGTGATTGGTCTGTTCATATTTTCTATTTCTTCATGGTTCAGTCTTGGAAGTTTATGCCTTTCTAAGAATTTGCCCACTTCTTCCAGGTTGTCCATTTTATTGGCATAGAGTTGCTTGTAGTAGTCTCTTAGGATGCTTTGTATTTCTGTGGTGTCTGTTGCAACTTCTCCTTTTTCATTTCTAATTTTATTGATTGGATTTCTCTCCCCCTTTTTCTTTTTTTTTCTTTTTTTTTTGGGACACAGGCTTCTCACTGTTGTGGCCTCTCCTGTTGCGGAGCACAGGCTCCAGATGCGCAGGCTCAGTGGCCATGGCTCATAGGCCCAGCTGCTCCACCACATGTGGGATCTTCCCAGACCAGGGCACAAACCAGTGTCCCCTGCATCGGCAGGCGGACTCTCAACCACTGTGCCACCAGGGAAGCCCTCTCCCTCTTTTCCTTGAGTCTCACTAAAGGTTTATCATTTTTGTTTATCTTCTCAAAGAACCAGCTTTTAGTTTTATTGATCTTTGCTATTGTTTTCTTTGTTTCTATTTCATTTATTTCTGCTATGATCTTTATTATTTCTTTCCTTCTACTAACTTTGGGTTTTGTTCTTCTTTCTCTAGTTCCTTTAGGTGTAAGTTTAGATTGTTTATTTGAGATTTTTCTTGTTTCTTGAGGTAGGCTTGTATTGCTATAAATGTCCCTCTTAGAACTGCTTTTGCTGCATCCCATAGGTTTTGGATCATCATGTTTTTGTTGTCATTTGTCTCTAGGTAGTTTTTGATTTCCTCTTTTATTTCTTCAGGGATCTCATCGTTATTTAGTAACGTATTGTTTAGCCTCCATGTGTTTGTGTTTTTTACGTTTTTTTCCCCTGTAATTGATTTCTCATCTCATAGCCTTGTTGTTGGAACAGATGCTTAATATGATTTCAGTTTTCTTAAATTTACTGAGGCTTTATTTGTGACCGAAGATGTGATCTATCCTGGAGAATTTTCTGTGTGCAGTTGAGAAGAATGTGTAATCTGCTGTTTTTGGATGGAATGTCCTATAAATATCAATTAAATCTATCTAGTCTATTGTGTCATTTAAAGCTTGTGACTGGATGATATCCATTGGTGTAAGTAAAGTGTTAAAGTCCCCTGCTATTATTGTGTCACTGTTGATTTCCTCTTTTACAGCTGTTAGCAGTTGCCTTATGTATTGAGGTGCTCCTGTGTTGGGTACATATATATTTATAATTGTTGTATCTTCTTCTTGGATTGACCCCTTGATCATTATGTAGTGTCCTTCCTTGTTTCTTGTAACATTCTTTATTTTAAAGTCTATTTTATCTGATATGAGTATTGCTACTCCAGCTTTCTTTGGATTTTCATTTGCATGGAATATCCTTTTCCATCCCCTCACTTTCAGTGTGTATGTGTCCCTAGGTCTGAAATGGGTCTCTTATAGACAGCATATATATGGATCTTGTTTTTGTATCCATTCAGCAAGCCTGTGTCTTTTGGTTGGAGCATTTAATCCATTCATATTTAAGGTAGATATCGATATGTATGTTCCTATTACTATTTTCTTAATTGTTATGGGTTTGTTTTTGTATATCCTTTTCTTCTTTTGTGTTTCCCACTTAGAGAGGTTCCTTTAGCATTTGTTGTAGAGCTGGTTTGGTGGTGCTGAGTTCTCTTAGCTTTTGCTTGTCTGTAAGCTTTTGATTTCTCCATCAAATCTGAATGAGATCCTTGCTGGGTAGAGTTCTCTTGGTTGTAGGTTCTTCCCTTTCATCACTTTAAATTTATCATGCCACTCCCTTCTGGTTTTTAGAGTTTCTGCTGAGAAATCAGCTGTTAACTTTATGGGAGTTCCCTTGTATGTTATTTGCCACTTTTCCCTTGTTGCTTTCAATAACTTTTCTTTGTCTTTAATTTTTGTTAATTTGATTGCCCTGTGTCTCGGCATTTTTCTCCTTGGGTTTATCCTGCCTGGGACTCTGCACTTCCTGGACTGGGGTGGCTCTTTCCTTTTCCATGCTCGGGAAGTTTTTGATTATAATCTCTTCAGATATTTTCTCGGGTCCTTTCTCTCTCTCTTCTCCTTCTGGGACCCCTATAATGCAATTGTTATTGCCTTTAATGTTATCCCAGGGGTCTCTTAGGCTGTCTTCATTTCTTTTCATTCTTTTTTCTTTATTCTGTTCCACAGCAGTGAATTCCACCTTTCTGTCTTCCAGATCACTTATCTGTTCTTCTGCCTCAGCTATTCTGCTATTGATTCCTTCTAGTGTATTTTTGTTTGTTTGTTTGCAGTACGCCGGGCTCTCACTGTTGTGGCCTCTCCTATTGCAGAGCACAGGCTCCGGACACGCAGGCTCAGCAGCCATGGCTCATGGGCCCAGCCACTCTGCGACATGTGGGATCTTCCCGAACCGGGGCACGAACCAGTGTCCCTGCAGTGGCAGGCAGACTCTCAACCACTGCGCCACCAGGGAAGCCCTCTAGTGTATTTTTCATTTCAGTTATTTTATTGTTCATCTCTGTTTGTTTGTTCTTTAATTCTTCTAGGTCTTTGTTAAGCATTTCTTGCATCTTCTTGATCTTTACCTCCGTTCTTTTTCCAAGGTCTTGGATCATCTTCACTATCATTATTCTGAATTCTTTTTCTGGAAGGTTGCCTATCTCCACCTCATTTAGTTCTTTTTCTGGGGTTTTATCTTGTTCCTTCATCTGGTACAAAGTCCTCTGCCTTTTCATTTTGTCTATCTTTCTGTGAATGTGGTTTTCCTTCCACAGGCTGCAGAATTGTAGTTCTTCTGCTGTCTGCCCTCTGGTGGATGAGTCTATCTTAGAGGCTTGTGCAACCTTCCTGATGTGAGGGACTGGTGGTGGGTAGAGCTGGGTGTTTCTCTGGTGGGCAGAGCTCAATAAAACTTTAATCTGCTTGTCTGCTGATGCATGGGGCTGAGTATCCTCTCTGTTGGTTGTTTGGCCTGAGGCAACCGAGCACTGGATCCTACCTGGCTCTTTGGTGGGGCTAATGGCGGACTCTGGGAGGGCTCATGCCAAGGAGGACTTCTCAAAACTTCTGCTGCCAGTGTCCTTGTCCCCATGGTGAGCCACAGCCACCCCCCACCTCTGCAGGAGACCCTCTATAACTAGCAGGTAGGTCTGCTCAGTCTCCTATGGGGTCACTGCTCCTTCCCTTGGGTCCTGATGTGCACACTACTGTTGTGTGCCCTCCACGAGTGGAGTCTCTATTGTGACTCTACGTCTCTGAGTGGAGTTGAGACTCTGGGACTCTGAGTGGAGTCTCACAGACTCTGGGTCCTGTGAAGCTTCGACGCTTTGTGGTTGTGGAAATCCTATAGGAGATGGTCCACAGCAGGTGAAGCTAATGCTGTCAGTGGAGGTGGTGAAGCCAAAGTTCTGCAGTTCAGACCAAAGGTGCTGATGTACATTCAGGACAAAACCATCTCATGTGAATGTAGTTCAAGCACGTTTAACATAAATACAGTCATGTTAATGCCTAACATCTTCTATCTTGTGCCTCCCCTCAGGGACCTCCTCCTCAGTAACTCATGTACAGGGGAATGGAGAGTGGGCTCTGTCCAGTCTGAGCCCTGAGTTACCCTGTGTGTATCTTAGGATACTTTGTATTTCTGTGGTGTCTGTTGTAACATCATCACTTTCATTTCTGATTTATTTGGGTCCTCTCTTTTTAGAAAAACATACTACTATTGTCTTTTATTCTTTACAGAAGCTTAATAAATGTTTGATCTACTACCCTTACTCTATGTATACTTTTTGCAATAAGATTTTTACTTTTGTTTGTTTTCTTGTTACTATCAATAATTAGTGAGACTTCTTTTAAGCTTAAGTAAATTCCTTCAACATTGCGTATAAGGCTGGTTTATTAGTGATGAATTCTTTTAGCTTTTGCTAGTCTGGGAAACTCTTGATCTCTCCTTCAATTCTTTTTTTTTCCCCATAAATTTATTTATTTATTTATTTATTTATGGCTGTGTTAGGTCTTCATTGCAGTGTGTGCACTTTTCTCTAGTTGTGGCAAGTGGAGGCTACTCTTCGTTGTTGTGCTTGGGCTTCTCATTGCAGTGGCTCTTCTTGTTGTGGAACATGGGCTCTAGGGCACAGGGTCAGTAGTTGTGGCACACAGGCTTAGTTGCTCTGTGGCATGTGGGATCTTCCTGAATCAGGGCTCGAACCCGTGTCCCCTGCATTGGCAGGCAGATTCTCAATGACTGTGCCATCAGGGAGCCCTCTCCTTCAATTCTGAATCATAATCTTGCTGGTAGGATATTCCTGTTGTAGACTTTTTCTTTTTAGCCCATTGAATATATCCTATCATTCCTTCCTAGTCTGCAAATTCTGCTGAGAAATCATCTGACAGTCTTCTGGGAATAACTTGAACATAACTAGACCCTTTTATTTCACTGCTTCTATGATCCCTCTTAAATTTTTAAATTTTTGGCGCTTTATAATATGTCTTGGTGTGGACCTGTTTGTCTTCATCTTGTTTGGGACTCTGTGTTTCCTGGACCTGGATGTGTGTTTCCTTCCCCAGGTTAGGAAAGTTATCAGTTACTATATCCTCTAATAAGTTCTGTGCCCGTTTCGCTTTTCTCCTCGTTCTGGGACCCCTGTAATGCTCATGTTAATATTCTTGATGTTGTCTCAGAGGTCCCTTTACCTATAGTCTTAATTGTTTTTTCTTTGTGCTATTCAGTTTGGATGATTTTCACTACTCTGTTTTCCATTTCACTGATCATATAATATAATGTGGCTTCTCTGTGTGTGTGTGTGTGTGTGTGTGTGTGTGTGTGTGTGTGTGTGTGTGTTTTAAGCTCTTTTATTGTATTGTTCACTGTTTGGTTCTTTTTGACATGTTATTACTCTTTGTTGAAATTCTCACTATGTCCATCTATTCTTCTCCTGACTTGGGTGAGCATCGTTATAATCATTACTGTGAACACTTTTTTTATTGGGTAGAATGCTTATCCCTGTTTTATTCAGTTCTTTTTCTGATGTCATGTCTTGTTACTTCATTTGTAACATATTCCTCTATTTCCTTATGTTTCCTAATTCTCTGTGCATTTCTATTCATTAGGTTCAGGTTGTTACATTCCCGGGTCTCAGAGAAGTGGCCTGATATAGGAGATGACTGATAGGGCCCAGCAGGACATTGTCCTCTGGCCAGCAGAGCCACATGCTCCAGGGGTGTCCCCTGTGTGGGCTGCACACACCTTTCTCTTATGGCAGGGCCAACTGCTGTAGACAAGCTGGTAGGTGTTGTTGGACCCTGGCCTAAATGGCTGTGAGCCCCTGTATGTGATTGCCGTGGGTGTGCTGATAGCCAAGGCAGCCCTCTGTTATCGGTGGCTGTGTGGTGCTCCAGGTGCACAGGCAGACAGGGTAGGCTGCCAGTGTGTCTGGTTGTGAGGCCTTGGGGTACAGGAGTGCTATGGACATGGTGGTAAATGGGGCAGGCCCCTGATTCTAATCAGTTCCAGGGAAGACTCTAAAATGTTGCTTGCCAATGTCTCAGTCCCTAGCGGGAGTCCCAGCTGCCTCTTGCTTTTCCAAGAAGCTCTCCGAGATTAGCAAGTGGGTTTGACACACGTGTCTTTCACACTATTGGCTCTGCACAGGGACTGAGAACATGTGAGATTTGTGTGTGCCCTAGGAGAGCAAAGTCTCAGTTTTCTTTAGCCTCCAGCTTTCCTGAAAATAAGCCCTGCAGGTTTTCAAAGCCAGACCTGCTGTGTTCTTTTCTTCCTGGGCTGAGCAGTCTGATGCCAGGCTCAGACCCTTCCCTCCATGTGGAGGACCTCTGCAATTGTGATATCTTTCAGCTGTGGGTCACTGTGCTCCATGTGTGGGTTGCAATTAGACTGTGTTTCCAGTCCTCCTACCTGCCTTGTGGTTTCTCCTTCCTTATATCTTTAGTTGTGGAAAACATACACTGCTAGTCTTCAGAGATAATTTCCGTGCAAGTTGTTGTAATTTGGGTGTGTCCGTGGCAGGAGGGGAGATCAGTATCTTCCTACTCTATCTTCTTGATCCCCTCTCAAGAATTCTTTGAAAATATATGCATTTATTACTGTAAACATAACTCTTTGAATTGCAGTCTTGTTCCTGTATTCCATAAATTTAGGTACTTTGTGTTTCCAATTTTGTTTGCTTTAAGATTTCTTTTAAATTTCCCTTTTGATTTATTCCTGTATGCATTGGCTATTCAGGAGCTTATTGTTCAATTTCTAAGTGTTCTTGAATTTTCAATTATTCTTTTTAATATTGAATTTCAGTTTCATACCATTGTGGTTGGAAATGATCCTTGATATGATTTCAATATTCTTGGATTTTTGAAGACTTGTTTTGTGGCTTAACATAGGATCTACCCTAGGCAATGTTCTATGTGTACTTAAGAACAATAGAAAGTTTGCTGCTGTTGAGTGGAATATACTGTAGATGTATGTTAGGTTCATTTGATATCAAGTGTGTGTTCAAGTTCAGTGTTTCCTGATTGATATTCTGTCCAGATGAACTATACAGTGTGGAAAGTTGGGTATCGATGTTTCTTACCATTATTTTATTTCTGCACATTTTCCCCTTCACGTGGGTTAATATATTCTTTATATGTTGAGAGGCTCCAAAGCTGGATACATACACATTTATAATTGTCATGATTTCTTGATGAATTAATCCATTTATCATTATATGATAACCTTCTTTCCTTTGAGAGGTTTGACTTCAAGTCTTTTTTACCTGATAATAGACTAGTCAGGCAAGTATCATTTCATGGAGTATTTTTTTCCAATCATTCAATTTTATGCTATATATGGATTAGAAGTTAACATGAATCTCTTGTACACAGCATAATTGAACTTTCTTTAATCCATTCAGCCACCCTATGGATTATTTAAATTAAAGTATAGTCGATTTATAATATTACATTAGTCTCAGGGGTACAACATATGGATTGCATATTTTTATAGATCATGCTCCACTAAAGTGATTACAAAATAATGGCTATATTTCCCTGTGTTGTACTATATATCCTTGTTTGTTTATTTCATACATAGGGGTATTGGATTTAGAGAAACAAACTACTGTATTTCCCTCCCCGCTTCACTCGCCTCACCAGTAACCACTAATTTGTTCTCTGTGAGTCTATTTCTGTTTTGTTATATACATCCCTTTCTTGCATTTTTAGATTCTACAGAGAAGTGAGAACATAGAATATTTGTCTTTCTCTAACTTATTTAAGTAGGTATAAATATTCTAGGTCTATCCACGTTGTTGCAAGTGGCAGAATTTGATCCTTTTTAATGGCTGAGCAATAGTCTATTGTGTATACATACCACATCTTCTTTATCCACTCATCTGTTGATGGACATTTAGTTTGCTTCCATATGTTGGCAATTGTAAATAATGCTGCTATGAACATTGGGATGCATGTATCTTGTCAAATTGGTGCCTTTATTTTCTTTGGACATATACCAAGCAGTGGAATTGTTGGCTATATGATAGTTCTACTTTTAGCTTTTCTCAGGACCTCCATATTCTTTTCATAGTGGGTGTACCAATTTACAATCCCACCAAGAGTGTACTAGGGCTCCCTTCTCCATGTCATGAACAACATTTCATATTTGTAGACTTTGGAATAATAGCCACGTTGAGAAGTGTGACCTGACGTCTCATTATGGGCTTTCTTGTGGATCATTCATTAAATTTAATTTACAAAAGAAAATGATAGGCTGGGTGTGATCTCCAGGTTTAGTTTGCTAATGCCTGGTATAGGTTAATTTGGGGAGAATTAATACCTTTACAATGTTATTTATTGCTTACATTTTTCAGGTTGACATTTAATGATTGGTAACAGATTTAAAATTTTTTCTCCCTGAAGGATATCTGAAGTCTGTTGGTTTGTTTCTGTTTTATAAATTTGTTAATTTCTATCACTTTTTAGACTCCACTATAAGTGATATCATATGATATTTGTCTTTTTCTATCTGACTTACTTCACTTAGAATAAAATAATGTCATTTGCAGCAACAGGAATGGACCTAGAGATGATCATGCTTTTTCATTTTTGATTGTGTACGTGTACCACTTTTTCATTATCCATTCATCTGTTGATGGACATTTTGGTTGCCTCCATGTCTTGGCTACTGTAAATAGTGCTGCAGTGCATGTTTGGGTTTGGGTGCATTTGTCTTTTTGAATTCTGGCTTTCTACAGATGTACGCCCAGAAGTAGGACTGCTGGATGATATGGTAACTCTATTTTACTTTTTAAAGGCATCTCCATACTGTGCTTTATAGTGGCTGTTACCAGCTTACAGCTCACCAACAGCATAGGAGGGTTCCCTTTTCTCCATGTCCTCTCCAGCATTTATGGTTTGTAAACTTTTTGATGATGGCCATTCTGACTGTGCAAGGTGATACCTTGTTGTGGTTTTGATTTGCATGTGTCTAATAATTCAAGATGTTGAGCATCTTTGCATGTGTTTTTTTTTTAAACACTGTGAGAAAAAGTTACAGTTGACATTGGCTTTTTGAAAGTCTGACTATTTTGAATTTTTGTTCGATAACTACCACAGGACATTTGTTAAAGGGAAGGTGTCATTTACACCCTGGCAGTCCTTGTGAATATTAAGTGTCCATAAGCACATGTTTTAAAGTTGCTGTTGTGGAAATGGGCACAGGCGGTAGGATTTCCTTCATGCCCCTCTCTGGTTACTTGGGCAACCAGACCCACTGTGGAAGATGGGCTCCTGGATTGTAAATTAGTGTGGGCTGTGGCAGAACAAACACCAAAAATCTTCTGTTTTGTTACTTCTTTTTTTTTGTTTTAATTTAATTTTTCTTTTTTATTGAAGTGAAGTTGATTTAAAATATTCTGTTTGTGGTAGGCATACAGAATCTTGTTCAGTTATGTATATATCATATATATGAATGTATATATCATACACTTTTGACTTAACGTAATATGATTATTTCTAAACTCACCTGTAGTCATGAAAATGGCATTGTTCATTTTTTTCAAAAGCTAATCTTCCATTAGGTACATGTACCACTTATTCTTTGTCCATTCATCCGTTGATTGACATTTTGGCTGCTTCCATGTCTTGCCTATTTTGAATATTGCTGCAGTACAGCTTTGTCAGCCTGTGTCTTCTTGATTCTGCTCTTAGGTGACAGGCCCAGTGGTGCGCGTGCTGTATCGAATAGCATCTCAATTTTTACTTTTAAATTCATCTCCTTTCTGTTCTCATTACTGGCTCTTACCACTTAACATCTCACCAGCAGCTAGAGGGTACACAGTTCTCTAAAACCCCTTCAGGATTTATTGTTTGTAGACATTTTGCTGATGGTCATTCGACTGATGTGACTCGAAAAATTTTCGTAGATTAGATTTGCATGGGTCTAATAATTCCTGATGTTGAGCTTTTACCCATTTTCCTTTTTTGAAAAAAAAGAGGGTGTAAAACTTACCTCTTCATATTATATTTTTGAAAATTTTGCCAGTTTTGAATTTTTTTTGCCATTCCCTACCTCAGGACATTTTTTGAGGGCAGGTGTGCTTTACAGCCCTTGTGAATGTTACGTGACCATTAGCTGTGGGTTTAAAGCCGCTCTTGCGGGAAATGGCCACAAGGCGGCAGCATTTCTACATTTCCAACTCTGGGTTTTTGGGTAACAAAGCCTTCCTGGAAATCGTATTAGTAGGCTGCAAGTTAGAGTGGAATGTGCCAGGGCAAACACGCAAGAGCTTATCTCTCCTTACTTCTTGTTTGTATTTTAAATTTAATTTTTATTTATTATCACAGCAAATTTGATAAAAATGTTGTTTGTTTTAGGTGTACAGAATCTGATTCATTATATTTATGTATCTAACTATTCATCTTTGGATCCTTTCCCGTGTAGGTTATTACAGTGTTGAGTACACCTCTCTTTGGTATTCCATACATATTTTGTGATATATATTTCATATATATTAGTACATGTCTGTTAACCCCCATATCCTAATTCACCCATTCCTTACACTTTTCCATGTGGTTAAACATAATTTTGTTTTCTTAATCCATGCGTGTCCTTCTCTTGGAAATAATTTCATGGGTATCAATTTTTACGTAACATCTATAAGTGATATCATAGGATATCTGTTTTTTGGTTTCTTTCTTACTTCAAATTGGGTGTTTATCTGTAGGTCCTTCTATGGTGGTGCACACGGCACTGTTTCATTCTTTTCCATGGCTAATATTCCATGTGTGCATGGACCAGTTATTCGTTGTGTATTTTACTGTTGATGGACATTTTGGTTTCTTCCAAGTCTTGGCTATGGTACATGTGGCTAGAGTGCAGGATTGCCAGCCTGTGTCTTTTTGATTCTGGTCTGCTCAGGTGATAGGCGCATCAAAGGGCCTACCAGATCACGTGGTAGCTCAATTTTTACTATTTAATTGCACCTCCATTATGTTCTCACTACTGGCTGTTACCAGTTTACATCCCTCCAGAAGCTAGAGGGTACACAGTTCTCTAAAACCCCTTCAGCAGTTATTCTTTGTAGATTTTTTGCTGGTGATCATTCTGACAGCTGCGAGGTGGACGTTTCTGTAGATTGGATTTGCATGGCTTTATTAATTCCTGATGCTTAGCATTTTTTCATACCCTTTTTTAAAAAAAAATTAAAAGAAGAAAGAAAAGACAAACTGTGCATAAAATGTGCCTCTTGAAATTGTGTTCTTGAAATGTGGAGGTCTTTTGAAATACCTGGTCTTATTACAACCCCAGATTTGTTTTGAGGGCAGGTGTCATTTACAGGCCTACAATTGATTTGAATATTAAGTCACCATTAGTGCTGGGTTTAAAGCTGCTGCTGTGTGAAACGGCCACAAGGCAGCAGCATTTCTCCCTAACAAATTTGGTTACTAGGGCAACAGAGCCTTAAGGGAAGTCGTGTTCTAGGTTGTAAAAAAGAATGGAATGTACCAGGAAAAAGGCCCTTAAGTTTATGTCTCACTACTTCTTTTTCGTTTTATTAATTTAATTTTTATTTTTTATCACAACATGTTTGATTACAATGATTTCTTTTTTCCTCCTGTGCAAGATGTGGTTCTTTTACACATATACATATATCTATTCTTCCTCAGATCCTTTTCCCATGTAGGTTATGATACAATGTTGAGTAGTCTTCTCTTCATATTCCGTAGATCTTTGGTGATTATATATTTCACCTGTGTTTGTATATCTCTGTTAAACCCA
>NW_021703767.1:108628651-108631746 GCF_005190385.1 Monodon monoceros | reverse complement strand
AAAGAAGTGGTCCATGTACACGATGGAATATTAGCCAAGGAAAAGAATGAAACATTGCCGTTGGCACCACCATAGAAGGATCTAGAAATAATCAGCCAACTTGAACTAAGAAAGAACCCAAAAGACAGATATCCTCGGACGTCAGTTATAGGTGTTACCTAAAAATTGATACCCATGAATTTATTTCCAAGAGAAGGACACGCATGGATTCAGAAAACAAAAATATGTATGTTTAACCACATGGAAAGGTGTAAGGAACATATGAATTAGGGTATGGGGGTTAACAGACATGTACTAATACTTATGAAATATATAATCACAAAATACCTATGGAATACCAAGAGAGGTCTACTCAAAACCCTGTAATAACCTACACGGGAAAGGATCCAAAGATGAATAGATCGACGCATAGGTATAATGAACCAGATTCTGTACACCTAGAACACACACAATATTTTTATCAAATTTGCTCTGATAATAAATAAAACTTAAATTTAAAAAACAAACAAGAAGTAAGGAGGTTTAAGCTCTTGGGGGTTTGCCCTGGCACATTTCACTCTAATTTGCAGCCTGCTAACACGATTTCCAGGAAGGTTCTTTTGCCCAAAAACCCAGATTTGGAAATATAGAAATGCTGCCGCCTTGTGGCCGTTTCCCGCAAAAGCGGCTTTAAACCCACAGCTAACGGTCACTTAACATTCACGAGGACTCAGGGCAGTAAAGGACACGTGACCTCAAAAAATGTCCTGAACTGGGAATGGCCAAAAACAATTAAAAAGAGGCAAATGTTTCCAGGAGATAGTATGCAGAGGTAAGTTTTACTCAGTCTTTTTCAAAAAAAGAAAAATGGATACTAGCTCAACATCAGGCAGTATTGTCTAATAGTCTAATGCAACTCTAATCTACATAAAGGATTCAACTCACACTAGTCAACTACCATCAGCAAAAAGTCAACAAACAATAAATGCCAAAGGGCTTTTAGAGAACTCTGTACCCTCTAACTGCTGGTGAGATGTAAAGTGGTAACAGCCAATAATGAGAACAGAAAGGAGCTGCATTTAAAAGTAACAATTGAGCCACCATTCCATCCAGCAGGGCCTCCGCTGAGCCTCACACCTGAGAAGACCAGAGCCGAGAAGACACAGGCTGCAAGAGCTGCACTGCAGCCATTTTCACAATAGCCATGGCACGGAAGCAACCAAAATGTCCATCGACAAATGAATGGATAAAGAAGCGGTCCATGTACACAACGGCATACTAACGAAGGAAAACAATGAAACACTGCCGTTTGAGGCACCATAGATGAGCCTAGATATAATCACAGAACATGAGGTAAGTCGGAAAGCAAAAGACATATATCCTATGATATCACTTATAGGCGTTATCTAACAACTGACAGAAATGAACATATTTTCACAGGGAAAGACACTCACAGACTTCGAAAACAAACCACGCTTATCTAAAAGGAAAGGTGGGGGGAATGGATAAATTAAGATTAGGTTTACCATAGGTATACAAATACATATTAAATATATATATCAAAAAGACCGACCATATAGCAACGGAGGTCTACGGAACACTCTGTAATAATTTACATTGGAATAGGATCTGTACATGAATATATATATATATATATATATATATATATATATATATACACATATATAGTACAAATGAACCAGATTGTGTACGCCTAAGACAAAAAATATTCTAATCTTTACCCCAATTAGAAAACTTAAAACATCGAACAAGAAGTAATGTGACATAATCTTATGCGGGGTTTTCCTGGCACATTCCATTCTAATTTACAACCTGGGAACACGACTTCCAGAAAGGCTCTGCTGCCCTAGTAATCAGGTTTGGGAATGGAGAAATGCTGCCGCCTTGTGGCCATTTCCCACAACAGCAGCTTTAATCCCAAGGCCAATGGTCACTAAATATTCACAATCATTGCAGGCCTGTAAAGGACACCTCCCTCAGAAAAAATCCTGGGGTCGTAAATCGACCAAAAAATTCAAAAGAGGGCAACGTTCCAAGAAAGCAATTTCAAGAGGTTTATTGTACTCACAGTTTTTTTTTCTGTTCTTGTTTAACAGATATAAAATAGGCGTGGAAAAATGCTGAACATTAGGAATTATTAAAAACATGCAAATCCAAATTACAAAATCCTATCAGCTTACACCAGGCAGAATGGCCATGATGAAAATTTCTGCAAAAAATAAATGCTGTAGGGGTTGTGGAGAAATGCATACCCTTGGTTCAAAGTGGGACATGGTAAGAGCCAGTAATGAAAACACAAACAAGGTGCCTTGAAGAGGTAAATATTCAGCTACCATTCAATCAGGCATACCCACTGCAGGGCCTATCGCCTCAGAGGATGAGAATGAAAAAGACACAGGCTGGCAATCCTGCACTCCAGCTATATTTACCATAGCCAACATTTGGAAGCAACGAAAATGTCCATCAACAGGGGAATGCACAAACAAGAAGTGGTCCGTGTACACAATGGCATATGTCTCCAATAAAAAATATAAATTCAAATTAAAACACCAAACTAGGTAAGGAGACACCAGCATTTGGGGGATTATCCGGGCACATTCCACTCTAATTTATAACTGAGGAACACCACTGGCAGGAAGGTCTGTTTCCCTAGTTACCAGAGCGGGGAAAGCAGAAATGCTGCCACCCTCTGGCCGTTACCTGCAACAGCAGCCTTAAAACCTGTGCTAAGTGCCGCTTCATATGCACAAGTACTGGAGGGCTGTAAATGAACCTGCCCTCAAAATGTCTTGAGGGAGGTAATGGCCAAAATATTACAAAATGTGGCACATACTTCAGGAAAACAATATGAAGAGGTAAGCTGCACTCACAGTTTGAAGAAAAAACGGACATGCCTGAAAGGTCAATTTCAAGGGATTATGAGACCCATGCAAACGCAACCACAAAGAGGCATCAGCTCAAACCGGTCAGAATAAACATCAGAAGAAAGGTACAAACAATAAATGCTGAAGGGGTTGTGGAGAGGTGCATACCCTCAACTTTAAGAGGGACGTAACCTGGTAAGAGCCACGAATGAGAACAGAATGGACGTGCCT
>NW_021703767.1:108481964-108628551 GCF_005190385.1 Monodon monoceros | reverse complement strand
CATCCCACCAGCAGCTAGAGGGGGCGCAGTTCTCTAAAACCCCTCCATCGGTTATTCTTTGTAAAGTTTTTTGCTGATGATCATTCTGACGGCTGTGAGGTGAACGTTTTTGTAGACCGGATTTGCATGGCTTTATTCATTCCTGATGTTGAGCATTTTTCCATGCCCTTTTTTTGTTTGTTTTTGTTTTGCAGTATGCGGGCCTCTTACTGTTGTGGCCTCTCCCTTTGTGGAGCACAGGCTCAGGACACGCAGGCTCAGCGGCCGTGGCTCATGGGCCCAGCCGCTCCACAGCATGTGGGATCCTCCTGGACCGGGACACGAACCCGTGTCCCCTGCATCGGCAGGCAGACTCTCAAACACTGTGCCACCAGCGAAGCCCCATGACCTTTTTTTTTAACAAAAAAAAGAAAAAAGAAAAAAAGAGAAGACAAAAGGTGCGAAAAATGTGATTCTTGAAATTGTCGTCTTAAAACCTGCATGTCTTTTAAGTGTTTTTCCTCGATTTACGACCCAAGGATTTGTTTTGAGGGCAAGTGTCATTTACAGGCCTGCAATTATTTTGAATATCAAGTGACCATTAGCCCTGTTTTTTTTGTTGTTGTTGTTGTTGTTTTGGGGTTTTTTTGCGGTATGTGGGCCTCTCCCGTTGCAGAGCACAGGCTCTGGACACGCATGCTCAGCGGCCATGGCTCACGGGCCAAGCCGCTCCGCGTCATGTGGGATCCTCCTGGACTGTGGCACGAACCCGCATTGGCAGGCGGCCCCCCAACCACTGCGCCACCAAGGAAGCCCCGTTTTAGCGCTATTTTTAAATCTGCTGTTTTGAGAAACGGCAACAAGGCCTCAGCAGTTCTCCTTTACCAAATATGGTTACGAGGGCAACAGAGCCTCATTGAAAGTCGTGTTCTTGGTTGTAAATTAGAATGGAATGTGCCAGGAAAAAGCCCCTTAAGTTTATGTCTCACTACTTGTTGTTCGTTTTTTTAATTTAATTTTTAATCACAGCAACTTTGATTTCAATGTTTTGCTTGTTCTAGGTGTGCGAGATGTGGTTCTTTTACACATATACCTATATCTCTTCTTCTTTGGATCCTTTTCCCATGTAGGTTATGGCACAATGTTTAATAGTCTTCTATTTGTATTCCTTAGGTCTTTGGTGATTATATATTTCAGCTGTGTTTGTATATCTCTTCTAAACCCAATATCCTAATGTATACAATCTTCACACCTTTCCATTGGTGAACCATAAGTTTGTTTAATGAATCTGTGATTGCCTTTCTCTGTGAAAATATCTCCATTGTTACCAATTTTTAGGTAACACCTATAAGTGATATCATAGGATATGTGTATTTCGCTTTCTGACTTACTACAAGTTGCGTGATTACCTCTAGACTCATGTACGGTGCTGCAAATGGCATTGTGCTATTTTTTTCCTTGGCTAATGTTCCATCTGTACATGTACCAGTTCTTCTTTGTCCACCCATCCGTTGATGGACTTTTTAGTTGCTTCCATGTCTTGGCTATTTTAATACTGCTGCAATGCAGATTTGCCTGCCTGTGTCTTTCCAATTGTGTCTTCTTAGGTTATAGGCCCAGGAGTGGGGCTCCTGGATCATATCATAGCTCAATGTTTACCTTGTAACGGCACCTCCATTCTGTTCTCATTAGTGGCTCTTACCACGTTAAGTCCCACTTAAAGTTGAGGGTATGCACTTCTCCACAACCTCTTCAGCATTTATTGTTTGTAGTTCTTTTGCTGATGTTTATTCTCACTGGTGTGAGCTGATACCTCTTTCTGGTTGGATTTGCATGCGTCTCATAATCCCTTGAAATTGAGCTTTCAGGCATGTCCTGTTTTTCTTCAAACTGTGAGTACAGTTTACCTCTTCAAATTGTTTCCTTGAAGTATGTGCCACATTTGGAAGTATTTTGGCCATTACCCCCCTCAAGACATTTTAAGGGCAGGTTTCATTTACAGCCCTCCAGTACTTGTGCATATGAAGTGACCATTAGTACAGGTTTTAAAGCTGCTGTTGCAGGTAACGGCCAGAGGGCGGCAGCATATCTGCTTTCCTCCCTCTGATAACTAGGGCAACAGATCTTCCTGCCAGTGGTGTTCCTCGAGGAGAACACATTAGAGTGGAATGTGGCCGGATAAACCCCCAAAAGCTGATGTCTCCTTACTTACATTTGTTTTTCAAATTGAAACCCTAATCCTTATGCCTAACTTAATTTTTTTTTTTTTGGATTTAAAAAAATAGTTTTCTGTGGTTAAAACAAATTAGTAGAACAACAAAATAAAACAGAAAGTAACCTGAGTGTCCCTCAAAAATCTAAGTCTGAAATACTTGGTACTTCTGTTCTATGGATTGTTATGTAGTCTACAAAAAGTGTCAGAGCTAAATCTGTTTTTCTACAGTGAGAAACATGATGTTCCAGATGTAAGTAACACCTGGATAAAATAAGAAAGCTACAGATTATGCTGGTCGTTTCAGGGAGGTGGGAAAGTGGTAAGATATTATCTTTTCCTTTAATCTGTTTAAATTTCACTTGTTACCAAGAACTTGAATTATAATTGTACTTTAAAAAAGTAACAATGGAAATTTAGAAAAAAAATATATTGTTTGTTTAATTACATTTCATAGAGTTATGATCCCTGAATCATAATTCTGTTAGTACACCAGTATAAGCATTATTTCTTAATATTTAAAATTTTTTTTTTTTTTTTTTTTTTTGCGGTACACGGGCTTCTCACTGTTGTGGCCTCTCCCGTTGTGGAGCACAGGCTCCGAACGCGCAGGCTCAGCGGCCATGACTCACGGGCCCAGCCGCTCCGCGGCATGTGGGATCTTCCTGGACCGGGGCACGAACCCGTGTCCCCTGCATCAGTAGGCGGACTCAACCACTGCCCCACCAGGGAAGCCCTATTTCTTAATATTTAGGTGAGAACCATTTCCTTCTGTTTTTGAGAATAATTCTCTAAACTCATTTCCAGCAATGGCACTCATCCCCAAATCAAAGGTTTAACAAGGGAGATGCAAGCAGAATAATCATGAAAACCCAAAGCAATACAATAGCAACAAAAATTTCTAACTTCCAATAACAGCTCAATTTAGAAGAGGGTTTATATCTTCAGAACAAAAGCATTCCTCCTTGACTTTCTAACCTGTCAAAATCTGTGTATTCTACAGAAAATCTGTGATTTTATTCCCATAAAACTACCCTTTACTGTTCCTGCTGCCATTGGTTTTCCTAAGCACTAGTGTTTTAATGTACAGGTTAAAAACAAAATCCTAATGTGATTTATTTATAATGTGTGTGTTTTTTGTCTTATCCTAGTGTGTAAAGTCTTCTCCATGGCTGGACCCCAAATAATATTCCTTTACGTTCTAAGTGATATCTAGAGAGTGGGAGAGGCTTAATAAATACCCTAATGCGTACCCTAACCCTAACCCGTACCCTAAATCTAAACCATACCCTAACCCTAACCCGTAGACATACCCTAACCTGTACCCTAACCCTTACCCATACCCGTACCCTAAACCTAAAGCGTACTCTAACCATAACCCTAACGCTAACCCATACCCTAACCCTTACCCTAATCCTTACCCGTACCCTAACCCTAAACCATAAACTAACCCATACCCTAACCCGTACCTGTAAGCTGTACCATAATCCTAACCCGTACCCTAAACCTAACCCATAGCTGTACCCTAAACTGTACCCTAACCCTTACCTGTACTCTAACCCTAACCCGTACACGTACGCATATCCTAAACCTAACCCGTAGCCATACCCTAACCTGTACACTAACCCATACCCTAAACCTAAGCTCTACCCTAATCCTAACCTTAAACCTAACCCATAAGCTAACCCATACCCTCATCCTAACCCTAACCCATACCCTAACCAGTAGCCATACCCTAACCTGTACCCTAAACCGTACCCTAATCCTAACCCTAACCCATACCCTATTCCTAACCTGGACCCTAACCATAACCCGTACACTAACGCATACCCTAAATCTTAATCCTAACTTAATTTTTTTTTGTACTTTAAAAATTTTTTCGGGGGAGGGGTTAAAACAAATTAGCAGAAGAACAAAATAAAATAGAAAGTAACCTGAGTGTCCCTCAAAACGCTGTCTGAAATATTTGGTACTTCCGTTCTATGGACTGTTATGTAGCCTATAAAAAGTGTGAGAGCTAAATCTGTTTTTCTACAGTGAGAAACAGGATGTTCCAGATGTAAGGAACACCTGGATAAAATGAGAAAACTACCCATTATGCTGGTCATTACAGGGAGTGGGAAAGGTTGGCAAGTGGTAAAATATTCTTTTCCTTTAATCTTTTAACATTTCCCTTGTACAAAATACTTGAATTATAATTGTACTTTTAAAAAGTAACAACGGAAATTAAAAATATATATATAGTGTGTTTAATTGTATTTCATAGACTTATTATCCCTGAATCATAATTCTGTTTGTACACCAGTATAGAGATTTTTTCCTAATATTTAGGTGAGAACCATTTCCTTCTGTTTTTGAGAATAATTCTCTAAACTGATTTCCAGTAATGGCACTCTTACACAATTCACAGTTTAACAAGGGAGATGCAAGCAGAATAATCAAGAATTCACAAAGCAATACAACAGCAACAAAAATTTTCTAACTTCCAAAAACAGCTCAATTTAGAAGAGGGTTTATATCTTCAGAACAAAAGCATTCCTCTTTGACTTTCTAACCAGTCAAAATCTGTGTATTCTACAGAAAATCTGTGATGTTATTACCATAAAACTACCCTTTACTGTTTCTGCTCCATTAGATTTCCTAAGCACTAGTGTTTTAATGTACAGGTTAAAAACAAAATCCTAATGTGTGTGTTTTTTGTCTTATCCTAGTGTGTAAAGTCTTCTCCATGGTTGGACCCCAAATAATATTCCTTTACGTTCTAAGTGATATCTAGAGAGTGGGAAAGGCTTAATAAATATGCTAACCCTCATGTGTACCCTAACCCTAACTGCAACCCGTACCCAAACACTAACCCATACCCTAACCCTATCCCTAAAGCATACCCTAACCCTAAAGCATACCCTAAACCTAACCCATAGCCATACCCTAACCCATACCCTAACCTGTACCTTAATCCTAACCTGTACCCTAACACTAACCCATACCCTAACCCATACTCTAAACCTAACCTGTAGCCGTACCCTAAACTGTACCCTAACCGTAACCCGTACCCTAACCCATACCCTACTCCATACCCTAACCCTAAATCATAGCTGTACCCTAACCTGTACCCTACTCCATACCCTAACCCTAAATCATAGCTGTACCCTAACCTGTACCCTAAACTAACCCAACCCTAACCCGTACTCTAACACTAACCCATATCGTAACCCGTACCCTAAACCTAACCTGTAGCTGTACCCTAAACTGTACCCTAACCCGTACCCATACCCTACACCATACTAACCATTGGCACATTTTTCAAGAAAACCATTTGAAGAAGTAAGCTGTAATAACAGTTTGAAAAATAAAAGGACATGCCTAAAAGCTCAATTTCAAGGGATTATGAGACACATGCAAATCGAACCACACAGAGGTATCAGCTCGCACCACTCAGGATAACCATCAGCAAAGAACCTACAAACAATCAATGCTGAAGAGGTTGTGGAGAAGTGCATACCCTCAACTTTAAGTGGGACGTAACCTGGTAAGAGCCACTAATGAGAACAGAAAGGAGGTGCCTTTACAAGGTAAACATTTTGCTACTGTATGATCCAGCAGGCCCACTCCTGGGCCTATAACCTAAGAAGACACAATTGGAAAGACACAGGCAGGCAAATGTGCATTGCAGCAGTATTACAAGAGCCAAGACATGGAAGCAACCAAAAAGTCCATCAACAGATGAGTGGACAAAGATGGACTGGTACATGTACAGATGGAATATTAGCCAAGGAAAAAATGACACAATGCCATTTGCAGCACCATAGATGAGTCTAGAGGTAATCACACAACTTGTAGTAAGTCAGAAAGCGAAAGACACCTATCATATGATATCACTTATAGGTGTTACCTAAAAATTGTTAACAATGAAGATATTTCCACAGAGAAAGGCAATCACAGATTCATTAAACAAACTTATGGTTGCCCCAAATCGAAAGGTGTGAGGATTGGATACATTACGATATTGGGGTTAACAGAGATATACAAACACATGTGAAATATATAATCACCAAAGACCTATGGAATACCAAGAGAAGACTACTCAACATTGTGTCATAACCTACCTGGGTAAAGGTTCCAAAGAAGAATAGATATATGTATATGTGTGAAAGAACCACATCTTGCACACCTAGAGCAAACAAAACATTGTAATCATCAAATTTGCTGCGATAAAAAATAAAAATTAAAAATATGAACAAGAAATAATGAGACATAAACTTAAAGGAATTTTTCCTGGCACATTCCATTCTAATTTACAACCTAGAACACGACTTCCATTAAGGCTCTGTTGCCCTGATAAGCAGATTTGGTAAAGGAGAAATGCTGCCGCCTTGTGGCTGTTTCACACAACAGCAGCTTTAAACAAAGCACTAATGGTCACTTAATATTCAAAATATGTGCAGGACTCTAAAGGACACTGGGCCTCAAAAAATTCCTGGGGTCGTAAGTCGACCAGAAAATTCAAAAGACGTCAACATTTCAAAAAGACAATATCAAGAGGCATATTTTATGCACATTTTGTCTTTTCTTTCTTTTTGTTTAAAAATTACATGGAATAATGCTCAATATCAGGAACTAATAAAGCCATGCAAATCCAATCTACAAAAACGTTCACCTTACCACCGTCGGAGTGATCATCAGCAAAAGTCTACAAAACATGAATGCTGAAAGGGTTTTAGAGAACTGTTTACCCTCTAGCTGCTGGTGGGACGTAAACTGGCAACAGCCAGTAGTGAGAAGAGAATGGCGGTGCATTTAAATTAAAAAATTGAGCTAATCACTCTGTAATAACCTACATGGGAAAGGGACCAAAGATGAATAGATAGATACATAGATATAATGAACCAGATTTTGTACACCTAGAACAAATACAACATTTTTATCAAATTTGCTCTGATAATAAATAAAAATTAAATTAAAAAAACAAGAGGTAAGGAGATATAAGCTCTTGGGGGTGTGTCCTGGCCTATTCCACTCTAATTTGCAGCCTACTAACACGATTTTCGGGAAGGCTCTGTTGCCCAAAAACCCAGAGTTGGAAATGTAGAAATGCTGCCGCCTTGTGGCCGTATCCCGCAAGAGCGGATTTAAACCCGCAGCTAATGGTCACTTAACGTTCACATGGACTCAGGGCTGTAAAGGACACCTGCCCTAAAAAATTGTGCTGAGGTAGGGAATGACCAAAAAAATTCAAAACAGGCAAAATTTTCAAGAAGATAGTATGAAGACGTAAGTTTTACTGTCTTTTAAAAAACGGAAAATGGATAAAAGCTCAACCTCAGGAATTATTACATTCATGCAAATCTAATCTACACAAAGGTTTCAACTCACACAGGTCAACTGACCATCAGCAAAAAGTCTACAAATAATAAATGCTGAAGTGGTTTTTGAGAACTGTGTACCCTCTAGCTGCTGGTGAGATGTAAAGTGGTAACAGCCAGTCATGAGAACAGAAGGGAGCTGCATTTAAAAGTAAAAATTGAGCTACCATTCGATGCAGCAGGCAGACCACTGAGCCTCTCACCTGAGAAGACCAGCATCCAGAATACACAGGCTGCAAAAGCTGCACTGCAGCCTTATTCACAATAGCCAAGACATGGAAGCAACCTAAATGTCCATCAACAGATGAATGGATAAAGAAGAAGTGGTCCATGTACACAATGGAATATTAGCCATGGAAAACAATGAAACACTGCTTTCTGAGGTACCATAGATGAGCCTAGACAAAATCACAGCACATGAGGTAAGTTGGAAACAAAAGACATATATCCTATGATATCACTTGTAGGTGTTACTTAACAACTGACAAAAATGGACATATTTCCACAGAGAAAGACACACACAGACTTAAAAAACAAACTATGCGTATCTAAAAGGAAAGGTGGTGGCAATGGATAAATTAAGATTAGGTTTACCATTCCTATGCAAATACAGATTAAGTACATATATCAAAAAGCCCGAGCACATAGCAAGGGAGGGCTACAGAACACGCTATAATCCTTTACATGGGAAAAGGATCTGTACATGAATAGGTACATATGATGTACAAATGAACCAGATTGTGTCCACCTAGGACAAACTGTATTCTAATCATTACCCTGATTAAAACAATTAAAACAAAGAACAAGAAGTAATGAGACATAAACTTCAGGGGCTTTTTCCTGGCACATTCCATTCGAATTTACAACCTAGGAACAGGACTTCCAGAAAGGCTCTGCGGCCCTAGTAGCCAGATTTGGGAATGGAAAAATGCTGCCGCCTTGTGGCCGTTTCCCACAACACCAGCTTTAAACCCAGTGCTAATGGTCACTAAATATTCACAATCATTGCAGGCATGTAAATGGCACCTGCTCTCAAAAAAAAATCCCGGGGTCGAAAATCGACCACAAAATTCAAAAGAGGGCAACCATCCAAGAAGGCAATTTCAAGAGATATATTGTACTCACACTTTTTTTTTAACAGAAAAGAAAAAGGCGTGGGAAAATGCTGAATATTAGGAATTTTTAAAGACATGCAAACCCAAATTACAAAAACCTATCAGGTCACAGCAGTCAGAATGGCCATTAGCAAAAATGCTGCAAACAATAAATGCTGAAGTGCTTGTGGAGAAATGCGTACCCTCGGTTCTAAGGGGGACGTGGTAAGAGCCGCTAATGAAAACACAATGGAGGTGCTTTGAAAAGGTAAACATTGAGCCACTAGTCAATCAGTCACACCCACTGCTGGGCCTATCACCTGAGAAAATGAGAATCAAAAAGTCACAGGCTGGCAATCTTGCACTCCAGCAATATTTAATATAGCCAACAATTGGAAGCAACGAAAACGTCCATCAACAGAGGAATGCACCAATAAGTGGTCCATATACACAATGGAATATTACTCCAATAAAAATGTAAGTTAGGGCTTCCCTGGTGGCGCAGTGGTTGAGAGTCTGCCTGCTGATGCAGGGGACACAGGTTTGTGCCCCGGTCTGGGAGGATCCCACATGATGCGGAGCGGCTTGGCCCGTGAGCCATGGCCGCTGAGCCTGCGCGTCCAGAGCCTGTGCTCCGCAACAGGAGGGGCTACAACAGTGAGAGGCCCACGTACCACAAAAAATTTAAAAAAAAAAACATTTAAAAAATTAAATTTAAAAAACAAACAAAAATAAGTAGACATCAGCTTTTGGGGGTTTATCCAGGCAAATTCCACTCTAATTTATAACCAAGGAAGACCACTGGCCGGAAGGTCTGTTTCCCTAGTACCAGCATGGAGAATGAAGAAAGGCTGCCACACTCTGGCCGTTACCTGCAAAAGCAGCTTTAAAGCCTGTGCTAATGGTCACTTCATGTGAACAAGTACTGCAGGGCTGTAAATGAAACCTGCCCTCAAAATGTCTTGAGGGAGGTAATGGCCAATAAATTTCAAAATGTGACACATACTTTAAGAAAACACTTTGAAGAACTAAGCTGTAATCACAGTCTGAAAAATAAAAAGGACATGCCTTAAAGCTCAATTACAGTGGATTATGAGTCACATGCAAATTTAACCACAAAGAGGTATCACCTCACAGCAGTCAGAATATCCATCAGCAAGAAAACTACAAACAATAAATGCTGAAGGTGTTGTAGAGAAATGCATACCCTCAACTTTAAGTGGGATGTAACCTGGAAAGAGCCACTAATGGGAACAGAATCGTGGTGCCTTTAAAAGGTAAACGCTGAGAAACCGTATGATACAGGAGGCCCACTCCTGGGCCTATAACAGAAGAAGACAGAATTGGAAAGACACAGGCAGGCAAATGTGCATTGCAGCAGTATTAAAATAGCCAAGACATGGAGGCAACCAAAAAGTCCATCAAGAGGTGAGTGAAAAAAGAAGAACTGGTACATGTACAGATGGAATATTAGCCAGGGAAAAAAATGAAACAAGGCCATTTGCAGCACCGTAGATGATTCTAGAGGTAATCAGGCAAATTGTACTAAGTCAGACAGCAAAAGATGCATATCCTATAATATCACTTATAGGTGTTAGCTAAAAATTGATACCAATGAAGATATTTCCACAGAGAAAGGCAATCAGATTCATTAAACAAACTTATGGTTCACCAATGGAAAGGTGTGAGGATTGGATACATTAGGATATTGGGGTTAACATAGATATAGAAACACATGTGAAATATATAATCACCAAGGACCTACGGAATACCGAGAAGACTACTCAACATTGTGTCATAACCTACATGAGAAAACGATCTGAATAAGTATAGATACATGTATATGTGTAAAAGAACCACATCTTGCACACCTAGAACAAACAAAACATTTTAATCAAATTTGCTCTGGTAAAAAATAAAAATTAAATTAAAAAAAGAACAAGAAGTAATGAGACATACACTTAAGGGACTTTTTGCTGGCACACTGTATTCTAATTTACAGCCAGAACACGACTTCCATTAAAGCTCTGTCATCACTAATAAAGCAGCTTTATAAGCAATGTTGAAGGTAACTTAAAAGAAGTCTCACTAATTATTGATAGTAACAAGAAAACAAACAAAAGTAAAAATCTCACTGCAAAAAGTATACATAAAGTAAGGGTAGTAGATCAAACACTTATTAAACTTCTGTAAAGAATAAAAAACAACAGTAGTATGTTTTTTTAAATAGAGAGGGTCCAAATAAATCAGAAATGAAAGAGATGATGTTACAACAGCCACCACAGAAATACAAAGTATCCTAAGATACACACAGGGTAACTCAGGGCTCAGACTGGACAGAGCCCACTCTCCATTCCCCTGTACATGACTTACAGGAGCCTCAGGAACTGAGGAGGTGGTCCCTGAAGACAGGCACAAGATAGAAGATGTTAGGCATTAACATGACTGCATTCATCTTAAAAGTGCCTGAACTACATTCACACGAGATATTTTGTCCTGTATGTACATCAGCACCTCTCGTCAGAACTGCAGATCTTTGGGTTCACCACCTCTACTGACAGCATTAGCTTCACCTGCTGTGGACTGTCTCCTATAGGATATCTAGAACCACAAAGCATCGAAGCTTCACAGGACCCAGAGTCTTTGCGACTCCACTCCAAGTCTCAGAGTCTGAACTGCACTCAGAGACTCAGTCTCAACAGAGACTCCACTCTTGCAGGGCACACACAAAGTAGTGTGCAAAGCAGGGCCCAGGGGAAGGAGCTGTCACCCCGTAGGTGAATGACAGACCTACCTGCTAGTTTTAGAGGGTCTCCTGCAGATGCACGGTGTGGCTGTGGCTCACCATGGGGACAGCGACACTGGCAGCAGAAGTTCTGGGAAATACTCCTTGGCGTGAGCCCTCCCAGAGTCCGCCATTAGCCCCACCAAGAGCAAGGTAGGCTCCAGTGCTGGGTTGCCTGAGGCCAAACAACCAACAGGGAGGGAACCCAGCCCCATGCATCAGCAGACAAGCGGATTAAACATTTTATTAAAGTTTTATTTAATCCACAGACAAGCAGATTAAAGCTCTGCCCAGCAGAGCAACACCCAGCTCTACCCACCACCAGTCCCTCCCATAAGGAAGCTTGCACAAGCCTCTAAGATAGATTCATCCACCGGAGAGCAGACAGCAGAAGCAAGAAGAACTACAATTCTGCAGCCTATGGAAGGAAAACCACATTCACAGAAAGATAGACAAAATGAAAAGGCAGAGGACTTTGTACCAGATGAAGGAACAAGATAAAACCCCAGAAAAACAACTAAATGAGGTAGGGATAGGCAACCTTCCAGAAAAAGAATTCGGAATAATGATAGTGAAGATGACCCAAGACCATGGGAAAAGAATGGAGGCAAAGATTGAGAAGATGCAAGAAATGTTTAACAAACACCTAGAAAAATTAAGGAACAAGCACCTAGAAGAATTAAAGAACAAACAAACAGATGAACAATACAATAACTGAAATGAAAAATACACTAAAGGGAATCAGCAGCAGAATAACTGTGGCAGAAGAACGGATAAGTGACCTTGAAGACAGAACGGTGGAAATCACTGCCATGAAACAAAACAAAGAAAAAGAATGAAAATAAATGAAGACACACTAAGAGAACTCTGGGACAACATTAAACACAACAACATTCGCATTATAGGGGTCCCAGATGGAGAAGAGAGAAAGGACCCAAGAAAATATTTGAAGAGACTATAGTCGAAAACTTCCCTAGCATGGGAAAAGAAATAGCCACCAAAGTCCATGAAGTGCAGAGAGTCCCAGGCAGGATAAACCAAAGGAGAAAAATGCCGAGACACATAGTAATCAAATTGACAAAAATTAAAGACAAAGAAAAATTATTGAAAGCAACAAGGGAAAAATGACAACATACAACAGAACTCCCATAAGGTTAACAGCTGATTTCTCAGCAGAAAATCTACAAGCCAGAAGGGAGTGGCATGATAAATTTAAAGTGATGAAAGGGAAGAACCTACAACCAAGAGTACTCCACACAGCAAGGATCTCATTCAGATTTGACAGAGAAATCAAAACCTTTACAGACAAGCAAAAGCTAAGAGAATTCAGCACCATGAAACCAGCTCTACAACAAATGATAAAGGAACTTCTCTAAGTGGGAAACACAAAAGAAAAGGACCCACCAAGACAAACCCATAGCAATTAAGAAAATAGCAATAGGAAGATACATATTGATAATTACCTTAAACGTGACTGGATTAAATGCTCCAACCAAAAGACACAGGCTTGCTGAATGGATACAAAAACAAGACCCATATATATGCTGTCTACAAGAGACCCATTTCAGACCTAGGGACACATACAGACTGAAAGTGAGGGAATGGAAAAATATATTCCATGCAAATGAAAATCAAAATAAAGCTGGAGTAGGAATACTCATATCAGATAAAATATATTTTAAATTAAAGAATGTTACAAGAGACAAGGAAGGACACTACATAATGATCAAGGAATCAATCCAGAAGATATAACAATTATAAATATATATGTACCCAACATAGAGGCACCTCAATACACAAGGCAACTGCTAACAGCTATAAAAGAGGAAATCAAGGGCTTCCCTGGTGGTGCAGTGGTTGAGAGTCTGCCTGCTGATGCAGGGTCATGGGTTCGTGCCCTGGTCTGGGAAGATCCGACATGCCATGGAGTGGCTGGCCCTGTGATCCATGGCCACTGAGCCTGCGCGTCTGTAGCCTGTGCTCCGCAACGGGAGAGGCCACAAAAGTAAGGCCCGCATACCGGAAAAAAAAAAAAAAAGAGGAAATCGACAGTAACACAATAATAGCGGGGGACTTTAACACCTCACTTACACCAATGGAGCTCATCCAGACAGAAAATTAATAAGGAAACACAAGCTTTAAATGACACAATAGACTAGAGAGATTTAATTGATATTTATAGGACATTCCATCCAAAAACAGCAGATTACACGTTCTTCTCAGCTGCACACGGAACATTCTCCAGGACAGATCACATCTTGGGTCACAAATCAAGCCTCAGTAAATTTAATAAAACTGAAATCATATCAAGCAGCTGTTCCGACCACAATGCTAAGATATTAGAAATCAATTACAGGGAAAAAAACGTAAAAAACACAAACACATGGAGGCTAAACAATACGTTACTAAATAACCAAGAGATCACTGAAGAAATAAAAGCAGAAATCAAAAACTACCTTGAGACAAATGACAACAAAAACACGATGATCCAAAACCTATGGGATGCAGCAAAAGCAATTCTAAGAGGGAAGTCCATAGCAATAAAAGCCTACCTCAAGAAACAAGAAAAACCTCAAATAATCAATCTAACCTTACACCCAAAGGAATTAGAGAAAGAAGAACAAAACTCAAAGTTAGTAGAAGGAAAGAAATAATAAATATCAGAGAAGAAATAAATGAAATAGACACAAAGAAAACAATAGCAAAGATCAATAAAACTAAAAGCTGGTTCTTTGAGAAGATAAAAACGATAAACCTTTAGCCAGACTCAAGAAAAAGAGGGAGAGGGCTTCCCTGGTGGCGCAGTGGTTGAGAGTCCACCTGCTGATGTAGGGGACACTGGTTCGTGCCTTGGTCTCAGAAGATCCCACATGCTGTGGAGCTGCTGGGTCTGTGAGCCGTGGCTGCTGAGCCTGTGCATCTGGAGCCTGTGCTCCACAATGGGAAAGGCCACAACAGTGAGAGGCCCGCATCCCACAAAAAAAAAAGAAAAAGAAAAAGGGGGGAGAGAACTCAAATCAATAAAATTAGAAATGAAAAAGGAGAAGTTGCAACGGACACCACAGAAGTACAAAGCATCCTAAGAGACTACTATAAGCAACTCTATGCCAATAAAATGGACAACCTGGAAGAAATAGACAAATTCTTAGAAAGGTATAACCTTCCAAGACTGAACCAGGAAGAAACAGAAAATATGAACACACCAATCACAAGTAATGAAATTGAAACTGTGATTAAAAATCTTCCAACAAACAAAAGTCCAGAACCAGATTGCATCAGAGGTGAATTCTATCAAATATTTAGACAAGAGCTAACACCCAACCTTCTCAAACTCTTCAGAAATTTTCAGGGGAAGGAACACTCCCAAACTCATTCTATGAGACCACCATCACCCTGATACCAAAACCAGACAAAGATACTACAGAAAAAGAAAATTAGAGACCAATGTCACTGAAGAATATAGATGTAAAAATCCTCAACAAAATACTAGGGAACAGAATTGAACAACACATTAAAAGGATCATACACCATCATCAGGTGGGGTTTATCCCAGGGATGCAAGGATTCTTCAATATACACAAATCAATCAATCTGATACACCATGTTAACAAATTGTAGAATAAAAATATGATCATCCCAATAAATGCAGGATAAGCTTTTGACAAAATTCAACACCCATTTATGATAAAAAGTCTCCAAAAAGTGGAGATAGAGGGAATCTACCTCAACATAATAAAGGCCGTATATGACAAACCCACAGCAAACCTCATTCTCAATGGTGAAAAACTAAAAGCATTTCCTCCAAGATCAGGAACAAGACAAGGATGTCCACTCTCACCACTATTATTCAACATAGTTTGGAAGTCCTAGACACAGCAATCAGAGAAGAAAAAGAAATAAAAGGAATATAAATTGGAAAAGAAGTAAAATTGTCACTGTTTGCAAATGACATGATACTATACATAGTGAATCCTAAAGATTTCACCAGAAAAATACTAGAGCTAATCAATGAATTTAGTAAAGTTGCAGGATACCAAATTAATGCCCAGAAATCTCTTGCATTCCTATAGACTAACAATGAAAGATCAGAAAGAGAAATTAAGGAAACAATCCCATTCACCATTGCAACAAAAAGATTAAAATACATAGGAATGAACCTACCTAAGGAGGTAAAAGACCTGTACTCAGAAAACTATAAGACACTCCTGAAAGAAATCAAAGATGATATAAACAGATGGAGGTATAAACCATGTTCTTGGATTAGAAGAATCAATATTGTGAAAATGACTATACTACCCAAAGCAATCTACAGATTCAATGCAATCCCTATCAAATTACCAGTGGCATTTTCTACAGAACTAGAAGAAAAAAATCTTAAAATTTGTATGGAAACACAAAAGACCCCGAATAGCCAAAGCAGTCTTGAGGGAAATTAAAAGAGCTGGAGAAATCAGACTTCCTGACTTCAGACTATACTACAAAGCTACAGTAATCAAGACTATATGGTACTGGCACAAAAACAGTAATATAGATCAATGGAACAGGATAGAAAGCCAAGAGAGAAACCTACATACCTATGGCTAACTCACCTATGACAAAGGAAGCAAGGATATACAATGGAGAAAAGACAGTCTCTCCAGTAAGTGGTGCTGGGAAAACTGGACAGCTACATGTAAAAGAATGAAATTAGAACATTCCATAACACCATACACAAAAATAAACTCAAACTCGATTAGAGATCTAAATGTAAGACCAGGCACTATAAAACTCTTAGGGGAAAATATAGGCAGAACACTCTATGACATAAATCACAGCAAGATTCTTTTTGACCCACCTCCTAGAGAAATGGAAATAAAAACAAACAAATGGGACCTAATGAAACTTAAAAACTTTTGCACAGCAAAGGAAAACATAAACAAGAAAAAAGCCAGCCCTCAGAATGGGAGAAAATATTTTCAAATGAAACAAATGACAAAGGATCAATCTCCAAAATTTACAAGCATCACATGTAGCTCAATATCACAAAAACAAACAACCCAACCCAAAAATGGGCAGAAGAACTAAATAGACATTTCTCCAAAGAAGATATACAGATTGCCAACAAACACATGAAAGTATGCTGAACATCACTAATCATTAGAGAAATGCAAATCAAAACTACAGTGAGGTATCACCTCACAGCAGTCAGAATGGCAACCATCAAAAAATCAACAAACAATAAATGCTGGAGAGGCATTTATTGGAGAATAGGGAACCCTCTTGCACTGTTGGTGGGAATGTAAATTGATATGCCACTAGGGAGGACAGTATGGAGGTTCCTTAAAAAAACTAAAAATAATAGTACCATACGAACCAGCAATCCAACTACTGGGCATTTACCCTGAGGAAACCATAATTCAAAAATAGTTATGGCGGCAGGGGGAAGATGGCGGAAGAGTAAGACACGGAGATCGCCTTCCTCCCCACAGATACACCAGAAATACATCTGCACGTGGAACAACTGCTACAGAACACCTACTGAACGCTGGCAGAAGACTTCAGACCTCCCAAAAGGCAAGAAATTCCCCACGTACCTGGGTAGGGCAAAAGAAAAAACAGAGACAAAAGAATAGGGACGGAACCTGCACCAGTGGGAGTGAGCTGTGAAGGAGGAAAGATTTCCACACACTAGGAAGCCCCTTCACAGGCGGAGACTGTGGGTGGCGGAAGGGGGGAGCTTCGGAACCATGGAGGAGAGCACAGCAACGGGTGCAGAGGGCAAAGCGGGGAGATTCCCACACAGAGGATCGGTGCAGACCGGCACTCACCAGCCCGAGAGGCTTGTCTGCTCACCTGCCGGGGCAGGCGGGGCTGCGAGCTGAGGCTCGGGCTTTGGTCGGAGCGCAGGGAGAGGACTGGGATTGGCGGTGTGAACACACCTTAGGAGGTTTAGTGCACCACGGCTAGCCGGGAGGGAGTCCAGGCAAAGGTCTGGAGCTGCCGCAGAGGCAAGAGACTTTTTCTTCCCTCTTTGTTACCTGGTGCGCGAGGAGAGGGGATTAAGAGCGCTGCTTAAAGGAGCTCCAGAGACGGGCGCGAGCCGCAGCTAAAAGCGCGGACCCCAGAGATGGGCAGGAGATGCTAAGGCTGCTGCTGCTGCTGCCAAGAAGCCTCTGTGCGAGCGCGCATCACTATCCACACCTCCTTTCCGGGGAGACTGTGCAGCCCGCCACTGCCGGGTTCCCGGGATACAGGGACAACTTCCCCAGGAGAATGCACGGCGAGCCTCAGGCTGGTGCAACATCACGCTGGCCTCTGCCGCCACAGGCTCGCCCCGCACTCCATGCCCCTCCCTACCCCCAGCCTGAGTGAGCCAGACCCCCCGAATCAGCGGCTCCTTTAACCCCGTCCTGTCTGAGCGAAAAACAGACGCCCTCCGGCGACCTCAATGCAGAGGTGGGGCCAAATCCAAAGCTGAGCCCCTGGGAGCTGTGAGAACAAAGAAGAGAAAGGGAAATCTCTCCCAGCAGCCTCAGAAGCAGCAGATAAAAGCTCCACAATCAACTTGATGTACCTGCATCTGTGGAATACATGAATAGACAACGAATCATTCCAAATTGAGGAGGTGGACTTTGAGAGCAAGATTTATGACTTTTTTCCCCTTTTCCTCTTTTTGTGAGTGTGTATGTGTATGCTTCTGTGTGAGATTTTGTCTGTATAGCTTTGCTTCCACAATTTGGCCTAGGTTTCTATCTGTACGTTTTTTTTTGAATTTTTTTTTCCTTTCTTAATTCTAACTTTAATTACTTTATTTTATTTCACTTTATCTTCTTTGTTTCCTTCCTTCCTTCCTTCCTTCCTTCCTTCCTTCCTTCCTTCCTTCCTTCCTTCCCTCCCTCCCTCCCTCCCTCCCTCCCTCCCTCCCTCCCTCCTTTAGACAACAAATCATCCCAAATTGAGGAGGTGGACTTCGAGAGCAAGATTAATGATTTTTTTCCCCTTTTCCTCTTTTTGTGAGTGTGTATGTATATGCTCCTGTATGAGATTTTGTCTGTATAGCTTTGCTTCCACCATTTGTCCTAAGGTCCTATCCGTCTGTTATTTTTCTTTTTAATTTTTTTCTTAATAATTATTTTTTAATTTAATAGCTTTAGTATATTTTACTCTGTTTTATTTTACTTTATCTTCTTTCTTTCTTTTTTCCTTCCTTCCCTCCTTCCTTCCTTCCTCCCACTGTCCCTCCTTCCCTCCCTCCTTCCTTTCATTTTCTTTCCTTCTTTTCTTCTTTCTTTCTTCCTTCCTTCCTTCCTTTCTTTCTTCCTACTTCTACTAATTCTTTCTCTCTACTTTTTCTCCCTTTTATTCTGAGCCATGTGGATGAAAGGGTCTTGGTGCTGCAGCCAGGAGTCAGTGCTGTGCCTCTGAGGTGGGAGAGCCAACTTCAGGACACTGGTCAACAAGAGACCTCCCAGCTCCACATAATGTCAAATGGCAAAAATCTCCCAGAGATCTCCATCTCAATCCCAGCACCCAACTTCACTCAACAACCAGCAAGCTACAGTGCTGGACACCCTATGCCAAATAACTAGCAAAACAGGAACACAATGCCACCCATTAGCAGAGAGGCTGTCTAAAATCATAATAAGTCCACAGACACATCAAAACACACCACCAGACGTGGACCTGCCCACCAGAGAGACAAGGTCCAGCCTTACCCACCAGAAAAGAGGCACTAGTCCCCTCCACCAGGAAGCCTACACAACCCACTGAACCAATCTGAGCCACTGGGAACAGACACCAAAAACAACGGGAACTATGAACCTGCAGCCTGCAAAAAGGAGACCCCAAACACAGTAAGATAAGCAAAATGAGAAGACAGAAAAACACACAGCAGATGAAGGAGCAAGATAAAAACCCACCATACCTAACAAATGAAGAGGAAATAGGCAGTCTACCTGAAAAAGAATTCAGAATAATGATAGTAAAGATGATCCAAAATCTTGGAAATAGAATGGACAAAATGCAAGAAACATTTAACAAGAACATAGAAGAACTAAAGATGAAACAAACAACGATGAACAACACAATAAATGAAATGAAAAAGACTCTAGATGGGATCAATAGCAGAATAACTGAGGCAGAAGAACGGATAAGTGACCTGGAAGATAAAATAGTGGAAATAACTACTGCAGAGCAGAATAAAGAAAAAAGAATGAAAAGAACTGAGGACAGTCTCAGAGACATCTGGGACAACATTAAATGCACCAACATTCGAATTATAGGTGTTCCAGAAGAAGAAGAGAAAAAGTAAGGGACTGAGAATATATTTGAAGAGATTATAGTTGAAAACTTCCCTAATATGGGAAAGGAAAAAGTTAATCAAGTCCAGGAAGCACAGAGAGTCCCATACAGGATAAATCCAAGGGGAAACATGCCAAGACACATATTAATCAAACTGTCAAAAATTAAATACAAAGATAGCATATTAAAAGCATCAAGGGAAAAACAACAAATAACACACAAGGGAATCCCCATAAGGTAAACAGCCGATCTTTCAGCTGAAACTCTGCAAGCCAGAAGGGAGTGGCAGGACATATTTAAAGTGATGAAGGAGAAAAACCTACAACCAAGATTACTCTACCCAGCAAGGATCTCATTCAGATTTGCTGGAGAAATTAAAACCTTTACAGACAAGCAAAAGCTGAGAGAGTTCAGCACCACCAAACCAGCTTTACAACAAATGCTAAAGGAACTTCTCTAGGCAAGAAACACAAGAGAAGGAAAAGACCTACAATAACAAACCCAAAACAATTTAGAAAATGGGAATGGGAACATACATATCAATAATTACCTTAAATGTAAATGGACTAAATGCTCCCGCCAAAAGACACAGATTGGCTGAAAGGATACAAAAACAAGACCCATATATATGCTGTCTACAAGAGACCCACTTCAGACCTAGAGACACATACAGACTGAAAGTAAGGGGATGGAAAAAGATATTCCATGCAAATGGAAACCAAAAGAAAGCTGGAGTAGCAATTCTCATATCAGACAATATAGACTTTAAAGAATATTAGAAGAGACAAAGAAGGACACTACATAATGATCAAGGGATCGATCCAAGAAGAAGATATAACAATTGTAAATATTTATGCACCCAACATAGGAGCACGTCCATACATAAGGCAAATACTAACAGCCATAAAAGGGGAAATCGACAGTAACACATTCATTGTAGGGGACTTTAACACCCCACTTTCACCAATGGACAGATCATCCAAAATGAAAATAAATAAGGAAACACAAGCTTTAAATGATACATTAAACAAGATGGACTTAATTGATATTTATAGGACACTCCATCCAAAAACAACAGAATACACATTTTTCTCAAGTGCTCATGGAACATTCTCCAGGATAGATCATATCTTGGGTCACAAATCAAGCCTTGGTAAATTTAAGAAAATTGAAATTGTATCAAGTATCTTTTCCCACCACAACGCTATAAGACTAGATATCAACTACAGGAAAAGATCTGTAAAAAATGCAAACACATTGAGGCTAAACAATACACTACTTAATAACGAAGTGATCACTGAAGAAATCAAAGAGGAAATTAAAAAATACCTAGAAACAAATGACAATGGAGACACGATGACCCAAAACCTATGGGATGCAGCAAAAGCAGTTCTAAGAGGGAAGTTTATAGCAATACAAGCCCACCTTAAGAAACAGTAAACATCTCGAATAAACAACCTAACCTTGCACCTAAAGCAATTAGAGAAAGAAGAACAAACAAACCCCTAAGTTAGCAGAAGGAAACAAATCATAAACATCAGATCAGAAATAAGTGAAAAAGAAATGAAGGAAACGATAACAAAGATCAATAAAACTAAAAGCTGGTTCTTTGAGAAGATAAACAAAATAGATAAACCATTAGCCAGACTCATAAGAAAAAAAGGGAGAAGACTCAAATCAATAGAATTAGAAATGAAAAAGGAGAAGTAACAACTGACACTGCAGAAATACAAAAGATCATGAGAGATTACTGCAAGCAACTCTATGCCAATAAAATGGACAACCTGGAAGAAATGGACACATTCTTAGGAATGCACAACCTGCCAAGACTGAATCAGGAAGAAATAGAAAATATGAACAGACCAATCACAAGCACTGAAATTGAGACTGTGATTAAAAATCTTCCAACAAACAAAAGCCCAGGACCAGATGGCTTCACAGGCGAATTCTATCAAACATTTAGAGAAGAGCTAACACCTATCCTTCTCAAACTCTTCCAAAATATAGCAGAGGGAGGAACACTCCCAAATTCATTCTACGAGGCCACCATCACCTTGATACCAAAACCAGATAAGGATGTCACAAAGAAAGAAAACTACAGGCCAATATTACTGATGAATATAGATGCAAAAATCCTCAACAAAATACTAGCAAACAGAATCCAACAGCACATTAAAAGGATTATACACCATGATCAAGTGGGGTTTATTCCAGCAATGCAGGGATTCTTCAATATACGCAAATCAATCAATGTGATAAACCATATTAACAAATTGAAGGAGAAAAACCATATAATCACCTCAATAGATGCAGAGAAAGCTTTTGACAAAAATCAACACCCATTTATGATAAAAACCCTGCAGAAAGTAGGCATAGAGGGAACTTTCCTCAACATAATAAAGGCCATATATGACAAACCCACAGCCAACATCGTCGTCAATGGTGAAAAACTGAAAGTATTTCCACTACGATCAGGAACAAGACAAGGTTGCCCACTCTTACCACTCTTATTCAACATAGTTTTGGAAGTTTTAGCCACAGCAATCAGAGAAGAAAAGGAAATAAAAGGAATCCAAATCGGAAAAGAAGAAGTAAAGCTGTCACTGTTTGCAGATAACATGATACTATACATAGAGAATCCTAAAGATGCTACTAGAAAACTACTAGAGCTAATCAATGAATTTGGTAAAGTTGCAGGATACAAAGTTAATGCACAGAAATATCTTGCATTCCTACACACTAATGATGAAAAATCTGAAAGTGAAATCAAGAAAACACTCCCATTTACCATTGCAACAAAAAGAATAAAATATCTAGGAATAAACCTACCTAAGGAGACAAAAGACCTGTATGCAGAAAATTATAAGACACTGATGAAAGAAATTAAAGATGATACAAATCGATGGAGAGATATACCATGTTCTTCAATTGGAAGAATCAACATTGTGAAAATGCCTCTACTACCCGAAGCAATCTACAGATTGAATGCAATCCCTATCAAACTACCACTGGCATTTTTTACAGAACTAGAACAAAAAATTTCACAATTTGTATGGAAACACAAAAGACCCCGAATAGCCAAAGCAATATTGAGAATGAAAAACGGAGCTGGAGGAATCAGGCTCCCTGACTTTAGATTATACTACAAAGGTACAGTAATCAATACAGTATTGTACTGGTACAAAAACAGAAAGATAGATCGATGGAACAGGATAGAAAGCCCAGAGATAAACCCATGCACATATGGTCACCTTATCCTTGACAAAGGAGGCAGGAATGTACAGTGGAGAAAGGCCAGCCTCTTCAATAAGTGGTGCTGGGAAAACTGGACAGGTACATGGAAAAGTATGAGATTAGATCACTCCCTAACACCATACACAAAAATAAGTTCAAAATGGATTAAAGACCTAAATGTAAGTCCAGAAACTATCAAACTCTTAGAGGACAACATAGGCAGAACACTCTGTGACATAAATCACAGCAAGATCCTTTTTGACTCAAATCCTAGAGAAATGGAAATAAAAACAAAAATACACAAATGGGACCTAATGAAACTTCAAAGGTTTTGCACAGCAAAGGAAACCATAAACAAGACCAAAAGACAACCCTTAGAATGGGAGAAAATATTTGCAAATGAAACTACTGACAAAGGATTAATTTCCAAAATTTACAAGCAGCTCATGCAGCTCAATAACAAACAAACAACCCAATCCAAAAATGGGCAGAAGACGTAAATAGACATTTCTCCAAAGAAGATATGCAGACTGCCAACAAACACATGAAAGAATGCTCAGCATCATTAATCATTAGAGAAATGCAAATCAAAACTACAATGAGGTATCATCTCACACCAGTCAGAATGGCCATCATCAAAAAATCTAGAAACAATAAATGCTGGAGAGGGTGTGGAGAAAAGGGAACCCCCTTGCACTGTTGGTGGGAATGTGAATTGTTACAGCCACTATGGAGAATAGTATGGAGGTTCCTTAAAAACCTACAAATATTACTACCATATGACCCAGCAATCCCAGTACTGGGCATATACCCCGAGAAAACCATAATTCAAAAAGAATCATGTACCAAAATGTTCATTTCAGCTCTATTTACAATAGCCCAGACATGGAAACAGCCTAAGTGCCCATCATTGGATGAATGGATAAAGAAGATGTGGCACATATATACAATGGAATATTACTCAGCCATAAAAAGAAACGAAACTGAGCTATTTGTAATGAGGTGGATAGACCTACAGCCTGTCATACAGAGTCAAGTAAGTCAGAAAGAGAAAGACAAATACCGTATGCTAACACATATATATGGAATTTAAGAAAAACAAAATGTCATGAAGAACCTAGGTGTAAGACAGGAATAAAGACACAAACCTACTAGAAAATGGACTTGTGGATATGGGGAGGGGGAAGGGTGAGCTGTGACAAAGCGAGAGAGAGGCATGGACATATATACACTACCAAACGTAAGGAAGATAGCTAGTGGGAAGCAGCCGCATAGCACAGGGATATCAGCTCGGTGCTTTGTGACCGCCTGGAGGGGTGGGATAGGGAGGGTGGGAGGGAGGGAGACGCAAGAGGGAAGAGATATGGGAACATATGTATATGTATAACTGATTCACTTTGTTGTAAAGCAGAAACTAACACACCATTGTAAAGCAATTATACCCCAGTAAAGATGTTAAAAAAGAATAGTTATGTACAACAGTGTTCATTGCAGCTCTATTTACAACAGCCAGGACATGGAAGCAACCTAAGTGTCCATCAACAGATGAATGGATAAAGAAGATCTGGCACATATATACAATGAAATATTCCTCAGCCATAAAAGGAAACAAAACTGAGTTATTTGTAGTCAGGTGGATGGACTTAGAATCTGTCCTACACAGTGAAGTAAGTCAGAAAGAGAAAAACAAATACTGTATGCTAACACAGATATATGGAATCTAAAGAAAAAAGAAAGTTTATGAAGAACCTAGGGGCAGGACAGGATTAAGGACACAGATGTAGAGAAAGGACTTGTGGACACGGGGAAGGGGAAGGATAAGCTGGAACGAAGTGAGAGAGTGGCATGGACATATATACATTACCAAATGTAACATCGATAGCTACTGGGAAGCAGCCGCATAGCACAGGGAGATCAGCTCGGTGCTTTGTGACCACCTAAAGGGGTGGGATACGGAGGGTGGGAGGGAGATGCAAGAGGGAGGGGATATGGTGATATATGTGTATGTATAGCTGATTCACTTTGTGATACAGCAGAAACTAACACTCCATTGTAAAGCAATTGCACTCCAATAAAGGTGTAAAAGGAAAAAAAAAAAAGCCCAGAGATAAACCTACACACCTGTGGTCAACTAATCTATGACAAACGAGGCAAGACTAGACAATGGAGAAAAGACACTATCTTCAATCAGTGGTGCTGGGAAAAATGGACAGCTACATGTAAAAGAATGAAACTAGAACACTCCCTAACACCATACACAAAAATAAATTCAAAATGGATTAGAGACGTTAATGTAAGATGGGATAGTGTAAAACTCTTAGAGGAAAACATAGGAAGAATACTCTGACATAAATCACAGCAAGATCTTTTTTGATCCACCTCCTAGAGTAATGCAATGAAAAAGAAAAATAAATGGGACCTAATGAAACGTACAAGCTTTGCAAAGCAAAGGAAACTACAAACAAGACGAAAAGACAACCCTCAGAATGGGAGAAAATATTTGCAAACCAATCAATGGACAAAGGATTAATCTCCAATATATATAAACAGCTCATGAAGCTCAATATTAAAAATAAAACAAAAACCCAATACAAAAATGGGCAGAAGATCTAAATAGACATTTCTTCCAGGAAGACATAGAGATGGGCAAGAAGCACATGAAAAGCTGCTCAACATCACTAATTATTAGAGAAATGCAAATCAAAACTACAATGAGGTGTCACCTCACACCTGTTAGAATGGGCACCATCAGAAAATCTACAAAAAACAAATGCTGGAGAGGGTGTGGAGAAAAGGACCCCTCTTCCACTATTGGTGGGAATGTAAATTGATACAGTCACTATGGAGATCAGTATGGAGGTACCTTAAAAAACGAAAAATAGAACTACCATACGAGCCAGCAACACCACTACTGGGCATATACCCAGAGAAAACCATAAATCAAAAAGACACATTCACCACAATATTCATTGCAGCACTATTTACAATAGCCAGGTAATGGAAACAACCTAAATGCCCACAGAAAGATGAATGCATAAAGATGTGGTACACATATAAAATGGAATATTACTCAGCCATAAAAAGGAATGAAATTGGGTCATTTGTAGAGACGTCGATGGATCTAGAGACTGCCATACAGAGTGAAGTAAGTCAGAAAGAGAAGAACAAATATTGTATATTAATGCGTATATGTGGAACCTAGAAAAATGGCACAGATGAACTGGTTTGCAGGGCAGAAATAGAGACACAGATGTAGAGAACAAACGTATGGAACACCAAGGGGGGAAAGCCTTGGGGTGGTGGTGATGGGAGGAAATGAGAGATTGGAATTGACATGTATACACTTATATGTATAAAATAGATAACCAATAAGAACCTGCTGTATAAAAAAAATAAATTAAATTAAAAAATTTTTTAAATAAATAAAATTAAAAAAAAATAAAATAGAAAAAAAAGTTATTCCCTTCGCATAGATGTATTTATATGAATGAATTATTTCCATGCTTATATCTATAAATACAAAAAAGAGGAATAAAATATACCTTGAACCAAAAAGGAAAAAAAAAAAAACAGAACCCACCAGTTATACAGAGGAAAACCCTATCAGGGCACTTGCTCCAGTGGTAAACAATGCTGAAGTTGGTCAGAGGTGGGGAATCGTCTCCCATGCACCCAGCAGCAACCCCGCAAGGAGCGTCCTCATTGCAAAGCTGGGGGACCGTGCCGAGGCGTCTCTGAGTAAACGTGAGCTGAGCCCCAGGCCAGCTGCTGCTGAACTTTTCCCACCCTTCCCAGGTAAAACACCTGAATGTGTGCAAGGACTTGAAAGCCTAGAGGAAGGGCCGTGGAGCCACACCAGCGACAGCACGCAGGCCGACTTGGTGCCTGCAGGCCAACCAGGATGGTCCCGGCCACGGGCGCACTTCTGGAAGCTTTCCATTTCCCTTCCCCCTCCTGTCCCGGCCCCCAGTGCTTTTTACCTTCCTCACCTCTGCCTGGGGAGAAATTCCAGCGGCAGGTATGGGTGACACATCCTCTTGTTTAGCAGGTGGCAGCCTGGCAACTCCTGCAGAAAGTCCAGCAGAGCCCCACTCACACCGGGCCACCCACAGAGCCGTGGCCCCTCACTCCCTCCCACCAGCCCAGCCCCGAGACTGCTGACGGGGTAGAGAATATGGCATCAGGCACAGCTGCAGGGGCTCTTGCTGCCTGGAGGGGTGTTTATATTGACCTCAACCCAGGCACACCTGGGGAGGGCTGGCCGGCAGGGTCAGGCAGCCCAGGTCAGCCAATCCTCGCCCCTCAGGGGCTCACAGTTGCAGAAAATGGACCTTGCTGAACCGGCCAAGTCCAAGGAACTGGTGTGGCATCCTGAGGGTCAGGATAGACAAGGGGCTGCAGCCCTGGCTTGTTTTCTAATCATTTTATCTGGCCCATGAGTGGGAGACAATTTCAAGAAGACCCTCTCTTAATGAGAGGAACCCAGGAGTCAGGGAGAGGAGGGGTGGGTGGTGGGTGGAGACAGAGGCCTGGTGCCCCGGCTGCAGTGGAAGTCTCTTGAAGACCAGGTGGAGGGAGGCCGCACAGAGTGATGCCCAGGGTCACAGACCTGTCGGAGCTGCTGTTTGTTAGTTCAAGTCCTGCTCTGAGGTGCTCTGTGTCAGCTCTGACCAACAGGTGGGCTGGGGGTGCTCTGCAATGAGGGCTACGTACACGGTTCCTGTGTGCCCAGCCATGCCGGGGTACCTGCCCAGGGGAGCTCCGTATCCTGGGAGGGGCCTGACCACGAGAGCCCCATGGGCTGCTGGGCAGCTGCACAGTTGAGCTCCATACCCTGGGAGGGGCCTGACCACGAGAGCCCCGTGGGCTGCTGGGGACCTGGTAAAGGATGTCAGGACAGTCAGTGAAGCCACTGAGGATATACACCCAGTAGTTCCTAATTCCTACACCCTGCTGGTCATTCTACCATCCACCAGGACATGGTATTCTGTATTAGACTTCAATGATGCCTTCTTCTGTATTCCATTAGTCCCAGAGTCACAAGAAATTTTGGCTTGTGAGTGGCAGGACTCAACATACAACAAAAACAATACTGCTGGGCCGTCCTGCCCCAAGGGTTCAAAAATTCCCACAACATCATTGGGGAAACGTTAGCTAAAGATCTAAAAGTTCTACCTCTGGAAAAGGGAACCTTTCTTCAATATGCAGATGACATTCTGATCGCCAGCCCTACTAAGGAATCCTCTGAACTATGTAGCCAATAAAGGATAGAAGGTGTCCAAGAAAAAAGCTCAGATATCAGAGACTAAGGTGACCTGCCTGGGCTTCACTCTCACAGAAGGTCAGAGAAGCCCATCCCTGGAAAGGGAAGAAGCCATTTGAAGCCTTACCCCTTCTAAAACTAGAAGACAGCTTACAGGTTCCTGGGGAGGCTGGGGTTTGCTGCACCTGGATCCCTAACTACAGTCTACTAGCTGGGCCTCTATATGAAACACTGAAAGGAAAAGATGATGATCCTTTTGAATAGAATCCAGAAGCAGCCTTTCAAGAATGCAAAGAGTAGTCAATTCAGACCCTTGCCCTGGAAATCCTTAATTTAGCTAAACCCTTTGACCTTTTTATTCCCGGTCGAAGGTGAATAGTCCTTGGAGGATTCGTGCAAAAACTGGGACCACTTGAAAGGGAACAACGCAAGAACGCCCTCCAGGTAGGATAAACTACGGTCACCAAGGGCTTGGCCCACAGCCCCATCTGGACAGGATACTGGGGGTATCTAAACACCTGGAAATCAGCAGCCCACAAGGCCAGCTCCCTCCCAAGGGAAAAGGACCCCACGTGGTGATCCTAACCACCCACCATGCCCTGAAGTGGGCACTGACCTCGGGTGAGGAGGCCCTCCAACTCCAGCCTCCAGAGAGACAACCGGCGGCAACGGGCCCCCATGCCGACTCGTGTGACCATCACTTGACCTGGAGTTTCTCTCAGAAAACAACAAGAGTGTGCCCCGAAAGAGCAGACTACTGCTTGCAGGACTTACTGCACCCAGAGGGGAGCTAATAAGCTTGGTATGGGAAACGTATATCACGCTGTCACCATAGAAAAGCCTACAGACACCTCGGTGACGGCGGCCAATAAGACCGGCTGGACTCCTGGCTACTTCAAAAGGCCGTTGACTCAGTGGCCGTCATGGTCCTGGATCACCACTGGCCCTGGACTGTCTGGGAGTTGAGCAGGCAGGGCTCTGACACCTGGTGCTGTTTGTACGTTAATTCAGGGGCCTAATTGAAGAAAGCGCAGACTACTGGTCAGAGCATCTAGGCTGGCAGAAACCGTCAGCCTTAGGTGGCCAAACAAATGTTGGGCAGGGTAAAACCGGCCCCCCGCCAGCGTCTCTGCGCATCTCTTTCCTGGACCCTTAAAGGTCATTGGAATCTGTAACACTTCCGATGCTGGTGCTCAGGCAGAGGAGCAGTCAGTCAGGAGACCTGGGGACAATCAACCTCACCTGGAGGCTGCTGGTGAGAAGTTCTGCCCCTCCCCCCGGGTATGAGGACTCCCAACTCAGCACGAAACAGTTACAGAAGAGGGGTCTGCACCCTCAGCACCCCAACAATGAGGAACGGGACAAAAGGCAGAAGAGGGGTTTGTCCCAGGCAAAGCCCATTAAAAATTCCTGGGAGATAAAAATAGAATCTGGGTAATAAAATAGAGTCTAACCTTTTTTTCCTTTGTGCTTTGTCTAATTTCACGTGCTCCTAGGGTTCCGCATGCAGAGGTCCCACACCCGGTACTTCAGACCCGATTTCCTAGCGCAAAATGGCTGGGCCGACACCTCAGCTCGCGGGTCCCCGTGCAGACTCCGCGACATAGAGCCTGAGCTGCAGCCAACCCGGCCCTCGAGAGCTCCGCCCCCTCCCTCCCGCTGACGCTGACGGGATCCCTACACAGAAGCCCGGCCCGCAGCCCGCGGAGGAGCGCACGCTCTCACCTCTCCATTCTCTGATCAAAATATAAATTTTCCTTTGCTTCTGAACCAAACTCAGTCTTGATCTGTTGACTCCAATGACACTGGGCAGGGGAACCCTTGTTGGGGCCCACTCTGTAGGATCAGTAACAGAAATTGAAAACATTGTAACTTCAATGAACAGATGTGTGAGCCAAACTGTAATTAACATAGAGCAGTGTATAAGGCTCGGGTAAAATAAGATGTTTCTAAAACTTCCATTGGATATTTCCATCACTTTCAGTGAAGAGGTTTGTCTTATTTGTCAGGTCAACATGAGAGAAATGAAGTGATTTCTTTCCAAGGATGTACATCTAATAATCTTGGCTGAAGCTTCAGTCTTGTTTTGAATGCTTTTCCATTGAAAATGATCCCTCTCTTTCAGCTCCCCCAATTCTGAGAAGTATAAAATCTTATAATTTATTACCAACGGGGAAAGGTGGGAGGAGGGATAAATTAACAGTTTGGGATTAACACATACACACTGCTATGTATAAAATAGATCATCAACAAGGAACTACTGTATAGCACAGGGAACTACACTCAATATTTTGTAATAACTTATAAGGGGGAATAATCTGAAATAGAATAGATATTTTTATCGACATCATCTATCAACGACAGATAAAATGTAACCTAAGGGAGGCCGATGGTGAGCGCTTCTGACCCTGAAGACTTCAATCATCTAAAGTTCGGACTCTGCCTACTGCCCAAGGCCCTTAATGAACATACGTGTAGCCATAGCTTAAAAATTCCCCAGTTTGGGGTTCGGGGAGACACGGATTCGGAAAAATCCCTGGTGCTCTCCTTACATGGACGGGACCCTTCCTACAGCTAAAACATGCCTGTGATACCCAGAAGATGGTACACCGTTTGATCGGGAAGAGTTTGGAAAAGACACGTCATCTCCTCATCTCCAGGTAGTCGGGTTCACCCCGCCAGCGTCTTTCCTAACAATCTCCCCACTTGGGGATGTCAGCACCTTCAACACCCTGTTGCGCACAGTTTGGAATTTGTCCAGAGGATGAAGTGGAAGGATGAGAAACAATGAGAGACAAGTCCTAGGTGTCTGGACAGGCACATGTCACTCTAATTTCCAATCAGGAAGACGTATTGACCAAAGGCTAAGATTACCCCCAGAATAGGGCTTGAGGAAATCCCGCTGTTTTGTGGCCAGCTCCCAAAAATACAAGTTGAAAAATGGAACTCAGGGGCACTAAAATTCACGAAACTGCAGAGTTGAAAATATCTATCGTCGAAAAATGTCTTGAGGTAAGTCACCGAAAAGGACTTGTAAGCAAGGGAGAATGGCAGGAAAGGGATTTGAAGAGGTAGAAAGGACTTGCCACAAGAAAAGGGGCTGAACATCACCAACGATGCAGTTGGCCAAAAAGGGCGTATGCGTTTTTTCTGAATATATTCAAGAAAAGGGCATACACCCTTTTCAGCCAACCAAACAGGTGGGCATTGCAAATCAATACTACAAAGGGTATCACTTCGCATCAGTCAGAAGAGCCGTCCTCATAAAGTGTAAACACCAGAAATGCAGGACAGGGCGAGGAGAAAAGGGAGCCCTGTGAGGCTGATAGTGAAAATGTAAATTGCCAACGGCCACTCTGGAGAAGTGTATTGTGTTTACTAAAGCATCTAAAAAATGAGCTACAGAGCACAGGGCACTTGCACTCATGGGCGTATATCTCGGGAAAAACAAAAATCGACAGGACGCAGGCACCCCAACATTTACGGCCTCTCTGTTTAAAAGAGCCTCGACTTGGATACAACCTAAATGTCCCTGGAAGGAAAAAATGGATAAAAGAGATGTGGTACTTATGTAGAGTGGAATATTATCTCAGTCAGGAAATCAATGAAATAAAACCAGTTGCAACAACTCGGGAGGAGTTGCGTACGATCATTCCAAGTGAAATAAGTCAGAAAAAAAAAGACACATAAGATATCACTTAAAGGTGGAATCAAAAATGGCTACACATGAAATAAATTACAAAACAGAAACATAGTGAAATATGTAGAAAACACACATAAGGCTGCTAAAGGAGAAAGGTGGGGAGGGGTGAGGCATTATCCAGGAGGTTGAAATTAGCAAAGGTACCGTTCCAAATACCAAATTGATAATCAAAAAGGCCTACACGGTACCTCAAAGAACTGTGCTTAGCACACTCAGGTCACCGAATAAGAATATATATGACTGGTAAGAATCTGAAAAAGAATTTATTGATGTCTCTCTGTACGTCAATCAAGCGGAAGTACAGCAGCAAGAAACAGAGCATTGAAAATCAGCTGTAACCGGGCTTCCCTGGTGGCGCAGTCGTTGAGAGTCCGCCTGCCGATGCAGGGGACACGGGTTCATGCCCTGGTCCTGGAAGATCCCACATGCCGCAGAGCGGCTGAAGCTGTGAGCCATGGCCGCTGAACCTGCGTGTCCGGAGCCTGTGCTCCGCAACGGGAGAGGCCACAACAGTGAGAGGCCCGTGTACCACAAAAAGAAAAGAAAAAAAAAACTTCCAACAAACAAAAGTCCAGGACCAGATGGCTTCACAGCCGAATTCTACCAAACATTTAGAGAAGAGTTAACACCTATCCTTCTAAAAGTATTCCAAAATATTGCAGAGGAAGGAACATTTCCAAACTCATTCTATGAGGCTGCCATCACCCTGATACCAAAACCAGACAAAGATATCACAAAGAAAGAAAATTTCAGGCCAGTATCAGTGATGAACATGGACACAAAAATCCTCAACAAAATACTAGCAAACCAAATCCAACAATACATTAAAAGGATCATACACCATGATCAAATGGGATTTACCCCTGAGATGCAAGGATTTTTCAGTATCAGCAAATCAATCAGTGTGATACACCACATTAACAAATTGAAGAATAAAAACCATAAGATCATCTCAATAGATGCAGATAAAGCTTTTGACAAAATTCAACACCCATTTACGATAAAAAAAAAAAAATTCTTCAGAAAGTGGGCATAGAGGGAACCTACGTCAACAACAATAAAGGCATATATGACAAACCCACAGCTAACATCATACTCAATGGTGAAAAGCTGAAAGCATTTCCTCTAAGATCAGGAATAAGACAAGGATGTCCACTCTTGCCACTTTTATTCAACATAGTTTTGGAAGTCCTAGCCATAATGTTCAGAGAAGGAAAAGAAATAAGAGAAATCCAAATTGGAAAACAAAAAGTAAAACTGTCACTGTTTGCAGATGACATGATAGTATACATCAAAAAACCTAAAGATGCTACCAGAAAACCTGTAGAGCTCATCAATGAATTAGGTAAGGTTGCAGGATACAAATTTAATACACAGAAATCTCTTTCATTTCTATACACTAACAATGAAAGATCAGAAAGAAATTAAAGAAACAATCCCATTTGCCATCACATCAAAAAGAATAAAATACCTAGGTATTAACCTACCTAAGGAGGCAAAATACCTGTACTCTGAAAACTATAAGATGCTGATGAAAGAAATCAAAGATGACACAGATGGAAGGATATACCATGTTCTTGGATTGGAAGAACCAATATTGTCAAAATGACTATACTACCCAAGGCAATCTACAGATTCAGTGCAATCCCTATTAAATTACCAATGGCATTTTTCACAGAACTAGAACAAAAAAAATTAAAATTTGTAAGGAAACATGAAGGACCCAGAATAAACAAAGCAATCCTGAGAAAGAAAAATGGAGCTGGAGGAATCAGGTTCCCTGACTTCAGCCTATACTACAAAGCTACAGTAATCAAAACAGTAATGGTACTTGCACAAAAACAGAAATCTAGATCAATGGAACAAGATTAAATGCCTAGAAATAAATGCATACACCTATGCTCAATTAATCTATGACAAATAAAGCAAGAATATACAATGGAGAAAAGACAGTCTCTTCATTAAGTGGTGTTGGGAAAACTGAACAGCTACATGTAAAAGAATGAAACTAGAACATTCTCTAATACCATATGAAAAAATAAACTCAAAATGGATTAAGGACCTAAATAAATGTAAGACCACATACTATAAAAATCCTAGAGGAAAACATAGGCTGAATATTCTTTGACATAAATCACATATCATTTTGGATCCACCTCCTAGAGTAATGAAAAGAAATACAATAATAAACAAATGGGACCTAATTAAACTTAAAAGCTTTTGCACAGCAAAGGAAACCATAACAAAACAAAAAGACAACCCACAACATTGTAAATCAACTATACTCCAATAAAAATTTAATTAAAAAAAAGACAACCCACAGAATGGGAGAAATATTTGCAAATGAAGCAACTGACAAGGGATTAATCTCCAAAATATACAAAGAGCTCATGCGGCTCAATATCAAAAAACAAACAACTCAGTCAAAAAATAGGCAGAATATCTAAATAGACAGTTCTCCAAAGAAGACATACAGATGGCCAAAAAGCACATGAAAAGATGCTCAACATCGCTATGTAATAGAGAAATGCAAATTAAAACTGCAATGAGGTATCACCTCACACCAGTCAGAATGCCCATCATCAAAAAGTCTAGGAACAATAAATGCTGGAGAGGGTGTGGAGAAAAGGGAACCCTCCTACACTGTTGGTGGGAATGTAAATTGGTATAACCACTATGGAGAACAGTAGGGAGGTTCCTTAAAAAACTAAAAAGAAAAATATTATATGACCCAGCAGTCCCACTCCTGGGCATCCATCTGGATAAAACCATAATTCAAAAAGATACATGCACCCCAATGTTCATAGCAGCACTATTTACAGTAGCCAGGACATGGAAACAACCTAAATGCCCATCGACAGACGAATGGATAAAGATGTGGTACATATATACAATGGAATACTACTCAGCCATTAAAAGAGAATGAAATAATGCCATTTACAGCAATGTGGATGGACCTAGAGATTATCATACCAAGTGATGTTAAGTCAAACAGAGAAAAACAAATATCATATGATATCACTCATATGTGGAATCTGAAAAAATGATACAAATTAACTTATTTACAAAACAGAAACAGACTCACAGACTTCGAAAACAAACTTATGGTTACCAAAATGGAAAAGTGGGGAGGGATAAATTAGGAGTTGGGATTAACATATACACACTACTATATATAAAACAGATAATCAAAAAGAACCTACTGTATAGCACAGGGAACTCTACTCAGTAATCTGTAATAACCTATATGGGAAAAGAATGAAAAAAATGGATATATGTATATGTATAACTGAATCACTTTGCTGTATACCTGAAACTAACGCAACATTGTAAATCAACTATACTCTAATAAAATAAAAATTTAATTTGTAAAAGAAAAATAACTGTCACCAATTCCATTCTGGCTATGTGGCCATCTTTGTTATACAGAGATATTTATTCAATTATTTTAATATTTATTTCCATTTCATAAAAATGAGTGGAAAATGGAAAATTGCAATGTACCTTATTAAAGAAACAAAAAGCTCAGGTCTTATAAAATTGTGACACAGGGGCTTCCCTGGTGGCGCAGTAGTTGAGAGTCTGCCTGCCGATGCAGGGGACACGGGTTCGTGCCTCGGTCCGGGAGGATCCCACATGCCGTGGAGTGGCTGGGCCCGTGAGCCATGGCCGCTGAGCCTGCGTGTCCGGAGCCTGTGCTCCACAACGGGAGATGCCACAACATTGAGAGGCCCACATACTGAAAAAAAAAAAAAAAAATTGTGACACAGATGAAAGTCCTTTCCTGTGTCTTAAGTGATAACTCTTTAGCTTCAAACTACAGTTCACTGGATATAAGGTGATCAAGTATGGGTTCAACTGTGAAGGAAAAATGCAAAGTTTAAAAACATGTAAAAATTGCTGCAACAACAGCTTCATAATGTGCTACTGAATGCAATGGTAAGTTAAAAATGTTTATCTTCCTTTTATTTGTCTTCTATAACAAAACTCTTTATAACACATAAATATATTGTTCACCTTTCAGACTTTTGACTTCAAACAGATTTTTCAGAAACTCATTATATAAAAAAGTAGAGAACTCTCTGTGTAAAACCTTAAGAACAGAAACATGACTACATTAGACCAGCAGTCCTCAATTAGGGGCAATTTTACCCTCAAGGGGACACTTAGAATGTCTGGAGACACTTCCGATTATCATGGCTGGAAGAGGGGGGTCGCGATGCGCACCTAGTGAGTAGAAACCGGGGATGCTATAATGCATAGCTCCCGCAACAAAGATTTATCTAGTCCAATAAGTTAATAGCACACGGTAGAGAAACCTTTGGCTTAGGGTAAGAAAAAAGCTGTAAAAAAACCAACCAAGCAAACAAAAGATCTGCTGTCTCTGTGACAATACCAGAGGTTTATTGCCTCTGTCATAATCCAATGTGGATTGGCAGTGGGGGGCTCTTCTCCTTACGGGCATTACCCCTGTAATTACAGCCACTTACCCCTAAGGCTTCAAAATCTTCCATAGATCTTTACGGGAGGCAAAGACAGGAAAAGAGCCTTTACAGAAGTACATGGGAGAACTCCTGGGCTCTCCCTAAAAGTGATGTATGTCAATCTACCCACATTCCACTGGCTAGAACTCCACCACATGTCTGTATCTAATGCCAAGGGAGGCCAGGAAATGTAACCTAGCTGTGTGTTTAAAGAGTGGAAATAAGTCTGATGAGTGCCTACTCATCTCTGCCATCATGTCTGGTTATCTTTGTGACTAACAAAGTATTCTGCTCATGGGTGCTTATTAACAATAAATTAATAATATTAATTAATACAAAGAAACTTGTATTAATACAAAGTGATATTTCCTTTTAAAAAATAGGAACTAGAAGAATCTGAAACTAACAGTTAATACAAGGGCATCTACAAATTTTATTCTAAACAATGTTATGTCACACTATAACAAGATTTGATGCTTGACCAGATTTTTAAGCACTGTTTCTAAAACAAAATTGTATGTATTACTCAATATTTATTTCATATCTTAGACTTACCATACTCTTATCTATATTAGCTAATGTAATCTATGTTTCTTTTCTAATTCATTTTTTAAGATTCCTTCTTTGTGAATTTTTTAATTGCTTGAATTTTAAAATAAAAACATGCAACATTTACATAAAAAGCAAAATTATCATTCTTTTAAAATTAATGTAAAATCAAATATTGGCTTTCTCTATCTACCATTCTTACAAGGAAGAGAGACAAAACAGCAACAATGATTGACAGCATAATGTTTTAATTTGACCTTTTGACGTCTTTGAAGAGATATTTTTAAGCATACTTCCATATGCTTCCTTTAAAAGGAAAAGAAAAGACTAACTTAAAAATTATGAGTCTTGCACCATACCCCAAATATCAGTGATCTGGAATTTTCCAAGCCCAGTTGCATGTTTATTTCTATAAGGGAGAAAAATAAATTTTAGTACCATCAGCAGGTAAACTAAATTAGCCAGCAATCATCTTCTCAGCTGCCTATATTGACACTGTTCTGAAATTAACTACTGGATTTAGTTTAGCCATGAATAGTATATTGCTCAAAAATAACCAGTTTCAACAACTTCTATATGATATTTTTCTCTTCATTCCTTTCTGAACTCCAAAGTTCCTCTCACTAATGGATTGCTTATGGTATGCTAAGGAGTCCATCGCCAGCCTAGAGTAAAGGTAGAGACAGAATGTGGTCGTGATGAAATTGCTGTATTCCATTGCGGAAGTGATAAAAATGCAGGGGGACTCATAAATATTTTTGACCCATTTGCTTACAGGGATGGAAGTATTTATGGTTTGGAAATCTCTGGCTATAAAAACGCATTCCCGTTTATTCTATGCTATCAAGTAGCCTTTTGTTAAAGTAGAGTTTATGGGTAAGTTATTACTGGGAAATCTGCCTTTAGAACATTAGTAATGCAATAAATTCCACCCAGTCCATCCAGGCTATTTTGGGCAGAACTATGTCTAAATGAGCCAACTGCGTTTCACCAAAGATATTATATTCCATTCAGAGGCTCATATGTGATCTTCTTGGTCCTTTTGGTCTTTTTGAGATTAGTAAAAGCAGGAATAGTCATGATAGGAGTTTCTTTTATTTAGAGAATTTCAATCAAAAGATGACATAAAAAATTCACTGAACAAGAATGGGTAGTTAAGCCAAGTAGTAACTGAACTGATCTTTATTAGTAACTGAATCATATTGCAGCTCCTGAAAATAGCATGTGAAATCCATGAAGATATTTTTCTATCTTGAATCCCTTGCATATGAAGTTTATAAATGATTCTTTCAAATTTGTATGGGCACTGTGAAATCATAGTTCTTTGTATCATATGTGTTTGTTTTGTTTCCAAATTTGAATGAAAAACACATTGATATAAAGGATCACATATTCACAAGAGGCAGTTCAGCTTTGGAGTCAGATGTCCTGGGTTTAAACAATGGCTCTGCCGCTTATTAGCTATGTGGCCTTGGACAAGTTACAAAGCAATCTTGTGCCTCACTGTCCTGCTCTGTGAAGGGAGGATGATAAAAATATCTATTTTGTGAGGATCAATTAAGTATTTGCTCCTATTATTATTATTCTCCTTTTGTATGTTCTCACACACAGCATCCTGCAGAACAATGGCGCCACAGGAAGCACTCAGTTGTATTTATTGAATAAATTGGCCATAGTAGATTTCATATAGTTATAGAGGCATGTAGTAGCCTAGTACGGGTGAGAAGAGGAGGGAAGGCAGGGATTGTGAGTCTGAGAGAACTGAAAATCCAGTTTATTAGAAATATAGCCTTTGCTGAGTAACTAAGTCTTGGTTTTTTTCATCTGTAAAATGGTGCCAAGAAAATGATCTTTAAAAATTATTGGAATTGGAAACAATATATGGTGAGCATTGGCAAAATATCTGGCCCTTCATAAATGATAGCTATTACTAATACCGTGATCTGTTTCTGCTCCCAGAACACCTTTGACACCAAATGTGTGGGGGTTTTTCCCGCCACGACAAATTCTCCAAATCCTGTGCCTTACAATTCAATTCTGACACTCACTACCTGGAGTTAGTGCGGACCCCACAGGTTGAGGGCTCGGTTCCACAAGATTGCCCCCCCCCACCCCCGCTTCAGATACCAATCGCGAGTCTGGGCTTTCTGTACTCCTGATTCACTGGCTGTAAATCAAGGGTTCCCATGACCCTCAGGTTTGCTAATTTTTCAGAACTCAGGAAAACGGTTTACTTACTATTACTGGTTTATCATAAATCTTATAATTCAGGAACAGATAAATGGAAAAGATGCAAGGGCAGGGCTTCCCTGGTGGCGCAGTGGTTGAGAGTCTGCCTGCCGATGCAGGGGACACGGGTTCATGCCCCGGTCCGGGAAGATCCCACCTGCCGCGGAGCGGCTGGGCCCGTGAGCCATGGCCGCTGAGCCTGCGCGTCCGGAGCCTGTGCTCCGCGGCGGGAGAGGCCACAGCAGTGAGAGGCCCGCGTACCGCAAAAATAAAAAACAAAAAAAAAAACGATGCAAGGGCAAAGTATGGCAGGCAGTATGGAGTTTCCATGCCTTCTCTTGGGTGCCCCATCCTCTCAGCACATGATGTATTCACCAGCCCAGAAGTTCTTTGGACTCCATTGTTTAGGATTTTTATAAAGGTTTCATTACTTCATTTACATAGGCATGATTGATTAAAGATGATTGAAAGATTAACTCAATCTTCAGCCCCTCTCCCCTCCCTGGACACCTGGGGGTGGAGCTGAAAGTTCCAACCCTCTAATCACATGGTTGGTTTCTCTGGCAACAAGGCCCCAAGCTCCAAGAATCACCTCATTAGCATAAACTCAGGTATTAGTTGAAAGAGTCTAGTTATGAATAACAAAAGATGTTCCCCTCTCCCCAGTCAGGAAATTCTAAGGGCTTTAGGACCTCCACCATGCTGGGAACCAGATAAGACCACATACACATTTCTTATTGTCACAATGTCACTATACTGTGTGCTGGATGATGCTAAAAAAAAAAATGACAACACTGACCTATAGGCACAGTTTCACCACATTTAAAAAATATCTACAGTGTGCAAGGCATTTTGCTGGTGACGTGGATGGAGAGATAGAAAAGACAGGACTTCTGTTGCTCAGTCTGTCGAGAAGTAGGATTTTTAAAAGACCATGAAGTAAATGATTTTATGCAAAAGCATTGTCAAATGGCAAAACTAAAACAGTTTAGTAACAAGTTTGATGTCCTTTATTCACGGGAAAACAGTCCATGGATTGGGGGAGCACAGTACCTCCCAGGTAAGTGGCTCACTCTTTCCGGGGATTTTGGGTGAGAGTGAGTTTTATAGGGCATTAGAAGCAGCAATGAGGAAACAGGGCTAATTGGCTGAGGTTGCATATCTGACCTTATCTAGAAAGATCAAGGAACAAGGAAATAACTATAAAGCCCAGAGTTAGCTTGGCATTTGGGGATTGGCTGACTGGATATACTGTGTTTCTGGTCAAGCAAAGCATTTACAGGAGCACAAAAGTGCAGTTTGCTGACATAGTACTGTGGGCAGGAGCTGATCCGTCTTGGACGTAGAAATTTATTTCAACAGCATAAATTTTCAAAAGTGACCCCCAAATAAGTAAAAAAGCACAAATATAGATCAATAATCACAGTGTAGTAAACCATGGCCAGGCCTGTTTCATCAAAATCTTAAGTAGGTACAATAGCACAGTAAGAAATTAAAAACTAGGTTATATAAAAAGCACTTGGTAAATATTAGGTACTTCAGTGGTACAAAGTGGTACTCAAAAAAATTTAAATCTGGAACCCAGAAAATGGGCCTAAGTAACATAGTTCAAATAAAATAGAAATGCAATTTTTAGTATAAACTCCTGAGAACCCACCTACATTTCCCCAACACAGGAGGTGATATCAGGCAGTCAGTCAGCTGCCTGGGGTCCAACCTAACAGACCCCTGCCTCCATGTGGACAGCTGAGGCCATAAGAGGGCAGCATCCCTCCATGGGGAACAAAGGTGGTGCCAGAAAGCCCAGTGCACTCACACCATCATGAATTTTTATTCCCCTTGAAGAATAAAGAGAATAATAATAATTCTCTTTATTATCCTCTGAATTGTTTGTTTGCCAGTCAGGAAATCAAACAAAAAAAATTATGTTTTTAAGATAGTTGTTTTTTAAAAAAAAAAAGAAAGAAAGAAAGAAAAAGAAGAAAAGAAAGTTGTGTTGCTCAATAAATAATTCTCATTGATCCTTAAATGTGGAATGACTTTTTGTTGACTGGCCCATCTTACCAGAGAAGAAACTGAAAGAGGTACAAATTATTTGCATTATTATAGTGACTTTCAAAGCATTGGAGGAAAAAAAAATCTAAAGTTTCCAATTCATTCTACAGAGCTAGAAAAGCTTTCAAAAAACTATAATCAAAAACAAAACTATAGGTCAGCATTTCCAAAACTGATCCACAAATCCCTCTTTCTAATACATATTAATGAATGGTGTACCCACAAAAAAGATTTTGTGATCAAACAACTTAGAAAAGTGCTACATAAATTTTGGGAAATTCAGCCTAAAATACATTTTAAAGGTACATTGATTTCAGTACTGAAGAGTCATAATTTTGTTTCATAAAAGATATTATAAAATTATGAATTCCTCTATTTATTAGAGAAATAAAATTTCTATATGTCATATATATATTTTAAATGTATATCAATCAAAATTTCTAGGCATTGCTTTTATATAAAGTCCACTCTGTTTTGTTTGCTAATTTCTAAATCTAGCAAGAGATCATAATACTAAAAACCCAATATTTTCTCTAAGAGGCAGATACCAAGAGTCTCAGCTGAATATCTCTTTTGGCTTGGTTAAAATGTGGACAGAAGTTACTAAGTTCAATTATGATTCCCCCCCCCAAAATCCCTAAATATTTCAAACAATTGACTTTTCATACAAAGCACAGGGTATACGCATATGGACTGGTATAATTAGCACCAGTTTAGGCTGTCTCTTTGAAATTTTCATTGTTTTTTATGCCTCTGATTTGAGTCACAACAATGAAAAGATAATTAGTCATAAGAAAAAAAAATCTGGTTTTATATGTGGTTCAGCTATATTACTTCTTATGAAACCAATATCAGACATTTTAAATTTTCCTTCTAATGAAGATGAAAACGGCTGGTGAATAAATCATATAGAGACACTATAAGAAGAAGGAGTGCTTATCACACTAAGCAGTATCTTGCAATTTTTTGAAGACTGCTTCAATGTATCAAAAGAGGGAATGAGGTTTTAAGGATACTTGCAATAAGCAAAAGGAATCATTTTTACTCCAGAATCATAAAATCGCATCATTGTTTTTTAAAAAAACTACTGGACACTAGAGTGAAAACTACAAACACTGAATTTAATGTGTTAAAATTCCAGACAGCCAATAATAACTTCTCCAGAAGACTTCATCTTACTAGGATTCAGTGTGGACACTGGGGAAATTCACACCATTAAACAGAAAAAGTTGCCGTCTTTGGTCAGTTCCAGGGAAATAGACTCTGAGTCTGGGATTAGCGTGCAGGAGGCTTGTTAGGGGGCTGAAGCAGGGGGCAGAACACGGGGAGGTAGAAAGGGATGTGGGACTGGGCAGAGGGGAAAGTTGAACTGTGATGTGGCTGTGATCAAAGTCTCAGTCAGCTCCAGTGAATCCTGTAGGAAGCTGTGGAGCTGGGATGGCCCTTTCAGAGCTATGCAAACTTGAGGCAAGAGAGCCAGTTCCTTGTATCTCCATACTGAATATGGACTGCCCTAGGGAGGAGATGGAACCTGGGGCAAGATCACCCGCTTTGGCCAAGAGCAATGCCTGGGGAAGGACTCAGCTGTGAACCAGGGTTCCTGGGCAGTGCAGGAAGCATCTCGGGGACTACTGGTCCCAAGAGTGGGGACTGTTACTAATCAGTGACATTGAGCTGCAAGAATTCCTGACATTAGTGAAATGCAATGAGAAATTCATTTCATGCTTGTCTACTCAGGTAAAGTTCAAATAAGAAAAATCAGCAGAACAAAAATAAATAAATAAACAAACAAACAAATAAATAAATACATGCTAGAGTAGAAGTTTGGGAAGAACAGAAATAGATGTAATGTAACTCTGGGATAATTGACATCTGCTGAAGTCTGATGTTAAGTATTTATTTAGATTTTCTCCCCAAGGCACATGCACATACCATACACACCATGATCCTTAAGTCATGAAAATTTAGTCTAAGCAGTAACTCCTGGTCAGAGAAATGTGTCATCACTCTGTTGAACAGATATCTGCATGCTATTACATAACTCAGGCCAAAACTAAAACCACACACTTGTAGGTAGGTAATACCAATGCACAGCCACCTTGGCTTAGCAATAGCATTTTATTTCCCCCTATTTCCCCCTAGTATTTTGGCTGCTGAGAAAGTCCTGTTTCCAAACATCTAACCCAAATAAAATGTAAAATGTAATCTCCCTATTTCCTACTTCTCTGTCTTCACTGCATCTCAAATCTAAAATGGCTCACACCAACCTCCCTACCAAATTCACTCAGAGATTTTTTTCAAATTAACAAGATATAAAACAGACAAGATAGGTACATGATGCTCTCAGTTGCAGTCACTAAAATCAACCTGAAAAGCAGGAAATCATTAATTATTTTTAAGTAAAAGGAACAAAATACTAGAAATTCGATCAATTTTCAGTGGCACAATTTTGGGGTGGAGGTGTTGATGAAATACATATCGTGCATTTTTCCTCAATCAGAAACCTACCCTTTTTTCAAGACTAGTTTCAGAATCACTTATATATCTAAAATACATTGAACAAGCTATTACACGTGAAGAGTACAGATTCAGAGCAAGAAAGGATCTTAGATCACCTAGTTCAACCCATTTTACAGGTAAGGAAAGTGAGGCTAGAAATGGGAAACCACTCATCAAAGAACATGGGGCTAATTAGTAGCCACTGCCACACAAAAACCCAACTCTAAAAGCAGTGTTCTTCCTGCAACAATAGCTCTGTTAACATTTCGGGAAGTTTCAATGTGTTCTTGTTTTCTATGTCATTGCAATTAACATTTAATCTAGTAGGAGACTGTGGTTCCTAATGTGGCGGCTAATGTCTAAATGTTTAAGCTACTTTGGTATTTTGTGAACAATGCAGGAAACTAGGCAGATTTTGTTTCTTAGATAAACCTGGTTATATGTTTTGTATGGCTCTTAAAGCTGGGTGATGTGGTTACCAAGTCACAAAATTTTAAATGCATCTAATGTTAGTTCTTTACCTAGGTTCCAGGCCCGGTACAAAAGAACTGAGTCCATGAGACCCACGTGCTAATGGAACCAGTGGCTCTAATAACCGCCAGCAATGTTCTGTCTGGCAAGAGGTTTCCAGCTTTAGAGGATGAATGGCCCAAAGCCAGCACCAATCTTACAGCATGAAAAATTAAAACCAGAATATAGTTTCAAAATCTGTAAGGCATTTTAAATGTCTGGCTAACCCTGCGCTATAATTTCCATTCTAGCTTTCCCACTGTATTCAGAATGGGATTTTGTGTTAAGAGTTTTAAAGAAGATACAGAGGGGAAGAAAATCCATAACCATACATCCTCCCAACCTCTAAAAGTTCTTTTACTTCTTTTTGCTTTTGCTTTTATTATGGTTCTCACAAGGAAAAAAAGGAAAAGAATATATATATATATATATATATATATTCTCATATTTCACATATTTTCCTCCTCATTTCCAGACATGATACACTTTTGCTGAGCATATTTTATATATTATCAATGGCACTTTGGCTCATTCCATGCTTATGAAGCCAAGGTTAAAAGTTCAATTGCAGCAAGAGTCAATGACCTTCACTCTGACCTGTGGCCCTAGACAGTGTTCCAGAACCTAACTACCCTCCAATAAAAGATGTTAGGAAAACCCCATACAGGAGTGAATGGTCTCCTGGAACTACTGGAAAATATCTTCAATGATATGTCCTTTGTCAAGGGACTGGTAGCACTATCTCCACATACAAAAAGCAGAGGCACTGACATTTTTTAAAAAACCAACTACATTCAGGGCCTTTCCCTGGACCCTGGGGACAGACATGTTAACGAGAAAGTTAGGTACAATCTCTGGATTCTAAATTCTGCTTCTTCCAGGAAGCCCGTTGGAAAATTTCAACTAATCCTGATTCCTCTCTTCTTTGAGCTCCTATAGCACTTAGAGTCTGTAACTAGATATTAGAGCACCTTCCACTGGTATCTCTTGCTTCATTTTCATTTGTTCTTCACCACAAGAGGGTCTCATTTCCCCAACTAGATTACAAACTCTTTGAAACCAAGAACCATTGCTCTTTATTCTCTGTCCCACACAGTGCTTAACACAAGAGTGATCACTCTATTGATACCAACTGTTGCATTTTAATTGCCCTTAAGCAGCTAAAAAAAAAAAAAAATTAGTTAAGAAGGAAGACTGAGTGATTTCAGATAAAATTTCGACTGAGAATTCATTTCCTTAAAAATTCTCTCCAAAACATTGACAATAACTTTTAATCCACATAAAATGCAAAGCCTAAACATAAACTAGTAAGTAATACATTCATACATGAATGTTAATACACAGTATACAATATTAAGTGAAAAAGCAAATTATTATCACTATATGTATAGAAAAAATAAGGATAGATACCAAAATATTGCATTAAGCCGTAGGAAATTGTGTTTTTTTTGCTCAAGAATGTTCAACTCCCACCAAGTTCATATGGCTAAACGTGTTATTAATTGTGTTTGGTTCTAGATGTGAACGTTATAGGTAAATTGAAATGCTCTTCACATTTTAGGATATTTCTATTACTTTTCTATTTTTCTACAGTGAGCGTTTATGTTTAAATTAGAAAAACAATTTAAAACATACTCTGATTTATTGACTATACTAATAATTTTTTTTTTAATTTATGAAAAGATGGCTCTGACACAGGAAATCTGGCATCTAGCCTCCTGAAATCTTGGTCAGATTTGCTTCATTAGATTCAGCTCAATGCTCCTTGAGAAAGCAGCTTTTTAGTATCTAACCCCCTCTAGCGAGCAGATTGCAAACCCTCAGCTCACTCTTGGAATTACACTTGAAAACAGACCAGCCGTACATTGGACGCTAGCATTGTTCCTAATAGTTTTTAATTGCAGAATATTGCAAGCTCATTCCTCAATGAGTTGTTTTTATTTATCTCCAGGCCAAATGAGTCCAACATTTCTTTTATTAATGGGTCCATCCCTTACCTTCACTTCAGTTTGAATTGCAAAGACTCAGAGTAGAAAATGGTATCACAATGTTAAGAACATCAGGGTTAGCTGGATCGTCCACCACATTTCTAACTTCAGTGCAACCCACCTCTGTTACCTAGGGCACATGTCATAGGGATAATACCCACAGAATTGACAGGAAGAACCAAATATGTGATATAGTACAGGCGGGCTGGAGGGATCATTAAATGCTACACAACAAAGCTGGAGGCTAATACCAAACATGGCTTTCACTGTTGGTTTGTACTTATTCAGAAATTTTATCAATGTCAGTCTTTTATAGAATTTCAATTTAGCCTTCGGTTGAACTTCTCCTGTGGGTTTAGATTTACTGTGAAAATTTTAATTTGATGCATCAAATAAATAAATGAACATCTAGGGACTTCCCTGGCGGTCCAGTGATTGAGGCTTCACCTTCCAACTTAAGGGGTGTGGTTTTGATCTCTGGTTGGGGAGCTAAGATGCCACATGCCTCATGGCCAGAAAACCAAAACATAAAAACAGAAGCAGTATTGTGACAAATTCAATAAAGACTTTAAAAAATGGTCCACATCAAAAAAATCTTTTAAAAAATTTAAAAATAAATAAATGAACATCAAATATATGTACTCATTTGTAATTATAACTCATTTCCTAGATTTATTATCCATTGATTCCTGAGGCTGAATTACTCCTGAAGGAGTTGCTGTTGGCACATCTACAGGATCACCCCCTCTTCCTCCAGGAAGGTCCCACACACAGTCTCTTGTTTCCCTTTACACTTGGAGGAGGGCTCTTTGTGACATGCAAGCCTCGGGCTGAAAACCATCTCACATTTCCTACTTTTGTTGGTTCAACAAGCATTTACTATGATCCCATTAGACATAAGTCACTGTGATGTGTGGAATATAAAGATGATTTAACTTTTTTTTTTTGAAAATGGAAAATTCCTCCAGGACAGCTGATCATCTAGAAAAGAAACTCACGTCTATATGTAAGTAACTATAGAGTGAGGCAGAGTGTGACAAGAGGCCTCTGTGAAAGGTGCAAATGAAGCGGGGTTGTGAGGAAGCCGTGGTGTCATCATCACAGATGACCTTAGGGAGAAGGCGGCACTAGGTCTTAAAGAACCACCCAGCTGAAAACCTTTCCTCTGCCCATTGCTACCCCAGTCTCCTCTGCACCAACCTCTCCTCTTCCAAACGTTTCCTTTTTTTTTTTTTCTTGCCTATCACCCGTCAGAACTAAGTCATAGATAGGGGTTGGTCAGATACCAAGGGGGAGGTGGACCTGGGAAAAGAAAAAGAAAGTATAAAAGGCCAGGAGATCGAAGAGAAAGACAAAATGTGTCCCAGGGAGACAGGCAAAGTGCTCACACTGCAGGACTCAGGCAGGGGCAGCAAAAACCTGCTGCAGGTACCCCTTTCAACATGTAGCTTGGTGCAGGCCCAGGCACAAGGGTACCATGTAGGTAAAACATACCTACGCCAAGAAATGTAAGTGCTTAGGGCTCCAGGTAAGTATGGCCCTTCTTTCAGCCAAGCCACAGCTGCCGTGCAGGGAAGAAGCATTTCTTCCACTCCCGCGATGGCCAAGGTCACCTAGCCCAGTGAGGAGGCAGCGCTCCCAGAATTTGAATGGCAAATTCAAATCTTTGCACTCAGGCTCACTTGGTTTGGATCATCATGTTTCATGTATGTTGAGAAAGCAGGAAAAGACCCATTCTTCTAAAGTAGGAGTAGGATGGACTTTTTCTTCAGTGTCCCTAATAATCTCCTGTTGTAGAGAAATGGATAAAGAAGATGTGGTACATATATACAATGAAATATTACTCAGCCATAAAAAGAAACAAAATAGTGCCATTTGCAGAGATGTGGATGGACCTAGAGACTGTCATACAGACTGAAGTCAGAAAGAGAAAAACAAATATCGTATAATATCGCTTATATGTGGAATCTAGAAAAATGGTACAGATAAACTTATCTGCAAAGCAGAAATAGAGACACAGATGTAGAGAACAAACATATGGATACCAAGGAGGTGGAAGGGGGGATGAATTGGGAGATTGGGATTGACACATATACACTACTGATACTATGTATAAAATAGATAACTAATGAGAATCTATTGTATAGCACAGGGAGCTCTACTCAGTACTCTGTGGTGACCTAAATGGGAAGGGAATCCAAAAAAGGGGGGATATATGTATACATATAACTGATTCACTTTGCTGTACAGCAGACACACAACATTGTAAAGTAACTATACTCCAATAAAAATTAATTTAAAAAATATCTGTTGTAAGCACGAGATAGCGTGGAGTAGACCTAAGGAAACAATCCTTCAAGGACACAGCCCCATGTTACATCCTTACACAAATGACAGCAGAAACGCAAAAGGACCAAACCAGGCAGGGAACAAGCCAGCAGCCCCTTCTGTTCTCTTATTGACACCCCTTTCTCTTTCCTGGTCCCCTGCCTCTAACCTACATCTGTGTCACCCTGACCCTCCAAGCTTTCAAACTCTGCCCTCCATAAAGACTTGGACTTGATTCCTCTGATAAATATCCAAGAGTCATTTAATCTCAATTTCTCATTTAATCACAGTTCCTCATTGCCTTACCTGTAGAATGGAAATAATAATGACTACTTTACAAAATGGGAGGATCACATGAGATGATGTTTATAAGTTAAATGATTTTATGTACGTAAATTTTATGTGCATGATTTATATATATATATATATATATAAATGATTTTAGGTGAGGCAATCTGCACACATTTAGACAATGTTGTCTAGCACACAACAGTTCTTTAGCCCCCTTGCTGCTATCACCTTGGATTTGCTGTCATTTATGCTATTACAGAAGTTAAGCATTAATATGTGTGAAAGCGATTTATAAACTGTTAAGATCTATGCAAATGTGATATTGCTAACGATTTACTTACTCTGTACCAAGGGATATTTCCATTTTACTTGGAGACAAAATCTTAAGCTAAATGTGATGCTATAATGGCAGGAATTCAGACATGGAGGAAGAGAATGTAGATAAGGAAGACAATCCCCTCAAGGTCCCCCAAAAAGATATTAAGCAAGAAAGTAAAGCAGCTTGACACTTTCTCTACATATAAAGGCAACTCTGAGTAAAGTCAGTTAGTGATTGTACACAATGTTGAGGATAAACAGAAATAGATGGTTCCAAAAAGTCTGTCATAAAGATGGGATGTATTAGTCTTTGAGCATCTCAGGTCTCCTTGTATCTCCACCATCACATAAGGACTTCCGTAAACATGCAAATGCAAACATGCACACACCTCCCATCATGCAATACTGAACTTGCTTCCCTCCCAACTTTGCTCTCCCGCCAGACAACTGGGAGAGCATTCTCTCTGAGTTTAAGGATCAGAATCATTTACTACGGGAGCTTCCATTTTACACTCGTAAGTGAAGGCCAGAAAGGTCATGCAGCTGGGCGTGAATCACAGTCCAGAGAGGGGCAGACCCAGCTGGAATCGAGGCCTCCTCTTCCCCCGCCACCCCGTGCCTATACGGCCTCATGCTGGCATCTGGCTTTTAGTCTAGGGTCTAAGGTGAATGCATGTTCCAACATCATTAGCCATATAAGCTATTTTAAGGGAGAAGCTTTGGTAAATTATGCCTGTTTGGATTTAGTACAACACCGATTCCAGCAGATGGCAATGAAGAACTTTAAAATTCCCACATATGGGTGAGGAACCCAATTTATGCTCTTAAGTGATTACAACAGCTTTTGTTCTTTTTTTTGGTAGGTAACAACTCAGTTTTTAATAACATTGAAAGATTTATGCAACCATCACCAACATCAAGTTTTAGAATATTTCCATCACCCCCAAGATTTCTCCACGCCCATCTAAGGTGAATTCCAGTGCCTACCTCCAGTCCTGGGCAACCACTGATCTTCTGTCTCTCTCTGTAGATTTGTTTTTTTCTGGAAATTTCACACAAGTTGAATCATGCAATAAGAATCTTTTGTGCCTGGCTTCTGTCACTTAGCAAAATATGTTTGAGGATCCTCTCTGTTGTAGCATGGTTCAGTACTTTGTTCCTATTCATTACTGAACAGCATTCTACTATATGGATAAGTCATATTGTGCTGATGGACACTTGGATTACAACAGTTTTTGTTCTGATCTAACCAATGTTTAGGTACAAGAAGAAAACTGTTCTCTTCTGAATGACATTTATTTTTTCCCTTTTTGTCTGAATACCAAAAAATCTGAAATCTAAGTTTGTTAATTCATCTGACCCAAAATATATTACACTATGGCTCTGAACCAGGTACAGTGGAGGCTCTGTGGAAGGATACTGAGATAAACAGACGTGATGCCTCATCAGATCAAAACAAATGAGTCTGGTCCATCCATGCAGGGACTTTCACAGACAGTTCAACAACCGGAAGTTAAAGAGAATGAGTTTTAAGGAGACCTACTTACTTCTGACTCTAAATGTGAAGACTTAATAAAATCATGAAGGTGGTTGGACCAGAGCAGCAATTCCCAGATCTGGTTGATGTTTTCTCAAGTCCTCCTTCCATATATTCTGATTTATTTAACTTTCAGATAAGCACTGAAAGTTATGTATTATGAAGCTCCCCAGGTGAATCTGATAAACCTGATGTCAGGTTTGGGATCTTCTTGTCTCTAGATGACCTTTGCTGCCCCTTCCAAGACCAAAGGCCCTCATTACTGTGGAAGACAGCCAAGAGCAACAGAATCAGCTCCTGCTGGCCCCCTTGTCAGCTGAAGCCAGAGCTGAGAGCCCTGAGAGTTTTGGAAGCAGTCTACTTGGAAATAGGGGTGGATTTTTTTTTTTTTTTTTTGCGGTACACAGGCCTCTCACTGTTGTGGCCTCTCCAGTTGCAGAGCACAGGCTCCAGACGCACAGGCTCAGCGGCCATGGCTCACGGGCCCAGCCGCTCCGTGGCATGTGGGATCTTCCCGGACCGGGGCACGAACCCGTGTCCCCTGCATCGGCAAGCGGACTCTCAACCACTGCGCCACCAGGGAAGCCCAGGGGTGGATTTTTTATTCTGCATATGGACCTTAAAACATGAGTTGTACACACATATGTATGCAAACACTGGTAATATGTATATCAGCCAAAGGTGGTTATCAATATGAGGGCTAGAAAATGCTATTAATGCCATTTCCCTAAAAAAGCCACTATTTCAGGTTTTTAGAAAGCACCGTATGTGGTGAATACACTTTTGAAGAAACATATCAACATATATAATTACCGAACAGAAAGCAATGGGATGCATAATATTGCTAATCTGCTTTACTTGAAAGCAATTAGAACACTGAGAATTGGCTTATATTCCCTTTTCAGGGAACAAATTTAACTGAGAGCCAAATAGCACAAAGCTCTGTAACTTAGACAAAAAGAGTTATTAAAACTGTCAAGGCCAATACATACTTAAGGATGAAAGTAAACTGTAGCTGGCACCTTCTTTCCATTAGCTCACATCCATATTTCCCTTGGATGTGTGCTTGGAAATTCAAAATTATTAAGTTCCAAATGAGTCATTTGTTTTGTTTTGTTTTTTTAACATCTTTATTGGAGTATAATTGCTTTACAATGTTGTGTTAGTTTCTGCTGTATAACAAAGTGAATCAGCTGTATGTATACATATATCCCCACAACTCGTCCCTCTTGCATCTCCCTCCCACCCTCCCTATCCCAACCCATTAGGTGGACACAAAGCACGGAGCTGATCTCCCTGTGCTATGCGGCTGCTTCCCACTAGCTATCTATTACATTTGATAGCGTATATATGTCCATGCCACTCTCTCACTTCATCCCAGCTTACCCTTCCCCCTCTCTGTGTCCTCAAGTCCATTCTCTACGTCTGCATCTTTATTCCTGTCCTGCTCCTACTGGGCATACACCCTGAGAAAACCATAATTCAAAAAGAGTCATGTACCATAATGTTCATTGCAGCACTCTTTACCATAGCCAGGACATGGAAGCAACCTAAGTGTCCATCGACAGATGAATGGATAAAGAAGATGTGGCACATATATACAATGGAATATTACTCAGCCATAAAAAGAAATGAAATTGAGTTATTTGTAGTGAGGTGGATGGACCTAGAGTCTGTCATACAGAGTGAAGTAAGTCAGAAAGAGAAAAACAAATACCGTATGCTAACACATATATATGGAATTTGTTTTGTTTTGATGGAAATATCTGAGATTCTTTTTGGATGTTATTTCTGAAGTAGAAATAATGATGTACCCCTACTGATTATTGGCAGATTTATGTTTACATATGAATCCCTAAAGAATCCACTCGAGAAATACGCTGTTTTGATAGAGACCTTATGATAAGGTCTTCAGCTCCAATGTTCTCCTTCAGGTTCCTGCACCACCACTGTCAGAGCCATTCTTTGGATATTTTCTATATATTACTAATTTGTTGCAGCTTAGGTGTTTCTGTTTTGTTTTGTGTGAAGTGTTTCCTGGTAGACAACTGTTTGCAGGCTGTGTCCTCTGTCCAGGTTAGAAAGAAGGAACTGTTAGACTGTCTGAGTTGACACTGGTGCCCAGATATCTGAAGTGTCACCCTGGCCCTCCTCCTTGGGGGATGGGGTTTTGGTGTGATCGATGGAGTCCACTGGGTCTGTAAACCCACCAAGTGAGTGATTACCTGGTTCCTGAATTTATAGTTGGGAAAAGAGGGCTTAGTCAGTGGGTGTAATGCCCACATTGGATCCTCAGTCTGTGAAATAAGGGATCTCATGGTGGGGAAGGTCAAACTGAAATCTCTGAAACTGCCCACCCCCAAATTTAAAAACTTATCACATCCAATGGGTAGGGGATGGCAGGAATCAGTGCCAGCTTTAAGGATCTAAAGGATGCAGTGGTGGTGGTCCCCATCATATCTTCATTTGATTCTCTAGCCTGGCCCATGGGAAAAAAAACAGATGGGTTCTAAAGGGAACCCTCCTACGCTGTGGTGGGAATGTAAATTGATACAGCCACTATGGAAAATAGTATGGCGGTTCCTCAGAAAACTAAAAATATGGTTACCATATGATCCAGCAATCCCACTCCTGGGCCTATATCCAGAAAAGACAAAAACTCTAATTCAAAAAGATACACGTACCCCAATGTTCACAGCAGCACTACTTACAACAGCCAAGACATGGAAACAATCTAAACGTCCATCAACAGATGAATGGATAAAGAAGATGTGGTACATGTATACATAAATAAAAGCATAAAAAAGAATGAAATAATGCCATTTGCAGTAACATGGATGGACCTAGAAATTATCACACTAAGTGAAGTCAGAAAGAAAAAGACAAATACAATAGAATTCACTTATATGTGGAATCTAAAAAAAAAAAAATTAATACAAATGAACTTATTTACAAAATAGAAACAGACTCACAGACTTCGAAAACAAACTTATAATTGCCAAAGGGGAAGAGGGAGAGAGATAAATTAGGGGTTGGGGATTAACAGATACACACTGCTATATATAAAATAGATAAACAACAAGGAATCTACTGTATGGCACAAGGAACTATATTCAATATCTTGTAATAACCTATAGTGGAAAAGAATCTGAAAATAATATATCTATAAATATATATATATATAACTGAATCCCTTTGCTGTACACCTGGAACTAATAGAACAATGTAAATCAACTATACTTCAATAAAAAGTTGTTTAGAAAAAAAAAAAATAGAAAAAGCAGATGGGTTCTAGAGTGGACCTTTGAAAACTCCACCAGGTAATAGCCCCAATTGCAGCCACTATGCCAGATACGGTATTCTTCTAGAGGAGATTAACACAACCTCAGGTACATGCTATGTGGCCATTGATTTGGCGTATATGTTTTTTTCTATTCTAATCAGAAGAGAGGATGAGAAATAGTTTGCATTCACATGGAACAGGCAGCACCGTACATTTACAATTTGCCAGAGAACTATGTTAAATCTCCTTCCTCTGGTCATAGTATATTCCAAAATATCTGTATTATCTGGATATCCAACAGAGAATCACACTGACTGATTAGACATATAACATTATGCTACTGGGCAAGATAAATGAGAAAGCTAGCATGCTGGAGGTCTTGGTAAGACCCATGCACTCCAGAAGGTGGTAGACAAACCTTATAAAGATTCAAGGGGCTACATCAGGAAAAATTTTGGAGTCCAGTGGTACTAGGCACGCCAGTAAATCCTCTCCAAAGTAAAACAAGAATTATTGCCGCTTACCTTCTACCCTGAAGTAGGAAGCTCAGTGCATTCAGACTCTGACGGCAGCATACTTGATACCTGGAACGCTGCTCCAGTCTCTGTACCAGGTGATGCAAAATACTGCCAGCCTTGAGTGGGGCCCCAGGAAAGAAAGGGCTCTTCAGCAGGTCCAGGCTGTGGTGATACAACAGCCCTGTCACCTTAGCCTTCTGAGCCAGCAGAACCTATGGTGGTAGAGAGATCCATGGTTGGAAAAGATGCTGTATCGAGTGTATGTAAGCCGCAGTGGAGGATGAAGTCCTACAAGTCCTAGGAATCTGGAGCAAGGCCATGCCGTAGGCAGGAAAGAATTAGACACCTTTTGAAAGACAACTTCTCATTTCCTCCTGAGCTCTGGGAGGGATGGAGTGCTTTGCCACAGGGTAGACCCCCTTACCAACCACTTTGTCAACCACTTTGCCATTCCCTCAGCTCAAGCCCACAGCCATTTGGAGAATCACGTCTGATCAGTTGACCACCACACTTTAAGGATGGGTTGGCTCAGCAGGTGGTGCAAACTAGAAATGGATGGCAGCTGTTTCACCCTCACTTGAAAGAACAGTTTCAACGCCTCAGAATGCTTATAGCAGGACCAGAAAATAATCTGGCCCAAGGAAATTAAAGACCAGCAACATCTGACCAGCGCTGAAATGATTTATTTTTCAGTTGCCTGATACCCAGGATACTATTATTGTCACCGGTGTTCATTATCAAGCAGATGCTAACTTTTTCACATTAACTGACAACCTGAAAGCCAGGCAGCTGAGCTACCCTCAAGCTAACTGCAAATGATGTTATTCAGAGTCCCAGATCCCTTCAGTTTCTAGTATCATCTTCTTTACCTGCTGAGGGGGGTAAGGCTTTGATACCGGGTCACCTCACGTCACAATACAAAACAGGTTTTGCCAGAAGCCTACAGCAGCCTAGGATGCAGACAGGTACCCAGCGATTCACAGGAACAAATGCAAAGCATCTGCCCATGTTAATTACATTAAGATCAGTGGAAAGCTGGCTGCCCCTTAAAACAACAGAGTTAAAATGAAAGGAAGGCTGGTTCTTTGAAAAGTGATAAACAAATGACTTTATTCCTTCTTGGGAAAATTATTCAGAAAAGGCATATCATTTTACACACAGGAAGACAAATACACAGTCATTTTAATTACACCACACTCAGGAATCCAGCCCAGCACCTACTTCTTTACCACCGCAGCAACTCAATTAGCTTCCTCTGGTTATCATTTTATTTTGCTGCCACAATTTTGGAATGACCATCTTTCAAACACAATCATATTAACATGTAACATGCTGCCCTGTGACATGCCCCCTGCTATGGGGCAGTGGTTTTTGCAGAGCCTGACATGTGCTGCTTCCCCTGGCAAAGTTGTCTTACCTGAACCCGGCAGGGACTGTACAAAACCTTGTTTCCTGTCCAGGAGGCAGGGCACACCATGGAGCAAAATCGTTCTGCTTTCTTAATCCCGTTTTCACTTAGCATATGGGAAGAGACAGGATAGCTTTTCCCAACCGACCCTGAGCAAACACGTCAATTAGTTCAAGAGGAGCTTCACAGCTGAAAGGAAATGTGGAATTCATCTAGACTAATACTCACGTTTTGCAAATTGAAAATCCATGTCCTAAATAATGGATCAGACTTCCACCAGGCCACTCAGCTAGAGAGCAGGGAATGTTAGCAGGCCTGGGGTCATGACAACGCACCCTGCCAAAGAGAAGGCAACAGCTGAATTAGCGGGATTGCCTTAGCAATCCACCCGCAGTGACTGCCTCCCATACAGCCCCAGACCTTTTCTCTGGCTACCGACCCTCTGCTCCGTCTTTGGCCTCTCTCTGGTTGGTTCCAGCTGTTCCTCTTGGTGTATGGTGTCAGCTGGGGTCCAGTCCAGAGGATAGTTATGCCAGTTATTTAAAACCATGGGGATTTAACTCAGGGACTTGGTTATATGGTTGTTGGAACACTAAAAGAGCGCAAAATAGCGCGCAGAAATAACCCAGAGGTTAGTAATTGCAGGAAGCAGACATCACCACAGGTGGGGGAACAACAGGAAAGAAGTGGGGTCACAGAGGCTCTGCGGCCACAGGAATGCTCCCCAGGATGTAGGTGCTCCAACAGCCAAGGCTACAGCCGTCAGCTGGTGCCTCGTGGCTGATACCTGAATCCATGAAGGAATTGCCACGTGATTGTTGCTGGTCAAATCATTCCGCTAGGACTTATTCTACCGCTGAAGAAAACAAACTGTTTATGGAAACAAACTCTTTTGTAACAGCTGAAAGCCTTGTTATGCTAATGAAAGATCATTTTATGTAATCATCAAAGCCAGTCCCTTAAGGATATATATACTAGGTAAAACTTTGTAGCCTGGCCCTAATTACCGCATGTAGTTAAAAGTAATCAAAAACCATTTCTTCAAAATTATTCTGTAATTAAGACGGCTCATCAGTTAGATGTGACTTTTTCCCTATCCCAACTTGTCCGAATTAGTAAAGTTCTTACCAAGAGCAATAAATCAAAGCCATTATAATTACACTGATTGTGTTCAGTCTCATCCATCATAGGTCTCTAATCATTTGACCTATAATTGCTTTTGTAATTGCTTCAGGCTTTAGTAACAATGATTGCTGCTATTTATTATGAGTTGATTATGTACCAAGTAAGTTATAAAAATTTCATTTGGGGGCTTCCCTGGTGGCGCAGTGATTGAGAATCTGCCTGCTAATGCAGGGGACACGGGTTCGAGCCCTGGTCTGGGAGGATCCCACATGCCGCGGAGCAACTAGGCCCGTGAGCCACAACTACTGAGCCTGCGCGTCTGGAGCCTGTGCTCCGCAATAAGAGAGGCCGCGACAGTGAGAGGCCCGCGCACCACGATGAAGAGTGGCCCCCGCTTGCCACAACTAGAGAAAGCCCTCGCACAGAAACGAAGACCCAACACAGCCAAAAATAAATAAATTAATAAACTCCTACCCCCAACATCTTCTTAAAAAAAAAAAAATTTTCATTTGATTGTTGCACTTTACCTGGGAGGTATTATTCCCATTTTAGAGATGAAGAAACAGTTCTGAAAATGTCCTTGACTCGCACTCACAGAGATCTTTTAGGAGGTACTTTATGATTTATAGTATTTATCTCTGTTCCTTATGCTACTACAGGGATTAATGGAATTATATAAAAAATAATCCAAAAAAACACATAGCAATAAAACTATCCAAAATAGAACATATGAAGCATTTTTACTAGAGTTGTGGTAGCATCTGTGTCTGCTAACTCCATCCTCTCAACAGCTTCTACTCTGTATCTACTGATTGATTTTTCTTCTGGTTATAGGCCTTATTTTTCTGCTTCTTCGTATGCCTGGTATTATGGGTTAACTTTTGTCCCCCAATAAGGTATGTTAAGTCCTACCCCCTGGTACCTTGGAATGTGATCTTACTTAGAAATAGGGTTGTTGCAGATGTAATTAGTTGAGACCTGGATGAGGATGGGCCCTTAATCCAATGACTGGTGTCCTTATAAGAGGAGAGGGCAGAAACTCATGATAAGAGCACCAAGTGACAGAGGCAGAGGCTGGAGTTATGCAGCTGAAAGGCAAGGAGCACCACGGATTGACAGCCGCCACCAGAAGCTAGGAAGCAGCAAGAAAGGACTCTACCCAGAGCCGTAGAGGGAGGACAGCCCTGCAGACACATTGATATCATCCATCTAGCCTCTAGAGCTGTGAGAGAATCCATTTCTGTTGCTGTAAGCTACCTAGTTTGTGTTCCTTTGTTACGGCAGCCCTAGGAAACTAATAAACTTGCCAATTTGTATTGGATGCTGGATATTGTGAATTTTGCATGTTTGGGTACTGGATTTTGTTGTATCACTTTAAGGAGTATTGGGCTTGGTTCCAGCATGCAATTAAGTTACTTAGGAACAGTTTCATCTTTGTTAAACTTGCATTTTTTTTAACTTTATTTTATTTGTTATTATTATTTTTTTGGCCACACCATGTGGCTTGCGGGATCTTAGTTCCCCAACCAGGGATCGAACCCGGCAGTGGAAGTGCAGAGTCCTAACCCCTGGACCACCAGGGAATTCCCAGAACTTGCTTTTAAAGTTCATTAGGATGGCTCAGGAGAAACCATTAGTCTAATGCTAACACCCTTCTTCAAACTATACTCAATGCCCACGTTTTACAAGGCCTCCCCACTGTGGTTGATGGGACTAAGAACTATTTCTAGCCCAGTGTGAGCTCCTGGAAATGTTTGTCCTATTGCTGTCTGTGGGTCTTTCCCCAGCCTCGGGGAGTTTCTTCTCAGGCTGGTGCAGATCAGGACTCAGCCAAAGACTGGAGAGGACCCATCTGCCCATCTCAGGAATTCTCCGCGTAGCACTCTCTTCTCTGGTGTTCTCTCCCACAAATTCTAGGCATCTATTCTCTCAAAATTCTGATTTCTGTCTCTTCAACTCAGCCAGACCTCTGGGCTCCACAACCTGGAAACTGCCTTTGGGCAGTAAGTTGAGTCAATTGCAGAGCTCATCTTATTGATTTGACTGCCCTTTTCTCAAAGATCACAGTCCTGCTCTGCCTTAGTCAATTCATGGAAAGCTTTGTTTCACGTATTTTATTTGATTTTCCTTTTTTTTGATGTTGAAGATTGAATCCAGTCCCTATTACAACATCATGGCTTGAAGGAAAGTATGTTATTTATTTTTTTAAGTAAACAAGAATATGGTGTTTTGAAGTTTCTTTCTTTTCCCCCCTTCTTAGTAGCTGGAGGGCACATCTCAAGTCACTACTGCACATGAATGTGAACCATATCATGTATCTTTTTTGGCACCAATAGGTTTCCTGTGAAGTCTCCGAGAAAGAGAAATCTAAAAAGTGAATCAGAGCCCGGAAGATCAGACCCAAGGACCCCCAATCTCAATAAACATCTTGAGTTACTTATGACTGTTAGAGGCAAACTGGTAACAGAAATCGCATTTTGCTTTTCAAGTGATTTCATGAGCCAAGCAGATGGCAAACTTCCTCACTAGTCAGCAAGTGCAAACTCTGCGATTGCCATCTTTGAAACAGTCTTACCTTGACACCATGTGGGACCAGGCAGGGCTGGAGGAGACAGAAAGCACTGAGATGACAAGTGAAAGCAGATGTCTTGTGTGGTGTGTGGTGTGATCATTAGAAACCAGGAAATTTATGTAAAAGTAAGTTGGGCAAAAAGCAACACTCTATACTAAACACATGCTAAATTACAGAGAGTTCACAAACATGCCAAACGCCATATTTTTATAGCAATTCATAAATTATAAGACATTCCCACATTTATTTATTTTTTTCAAACCTACTCTATACATCGTCTTCTATTTCTCAGCTGATGGAAATTCCATTTTCCAGACGTTCACGCCAAACCTCCCAGTCATTGCTGGCTCCTCTCCTCTCACACACCTCCTATCCAATCCAACCCAGCAAATCTGGTAAGTTCTAACTGTAATAGATCAAGATGCAACCATGCCTTAATACCCCCACTGTCTGAGTAAATAACTGTCCTCTCTCCATGGATTCCTGCAAGAGCCTCCTAACTAGTGAACCTGCCTCAAATCCAGCCTTCCAAGACTATTTTCAATCCAACAATCAAAATGGCCCTAATATAAATCAGATTATGTCACTCCCCTGCTCAAAACCCAGTGATGGCTCCCTATTTCTCTCAGAGGAAAAGACAAAGTTCTTACAATAGCCTATAAGACCCCATAGGACCAACAACTACCCTGCCTGGTTCTCCTTACCCTGGTCTACCTTTTCCTTTTGCCATAATTTCATCATCTAGCCTGCTATATAATAGGGTTATGCCAAAATGCAACCCAGTCTAGCAAACCAGCAGCCTTGGCTGATAAAATGATACATATGCCCTCAGCTAATACATCTGGTGAGGACCGGTTTCCATACTGTTGCTAACTACCTTAGCGAACATGGTCATACACAACTCTCCTTTTTGGTAGATAACAGTTATCCATAGAGCAGTTTGAGGTAGATGAGGGTGAATCGCTGCCACACTCTTGCTATTTAGGTTATAACCAAAGCAAAGCTGACATGCATGCAGGTATGGGTTGAGCAAACAGTCATTAGCAAGCAGCACAAAACATCTTTGCTAAACTGTGTAAGTTCAGAGAGGTTCCAGCTCCCTGGATCCCTTTAATGTTACCTGAAAAGTTCTCTCAAGGCAGACACAACATTTCAGAGGCAAGATTCTGTTAGCCTTTTAGACATCATCAAGCAACAAGAATCCTCTGAAACCAATGGACAGAGGATCATTTAGGGAATGAGCCTGGTGTGCCTTCCCTAAGGACATAGACTACAGGCTTTCCCTGGTTTTTATACATTATTCATGCAAGAGGTATAGCCAATCCTCTTATCTTGACCACCTCAAATTTCACAAAGGAGAGCCCATTTCTAACATACATTGTACAGTCAACAGGTCCCCACTTTTATCAATAACACAGTTCTGACATTCAATTCTAATGGAATATCTAATTACCATACCCTTGGTTTGCTCAAGATACCAATAATCCTTATGGTAGCCACGTCTAGTATGAGACTGCTATAGTCTAGAAGCTGATTACCCCTTTTGTATAGATTCTCCATGGGGCAAATCTCTGCCCCTAGATTTAAAACTTGTGTTAACTAGCACATACTTAATTTCACATTATCTACAGGGAGTATATTAAAGTAGATTAGAGATCTTATAGCACATGGCAATGAGTTAACTGGTGCCTCCATTGACAAATAGTTCAATGCCTACTATTTTCACTATAACAAGCAGCAAGACAGAGTAGGTTTTATTTTCCTTTTTTTTTTTTCACAGCCACAACTGTTGATCAATTCCTGGTATCATATAACATGGCTGTGGCAGAAACTGAAAATCCAGTCACAAAGAATTGGAAGACAGGAATGTCACATCAAAATGTCTTAAGTGTGGGTAACTGCCTGCTCTCCACCAAAAATTTCTTATGTCTGAAGTGAAAAAGAAGTGGAAAGAAGTGATGGGAGAAAAATGGGCTTTCTGCAAAATCAGAAAATTCATAACCTAGAACATATAGTAGAATGCAATCAGAGTCCTATATGTCAATCATTTTTATTCTTTTTAAATGCTTTCTTTTATCCTTTGTGACTTGAATGATTCTGTTGTGAGTGTAGAATAATTGACTTTTCTGTTTGAAAAAGGAGTAATGTGTTTCTAGTAAAAGTACTAGATTAAAAATATTCTTTTCATTGTATGCCAATATTTTTCATTTTTATGTTTGCTAACATGTCTGAGCAAATAGAAACATCAGATAATTTAGATGTGAATTTCAATGTAAAAATTATTCATTGAACATGAGTCAACAATATTCCCTACAGAAAGCTCTGCCAAACACTATCCGTCTAAAACATATTGCTCTATCAAGCCATGCATCATTCAGGGAGAACTGTACTAGAAAATCTTTCTTGGTTTTTTATTGGGTTTTGCCAAATAATATTTCCAACATTTATGACCTTCAGATCATAAGTTCTCTAAAATTAACTATTTAAAAAGAGATCTTGAATTGTGTTTTAGAAAGTCAGTCACCTGGTTTTTCCAAATTTTCAGTTATTGATGAACAAAAATAAAACCCGTATTGATTCCGGCAGGGCCAAGGTGGGGTTAAAAGAATCTTTCTGTCCTTGGAGGAGAAATGATTTGGCTGGGCCTTAGAAAATTGCTGGCATTCAGCTCATGCTTCATGTGTTTCCAGATGAGAGCCAAACACGAGTTTGTCACAGAGACCAGAAGGAGCACTTGTCAGGGTGAGAGTGAGGTCGAGGGTGGAGGAGGAGAGTGAAGAGGGAGGGGTCGAATGAGAAAAATCAGCTTGGCAAACTAAGGCGCATGATCCAAGGAGCAAATTAAGCACTGGCTTAGGGCACGAACACAGCAGAGGTCCCAAGAAAGGAGAAATATTAAATTTTGCCAAGCTGATCTGGAATTTTGCAAGCCAAAATTGTAAAAAAGGGGCTATTTTCATTTCAACATAGGTGTGACTTGTACCTTTTATAGATGAGTGATGCTTTATTTTGAATATGTCAGATGAGAGATGGGAGTGGCAGGAGCTCTGGCACCATCATCTCCTTAGTTCTGGGGCCTCTAAAGGTCTTATTTGGGCTCCAAGTGGAGCTCTAGAGGAGAAAGCTTGGAAAGGTAACAGGAAAAAATACACTGGCACATCAGGGGAAAGAAAGCAGCATCTTGTAAGATGAATCGCACAGCGATATATGAGGTGGAGGAGAGCACAGTGAGAATTGTCACAGAGGGGTGAGGTGACGGGAACTGCCAGGAAGACTAGCCCAGGGGTATTTTGAGAAATATTTTGTTTATCAATACAAAGAGGCAGTGTTGAAAGTAGCATAATCCGCTTTCATTCTATTTTTGTATGGCAAAATTATCCTATTTATGTAGGTTAAATGTAATCTGTTAATACTCTTTATCAAATATTCTCCTTGTAATAACATCAAATCTTATAAAACATACATTCATATATGTGTATGTATATATGCATGCATGTATATATACAAATGTACATAGAGAGGAAGAACTGATTCAATTCCTAAGATTACTAATGTCAGTGTATGTTTTTAAAGCAGCTTTGAGATAATAGTTCACATAGCATACAACTCAGCCATTTAAACTGTAGAACTGAATGTTTTTTAGTATATTTACAGGTACATGCAACCATCACCACCGTCAATTTTAGAACACTTTTATCACCTGTAAAAGAAATCCTTTAGCTATCACCCCCTACCTTTCCAGGTCACTCCCAGCCCTGGGCAACCACTAATCTCCTTTCTGTCTCTCTTCTGGATATTTCATATGAATGGAGTCATATAATATGTTGTGTCTTAAAGAGGGGCTTTTTCACTTATAATGTTTTCAACATACAAACATGTTGTAGCATGTATTTGTGCTTCATTCCTTTTTATGGCTGGATAATATTTCACTGTATGCAGGTATGTACCACATTTTTTAAAATCCATTCATCAGTTGATGGACATTTGGACTCTTTCCATCTTTTGCCTATTAAGAATAATGCTGCAGGGCTTTCCTGGTGGCACAGTGGTTGGGAGTTCGCCTGCCAATGCAGGGGACACGGGTTCGTGCCCCGGTCCGGGAGGATCCTACATGCCGCGGAGCGGCTGGGCCCGTGAGCCATGGCCACTGAGCCTGCGCGTCCGGAGCCTGTGCTCCGCAACGGGAGAGCCCACAACGGTGAGAGGCCCACGTACCGCAAAAAAAAAGTCAATGGGAATCATTTCTACTACTTTAATGAGTAGATATCCATAACTTCCTCCAATGTCCTAATTCCAATCTTCCACAAATCTGGTACAGATAGAGCAGATGCATCATTTTAAAACGCTCATTCGCCTCGCTGACGGGCAGAGAAGGGTCTCAGAGAACCTCTGAAGCTTATTGTATTTTGAAATTGGAGGAACTTACATTCCAAGGAGAGAACACTGAGTTTTGAGGAAGCTGATAGTGTTAGAAAATTACTGTTTTCTTGGCTTCTGACTGGGCTGATTTATGTCAATTTTGTATGTATATTTATCGTCGTTGGGTAAAATGTTAACTTGTCCTAAAAGGAAGAGCTCTAAAAAAAGGAAGAGCTCTAAACACTAAAATAATTTTCCCCAACTCATTTTCTTCAGAAATTTCTGGGAATACTAAATTCTAAAATACCTCGATGACACCTTGGAATTCAGATGTAGTCTCCCACCTCCCTTTTCAAGATATGTTTCCCCGGAGCTTCTCTGGTGGCGCAGTGGTTGAGAGTCCGCCTGCCGATGCAGGGGACACGGGTTCGTACCCCGGTCCGGGAGGATCCCACATGCCGCAGAGCGGCTGGGCCCGTGAGCCATGGCCACTGAGCCTGCGCGTCCGGAGCCTGTGCTCCGCAACGGGAGAGGCCACAGCAGTGAGAGGCCCGCGTACCGCAAAAAAAAAAAAAAAAAGATATAGTTCCCCAAAAGACATAGCTAATCAATGTACTCATAAACCAGTAAGAATAGGAGAAGTTTGTCACTCACTCAATCAAAACCACAAACGTAAAAGGTTCTGTTCATTATTTCTATTCTTTTGCTCTAAATTCTTATTCTAGGAATGTATTTAGGAAGTAGACTTTACTATTGGAGCTTTAGAATCACTTTTAGGGGTTTTTTACCAGGAAAATAAAACCGCATGATCTTTGCTTTTCATGAGAGTATTTTTCTGCCAATAAATATAAAACTCATTTGACTTTTTCCCATAGGAAAAGTGTTTTAGTGGAAATATAGGCTCCTCCAGGGACTGGGCATTTGTAACCAAATAGTGTGGCAGTTGAGTTACTCTGTAGCCTTTTAAATTAGCAGATTCATGTGACAAGACAGATGGCCAAAAAAGAGTTAGACAGCCTTGGGTTGAGCTTTGGTGATGTTATTCTTTTACTGTGTCACCTGGGGTCAGGTTAATCTGGTTCAATTTCTTCATCTCCACAAATAGGGGGGGAAATGTCCATCTTACAGCTTTGCTACGATTATATAAGAAAAGAAAAAGAAAACTGTGTAGACGTTAACCCTCAACAAAACTATAAAATATTCCCACAAGATTCATGCATTTTTAATGCAAGCTGCCTCATATTCTCTGAATTATACAGATAATGCAAAAAAAAAAGCCCAATTCTGCCTTGTCTGACTTAAGATTAATATTTTAACTTTACTTGTCTTTTAAAACCTACATATTATTTTGGGAAATGATTTGAATGATCCATGTCACTACAAAAGATATTTAGGGAAGATTCTACTGCAGAATTTTCTGTGTGATACTCTTCAGGGAGCAGAGACTACTCAAATCATACCTTCAGCCATTTCCAAAACTAACGTGCATTTCTCACTTCTTGACACTAGATGACACACCTCTGAAATAAATCAAGGAATTTGTATAAGGGAGGAAATGAATCTGGGTTAAAATAAGCCTCCTCAAACCAACATATCGTGACATTTGAAATGGAGGAAGATGAGAGTGCCTGGAAAACCATTTATCTTTTCGACAATTAGGAAATGACATGGGAAATTAACCATTCAGCCATTGTGTTATTTTCCTAGGGATGTTGTAACAAAGTACCGCAAACCAGGTGGCTTAAAACAACAAAAATGGGGCTTCCCTGGTGGCACCGTGGTTGAGAGTCCGCCTGCTGATGCAGGGGACACGGGTTCATGTCCCGGTCCGGGAAGATCCCACATGCCGCGGAGCGGCTGGTCCCGTGAGCTATGGCCGCTGAGCCTGCGCGTCCAGAGCCTGTGCTCCGCAATGGGAGAGGCCACAACAGTGAGAGGCCCGCGCACCGCAAAAAAAAAAAAAAAAAAAAGTATGACCTCACAGTTGTGGAGGCTAGGTGTCAGAAACCAAGGTGTCGTCAGCGTTGGTTCTTCCTTGAGACTCTGAGGGAGAATCTGTTCCAAGATCCCCTCCTAGCTTCCGGTGGTTGTCAGCAATCCCTGGCATTCCTTGGCTTGGAGATGCATCCCTCCCATCTCTGTCTCAGTCTTCACATGCCTTCTCTGTGTGTCCCTGTGTCATCCCGTGGCCTTCTACAAGGACACCAGTCATTGGATTTAGGGCCCACCCTAATCCAGAATGACCTCATCTTAGCGAATTACATCTGCAAAGACCCTATTTGCAAATAAGTTACAGTCTGAGGCTCCAGGTGGACATGGATTGCGGGGGACACACTTCAGCCCAGTACACACAGCAACACCCAAACTGGGCAGTCAGGTTTGGAGCTGAGCTGTGAGACGCAAGGACAAGCCATGTAACCTGCCTAAGAACCATGTCTTCATCTTGTGAAAAAAGAATATTAACATATGTGCCTCATAGTGTTGTTGTGAGGGTTAAATGAGGTCATACACACAATGTACTTATTGACTAGCACATAGTAAGTACTCAAGAAATATTAGCAGCTACTGATGTTATTGTTGCTACTGGAATTCAAAAACGTGTCCTCCCACCTTACGTTTCCTCCAGAGCCTGACATAAAGGTTTCTGTGGTCTGAGTTTGACAAAATGATGAAGAGGGCAAAATGCATCTCTTAAAAGACCCAGACTTGTTCCTGTACTTCTCCCCTGCGGGAAAGGGTCCACCTGTGTCTTGATTTTTTTTATCATGTATTTATTAATCTTACTGAGTCTACTTTCCAAAAAGGATTTGTGACGACAATGTCCTTGTGTTCTCTTCCTGCTTCCACAGGTTCTAAATGTGCCCAGGAATGGTCCAGACCTAGAAGAGTGGAGGACTTCGCAGCATTTGAGTAAAGGGGTAATACGGAGTGACAAGACGTAGTGATTGTCCAACCTCAAGCAGAAACAGTTCAGGACAGGCGAACAGAGTTGCACCTGAGCACACAGAAAGGGAGGGCCAGGCTGGGTCTGGGCGGTACTGCAGAGGTTGTAACAAAATAATCACACTTGGGGCCCAAAGCCAGCAGTGGATCTGGTGGGTAAAAGTGATGCTCTAGGGGAGGAGCCCCCCAGGGCACTCAGAAGGGAAGGAGTTTAGGGACAGCCTGAATACCTGCCAGTCGGAAGGAGAAAGGCTTTCAGACAGAAGGTGGTACCAAAGAAGCAGAAGGTGAGGAGGAAATGTCTCTTTCCAAGGTAGCCAGGATCAGTGGACTCTGAAACCCTTACCTAGTTCCCTGGGCCCCTCAACTTTCATGCTCTAAGCAGACCATCACCCCTACCAGAGGCCTGCTCTGGCTTCCACATTCCCTTTCTCAGAGAAGGTCCTTCAGAATCACCAGCCAGAAGCAGGCATCATTCTGGAACCCTCCCTCTCCCTCATGGTCCATATCCTGTGGGTTCTACAACTCCAAAGTCACATGACTCCATCCCTTCTCTCCCTGCCCCTCCCCAGTACCTAAAGAACAAAGTCTTCAGCATGAACACAAGGTCTGTAGAATCTGAGCTCTTGTCTACCTTTTCAAGCCTCACCTGCTTGGTCCTCCATCGGTACCCTAACCTCCCTCCAAGACAAACTGTGACAAGATTATTGCTGAATGAATACAGGAATGAATAAATGCATCACTACAAACAGGAGGAGGTTTAGAGCTTCCAAATAGTTTTCTGTCAAATTCTACCTTTTAATAAAACAAACATTCTGGGGTTCTCTTATTAGATTGATAAGATTGAATCCGTTGTGGATTTAAAAGGACCCTATCCAAAAAAAAAAAAAAAAAAAAAGACCCTATCTGTTATGAGAGTAGAGATTGCATCTTTCTCAGTCCTAGCATGGTACCTCACACAGTGATATATGTTGAATGGCAAGACCTAAATTCTCAGCCCTGGGGAGTTCAAGTTTGAGTTTTCTTCCAAGGTTGGGTCTTCCAATCTGCCTTGTATATGGAAGGAGCAGAAATGAGTGTGACCTGGATGAATGCACCGGCTTCTGCAGCAAGAAGCCCTTGGCAGACACCTCTGACACAAAGGGCAGGAACTTGGAGGGAGAACTGAGGCCAAAGAGGAAGCAATGTGTGCAAGTAGGAGATAGGTGAGGGGCTAATGTTGATCTGTGGATGGAGTCAGTTGTGAAAGTCTTGGAGGTGAATCCCAGGATGGATTGTCAGGTGAGATACAAAGACATCAGTACTGGAGCCTACAAGGCAGGGTCAGACATCAGTTCACATGGGTGCTCCTCTCCCTGGGTCTTCTTCAAACTGAACTCTTTACCCCCAAAATTCATATGTTGAAGCCCTAACTCCCAGTGTGATGGTATTTGGAGACGGGACCCGTAGGGAGGTAATTAAGGCTAAATAAGGCCATAACGGTGGAGCCCTAATCCGATAAGACTAGTGCCCTGACAAGAAGAGGAAGAGACACCAGAGCATTCTCTCCCTCTCCCTCTCCTTGTGCACACAGAGGATGGGCCTCGTGAGACACAGTAAGAAGGTGTCTTGTCTGCAAGCCAGAAGAAGATCTGTCACCAGGAACCAAATTTGCTGGCACCCTGATCTCGGACTTTAGTCAGTTTGGGCTGTTTTAACAAAGTACCATAGATGGGATGGCCTATAAACAACAGAAAGTTATCTCTGGAGACTGGAAGGCCGAGATCAGGATGGTCAGGTGAGGGCCCTTTTCCGGGTTGGTTTCAGACTTCTCACTGTAACCTCACAGGGTGGAGAGAGAGCTAGTTAGCTCTCTGGCCTCTTCTTTCAAAGGAACTCCACTCTCATGACCTAATTACCTCCAGAAGGCTCCATCTCCAAATACCATCATATTGCAATTAGGGTTTCATCCTACGAATTTTGGAGGTGACCCAAACGTTCAGTCAACTGCAGACTTCTAGCCTCCAGAACCGTAAGAAAATAAATGTCTGTTGTTTAAGCCACCAAGTCTGTGGTCTTTTGTTATGGCAGCCCTAGCCACTAAGACAGGTCTCTCTGGAAGGATCAGGCCCTGCCCTGGTATAAGAAGCACTCTAGTCTTCCTATAGAAGCCACACACTGTGGTGGCTGCAGAAGACAGCCCCTGGCAAACACACACACACACACACACACACACACACACACACACACACGGATAAAAGAATGTATCTATAACCGTGGAGTACTGAATATCAACCGAACAAGGCAAAGGGAGATATCCTGAAAGTAAGGCTATGCAAGCTGTCCATGAGGCCAGATCTCTCTCCAAAGAAGTTATTTAGGGACCCCACAAAGCAGGGCATTAAAGCAGTGACTCGTGCAGTTTGGGGACTCACAGACATCAAAATGGTCAGTCACACTGTCCCTAAATGATTGGCTTCCAAGTGTCTGTCTAGGTTCTTACTTGTTCCTCACTCACCTGCTGGCTGACCTTCACTGGGCTGCTTCTACTTCAAGATCAACAGTCTTATCTCCATGACCATGAAGCTTCCTGATTCCATTTATGCTTCACTTTGGAGATTTGGGAAATTAGAACCACCATGAAACCAGACATCTATCTTTTTATTTTTGCAGAAAAAGTCCTTTAACAAAATTATTGCTAATACTCCATGAAGATGCAATTAAGAAAGTTGCTTCCTCCAATCAATCTTTTTTGACTACTTCCCCTGTAATCCAAAGAGAATTTATTTATATGTCTGCAAAAATTGAATGAAGCCAGATAAAAAGACATTTTTGAAAACCCTTTGGTCATGAAATATACAAGTTGCTGTCTGGCCCAACAGGTTTCCCAACACTGGAACATATAAAGTGATCCTGTAGTTAAACCCCATGTGTTTAGAAGATGTGAAACATCCTCCCCTCTGTCTGTGAGTAGGGATGGTGCTTTGGTTTTTAACTACTACTAAAAGCAAGTTTGTTTTCTGTTGAAATCCACCAGATCAATCATTTCTATATTCCTGCATCATGGCAGGGCTTTTGCATCATTGCTAAAAGGGTATCTTGACAATTGGCTTCTGTGTTCCAGGTGGACCCTTGCACCAAAATAATGAACCTACCATTACATGAACTTTAAAGAATGTCATCCAGTGCTTTACATGTAACAAGGAGGTCTATTACTCTCAAGCACAGTTTGGGGTACACTTACCATGCAGTTAGACCACAAAATTAGGGGGTTGGGGATCAGAATGATTTGTGCAGGCTTTAGGATATACAATAGAGGATCCATGAACCTTAGTGTGACACAAAGCCCCCTGCGTCAGGAGCCTATCTACAGAGTTTTTGAACAAGTAATTAATAAATAATAGTTAATTAAAATTAAAATAATCAAACAAATGTTGAGTTACCAGTTTACTGTTTAAAACAAGCTAGTTCAACATGCTGAAAATCTTATTTTCTGGAAATTTTTCTTCAGTATTAAAAACACAAAAATATTTTCTTTCTTAATAAAGAAAAGTTTAGCTCCTTATGCAGTGATAGAAGGCTTACAGAAAAACTGGACATGTTTGCTAGTTAAAACTAAAACCTACGCCTCTGAACTACGTGATGGCATGGCAGTGGGATTCTGGACTGCACTTCTCTCCTTGAACCACCAGGGGTCATGATTTGCACTCTTTAGCAGAAAAAGCGAGCTGGCTGTGAAACAAGGTCAAGAGGGACTTTTTTCCTGGTAGGTTGAGCAAAGGTCCAAAACCAGGAACAAAGGCACTAAAGGCCCCTTCTTAGCTCACAGAGCTGCCAACACCTGCCTGCAGCTGGAGCCGGTTGCAGGGCCTGCAAGGCTGGCTGAGGGTTCCTAAAACCAACCTGAGCTCCAAGAGCATCCTACCTGTTACTCAGACTAGACGAGAGGAGGGAGTCTGTCACTTGGGGGACTACAGCGTCCATGGAGAGAGACAAAGCCTTCCTTATGCGGAGAGAGACAGGGCTTACTCTCCCCAAAGTCTAGTGCAGGAAGGAGCCCCCAAGAAACTCTCTTGTTAAGATGGGGTGCCTGCAAGAAAGAGAGGAGGGCAGTCCATTCCCTCGACCATGTCTGCTCAGTCCCTGACTTGCTGATCTGCCACCAGCAGAGGACAAAGAGAGGTGAGGTCAGGGCTGGGGAGGGGGCAACAGTAGAGCGGCTCAAACCCCTCTGATGGCCGCGGGAAGGGTGCCGGGTTTCCCCAGGGATGGGGTGGTCACCTGAGACAGTAGCTGAGCTCGTACTGCCTCACCAATCCTCACCCTAACGTGCACCAGCTGGGGAGAGAACCCAGCACAGGGGCCGGGGATGGGCTGAAGGGTGAGGTGAAAGAGGCCCAGCAGGAGCCGGCTGTCCCAGGCAGGGCAGGGAGCTCAGCATGGGAAAGCCTGTGGCAGCAGTGCCCACAGGAGGGGGCACTGGGCCCCAGCCCCCCAGGGACTCTGCCAGAAAGGGCAGCCTGGATGAGCCAGAGAATGAGCAACAAGAAGGGACACCACAGCCTGCCCAGGGAGGGAGAGACACCTCTGCTCTTTGCCTCTCCCTCCCTCTGTTCCAATGACTGGAGGGCTTGGCTGGGGGCAGGGGGAGCTTATAAAGAACAGATTGTGCTCCTCCCTGTACAGCCCCCCCACCACACACACACACACACACACACACACACACACACACACACACACACACACACGGCCATGAAAACCATAGACAGTTGTGACCTCCAGGGGCAGGAAGAGAGCTTCAAAAGGAGTTTGAACTTGAAATTTAAAAATGAATGAGGGGGCTTCCCTGGTGGCGCAGTGGTTGAGAGTCCGCCTGCCGATGCAGGGGACACGGGTTCGTGCCCCGGTCCGGGAAGATCCCACATGCCGCAGAGCGGCTGGGCCTGTGAGCCATGGCCGTTGAGCCTGCGTGTCCGGAGCCTGTGCTCCACAACGGGAGAGGCCACAACAGTGAGAGGCCCACATACTGCAAAAAAAAAAAAGAAAAAAAAATGAATGAGGGACTTCCCTGGCAGTCCAATGGTTAGGACTCTGTGCTTCCACAGCAGGGGACACAGGTTTGATCCCTAGTCAGGGAACTAGGATCCCGCATGCCGCGCGGCGTGGCCAAAAATAACCCCAAAAGAATGAAACTTAGTCAAATACTAAAATAAGATTGGGATAAATCAAAGTGACTATAAACTTAATGGTTACCCTCACGGTTGTACTCAGTTACTAGTCTTCTACTGTCCTTTTAGAGAGTGTCAGCTCCCTTTCCCCTAAACTGGGATTTGCAGTGAACCAGATCACTCAACACAGCAGGGAAAACAAAACGCGCACACACACGCACACACGCGTGCACACACACATAAATCAAGAATTCATGGAACTAGTACAACAAACCTTAAATATTATGAGAAAACTCATAATCCTGTTCGATAAAAAGATATAAATTCAACTTTATGGATAAAATACACCCTAATTATAGACTATTTAGGCAGTCAGAGTGGGTGTGGAGAAACGGTGAAATCATGTCAACTGCCCATAGGGTAGCTCAGATGGAGGATCATTGCCAACCTGCGTCTCTACCTACAAAGTGTGGAACTTGGATTAGGTGGTCTGTAGTCTCCCTTGTCACTCTCTGATTTTATAATCTTATATATACATTTTTATTAAAGCACATTCTCAATTTCTCACATCCTTTTTAAAAAGGCATGTCAAAGTGCACCACACTGAAACTTTCAACTCTGGAAAGAAGGCAAGGTGGACTCCTGGGTGGAAGGCTTCCAGGGTCTAGAGAGGAAGGCAGCCGGCTTCCTACTCCAGACAGATGGTGCCCTTCTACCTCTCGCTTCCAACTTGCCAATTGCCAGAGCTCCAAAAGTTGTTTCCTGGCCAATTGTTTGGAACTTGGAGCCCCAGAGAAATGCAGTGACTTACCAGTGTTGCGTGGCTAGTTAATGAACTTGGACAACAGACTGGTTCTCCTAGTGCCTGTCCAGAGCTGAAAGTTAATCAGATTCACACACATGTTACACAGAGTAGTGAGGACAATGCCTCCCCAGAGAGGCTCCTTCTGCCACAATCTCATCCAATCGCTAAGAGATCAAGAGCTGCCATTTCCGGGCTTCCCTGGTGGCGCAGCGCTTGAGAGTCCGCCTGCCGATGCGGCGGACACGGTTCGTGCCCCGGTCTGGGAAGATCCCACATGCCGCGGAGCGGCTGGGCCCGTGAGCCATGGCCGCTGAGCCTGCGCGTCTGGAGCCTGTGCTCCGCAACGGGAGAGGCCACAATAGTGACAGGCCCGCGTATCGCAAAAAAAAAAAAAAAAAAAAAAAGAGCTGCCATTTCCATGGCCGCTGCCCATCCCTGGGTCATCTCACTTCTTATGTTTGTCTCCGCTTCAGTCTTTGTCTCCCCATACCTGCCATGTCTCCCCTCCCTTTCCAACTCTCTCAACTCCTCCTGAACATAATAGTAATAATATTCTCTGTAGCACTTTACAGTGGACAAAATGCTTTTGCCTGAGAGCACATTGTCTAAATTCCACCACAGTTCTATCTTGTGATTAGGGACCAACACAATTTTACAAACAAAGGTACTGGGGGCGGGGGGGAAGGGACCTTCCCAAGGTGACAAGGCTAGTGTTAAAAACAAGACAACAGGCTAAAAAATTGAGTCATTTTGTTACTGAACCAAACTTGGGTCCCCTAGCGCACAGTAAAGCCAATCTACTGACACCAGGTTGTGGTGAAGGAAAGCACAGCATTTACTACAAGGAGGCTGATGTGGGACTGAGCAAGGAGAACGAGCAGGGCAGCTCGTACTCAAAAGACCTGAACTCTCCAATGGCTTTCAGGGAAACGTTTTTGAGGGCAAGGTGAGGAGAGGGTGGCAGGGTGCCGGATCAGCTCGTGAACACTCTTCTGATTGGTCAGTGGTGAGGTAATCAGGAATGAATATCATCAGCTTTGTGGTTCCCACTATTTGGTGTCTAAGTACTTTGATCAGCATGCAGTTGACTTCTTCTACCTGGTGGGGGTCTTATTATCTGCAAAACAACTCAAGGCCATGACTCAGGGTATTTTCTATAACCCTTGAGGAGGAACTAAAAGCCTTTGACTTTGTTTTATGGCTAAACTATTATTACTTTGTCTTGCTTGACTGTTTCCCTTTGCTTCTGCATTTTCTCACTTCTCTGATTAAATTTGTTCTTTGGGACTCAGGAAAGGTCTAGAAGAGTAAAGTTTTTCTACAAACAACAGGCAGGTGAGGGACAGGGGGGGGGGGGGGGGGTCTGTCCCCAGGAAGGCCCGACAGTGTCCCACTCAATTTCAGTTTATGCTAAGCCCCACATCACCAAACCAAGCCGTAATTATGGCTTCCTTCAGGGTCTCCCAGAAATGGAAGCTTAAACCAGGCAATCAGGAATCACCTGATCAGTACTAGTTAGGCAATCTGCCTGATAGACCCTACTGTCCCCTAAAGGAAAGAAAACTTGCAACAATTACTCTTTTTGTGAGTTCCTTGTTCCTGCTTCCTGTTCCTGTTAAAAGCCTTTAATTTTATACAGCTTTTCAGAGCTCCTTTATATCTGCTGGATTGGATGCTGCCTGATTCAAGTTGATTTTTGCCAAATAAACTCTTAAAATGTTTACTATGACTCAGTTTATCTTTTAATACTAGTATTAGTAGACTTGAGGATTTGTTCTCGTTCTCTGCGGCCCCCATCTTTGTTCTTCCCATTCTTTAAGATTGTGGTTTTTTTTTTTTAAATAAGAAACTATGGTTCAGGAACCTTCTTGCACTGTTGGCTGGAATGTAAATTGATACAGCCACTATGGAGAACAGTATGGAGGTTCCTTAAAAAACTAAAAATAGAAGTACCATACGACCCAGCAATCCCACTACTGGGCATATACCCCGAGAAAACCATAATTCAAAAAGAGTCACGTACCACAATGTTCATTGCAGCTCTATTTACAAGAGCCAGGACATGGAAGCAACCTAAGTGTCCATCAACAGATGAATGGATAAAGAAGATGTGGCACATATATACAATGGAATATTATTCAGCCATAAAAAGAAACGAAATTGAGTTATTTGTAGTGAGGTGGGTGGACCTAGCGTCTGTCATACAGAGTGAAGTGAGTCAGAAAGAGGAAAACAAATACCGTATGCCAACACATATATATGGAATCTAAAAAAAAAAAAAAAAATGGTTCTGACGGACTTGGGGCAGGACAGGAATAAAGACACAGACATAGGGAATGGACTTGAGGACATGGGGAGGGGGAAGGGTAAGCTGGGACGAAGTGAGAGAGTGGCATGGACATATATACACTACCAAATGTAAAATAGATAGCTAGTGGGAAGCAGCCGCATAGCACAGGGAGATCAGCTTGGTGCTTTGTGACCACCTAGAGAGGTGGGATATGGAGGGTGGGAGGGAGATGCAAGAGGGAGGAGATATGGGGATATATGTATATGTATAGCTGATTCACTTTGTTATACAGCAGAAACAAACACAACATTGTAAAGCAATTCTACTCCAATAAAGATGTTAAAAAAAAAAAAAGAAACTATGCTTCATTATGGAAAACAGTGTTTGTGCATTTAAAATGCAAATCATGTTAGTCATGAGTGTTTGACCTTACCACCCACCTACTGATAATGTGCCCTCTGATGACAACCTCACTGCTTTTATTCTAATTCACTTACATCCACCAAAAAGGTGGGTGTATGGGGTATTTTCCTGTTGTTCTGTTCCCACTGACTTGAACTGTGCCTGACACATAGAAGAGTTTCAAGAAATATTAAATGAATGAGTGAACAAGACAACCAGTACTTTTTTAAAAGCCAGTATAGACTCTTCTAGAGCTAGAAATATTGCCAAAGGCATTCCTCCTTGTGAAAAGTTATTTTTAAGTAAAACAGAATGATTCTAAAAGATTAACTTTAAACCTGATGAGAACTGTCATTTTTGTTAAGATGTTATTTATCCTTTCTTTTTTTCCCCTCTTCCACATGCCATTGCTAGCATTGTCCAAGAAGACCCTCTCCCAGTACCAGTCTGGAGTTGAAGTGAGAACCTGAGTTTGTGTATGCGTGTGTGTGTGTATGCGCGCGTGTGTGTGTGTGTGCCTGCATGCACACACAAGCATGAGTTATAGAGGGAAGAGACAGAAGCAGGTGATAGACAAGTAAGACTGGGAAGGGGAGGAGAAAACTCCAGGAAGCAGTCTCCTACCTCTTTGCCACTTAAAGAAGCTGATATAAAAGCATATACATTCAGGAAAACGTTGCTTCCACCGCCAATGGGACAGATTCCAGGATGATGAGGAAGGGCCTCAGCAGGTAGAACTACTAGAAGCCACTGGTGGACATTCTGAATCTTGCATTTTACAAAAAGCTCTCATCTGGAACCACTGCCTCACGTGTCTTTCTCTGCATATCACATAAGCAATTTTTCTAATGTTGTCACATAAATTGATTTGGAGGGCAAAACTTCTCAGAGCGTTTCACTGCTGATTCTTCATGAAGCCTGAACAAAAGCCTCTTGGCCTAAGATGTTTACAAAAATCATTTCTATTGTATGTGGTTCACTGAACTGAAAATGAATGAATCAGACTGAATTTTAAAATCATTTGATAAAAATAAATGGATTTGAGTATAACCATGACTGTTCTACCCTAGTCATTCGTTAGGTAAGATTCTATTTGCAACCAGGTTATTTATCTCCCATCCTTTTCCCGAACCCATCCCACCTCCTCAGTTGAAGGACAGTGATATGCAAGTGAGGAGAACCACCCAGCTCCTCCACCCTCTGAAGAAGGGCATGCTGGCTTGTTGCTCCACAGACCACTGCTCTAGGAATTAAATGTCACTGCCTAATCCTTGCAGAGTCTGCCTTCCTGCAAAGGCCACCTTGGAGAGGTTAGTTGAGCTTCAGGAGAATGGGATGAGATTGCCATTTTTTTAAGATTACTGAAATGCACAGTTACTATTTTAGAGCATTGTTTACAAAATGTTGATAGAGCATTCATCACCTCCTTTACATAGCACTTTCTCAGAGATGGTAAATTATCGGTCCAAATACCAAGTTTGGCTAGTTGCCAGGCTTTTATTGGGCCCATTCAGTATACTGTTTTTTGATTAAATCAGTTGTCATCATTTAAAATTTGGGATGCTGTACATTTAAGAAATGGATTTCCACCTTCTCTTAAGAAATAACAAATCTCCTAAGTTTAGGTCCATGTTTTTTCATGAAACAAAATCTCTGGAGTTGAGTGGTAGCTGACCTTTTTAGTAGACAGGGCACGGTCCCACTGCTTTCTACTGCCTTACACACAACCCATTACAACTCGTATTATCTGCCTGAACCATTTGAATTTGCAGCTTCTGCTTTTCACTCAACAGAATAGTTCTGAAAATGTCCTTTTTATTGTTAATCAGAAATCCATGTGTGCTTGTTAGTAGTTTATGAAACATTGTGCATCTATAATTTGTCAGTTTAAAATATTTTTACGAGAGGCTTTAACGTGTACATTTAGTCTTGAGACATATAATAGGACATTGAATAGTATTTTTCTTCTTGCCTCAGAACTTTTAAGTCCCAATGCTGAGGGTAATTAGTGATAATGTCCTCAAATCCTAAAGAGAAGCTGCTGGACATATTTCGTGAGAATCACTGAAAGATATAGAAGGTCATCCCCCAGGCCTTCATTCACCTACATGTCCTATGTAAGGAAAAGAATAGCCATCCAGAGGGAAGGCATCAAAGTAAAGAGCCCTGGGGAGAGAGCTTTGGTTCTCCTCACTCTGGAACCAAGGAAGGGGGAGTTCAAAGAGCATCTCTTGAGAGGTTAGAAGTGCCTGCAGGGAGGGGATCCTGACAGCAATCTCCTCATCTGGATGAAGCCAAGCAGCAGAATCTCATAGGCTCACCTTTCCAAGGAGGAGCACAGGGAAGGAGCACGTAGGAGAACGTGCCATGCATCCTCTTAAGTTGGGGACACGCATGAGCAGTGACTGGGGCTCACCTCTCACCTAGAGATGCTTTCAGGCAAGAGTCAAAGGAGGCTGAGCAGAGAGGGTAGCAGTGGGGTCACCTGCACCCTCCCCAAGGATGCTTGAGTGTCTCAGGGAGTCCTGAAGTTGGAAAATTTCAAGACTGTTATAATCTGATGTCTTGTTAGTCACTAAGGACTTGGATTCTTTCCCCTTAACGACACTTTCTGAAAAATCAAGGCCCCCCCCAAGGTGTCTAGCATTCTGGTTTCAAGATGTCATTTCCTAGGGTTGCATCTGCCTCAGTTCCATCCTGAAGGAAAGTGTGTCAAGGTTCCAGCATTTCAAGAAAGAGTCCTGAGATGTACTCCTGTTGCCCCAGCTAAGGGTACACTCCAGGCTTGAGCCAATGACTGTGGACAGGAGAGCTGTTGAGAGGGTAAGGTGGTGATGGGCTTAAGCTGGTCAGCGTCCATCTCTGGAGCAGGATTTGAGCTTTGAGGGTAGGGGTATCCAACTGAATGAAAATCATTTGGAAGCAGGGAGTGAATTGGGTAGGCAACCCATATTCATTCTCTGCAGAGGCAATTAAAGATATTTAAGTAGGGAGAGACACCACCAATCATAGATTTGAAGTCATTTTGGCTACAGTGTGAAATTTGAAATGCAGCAAGGCAAGACTGGAATGGGTATCTTTCCTATAAATAAAGACTTGGCTGTATTTGAAAGTAAAACCTTGGCCTTTAATATGTGCCTTCGTGCTTATATCAAAACTGGGAGCAGTGAAGAAATGAAGGCAAATATTTCCTGAAATTGCCTAGCATCCTGACATTGCCACGTCATCTCTGATGATGTGTCTTCAACCTATCAAAACCACTCTTCTGAAAACCGTGCTGTCAACATGGATACAATTTCCCATCTAAAGAGCACAAAAAATAGATGTGTCATAGATCTACAGAAGTTTGACTTGTTTTCAAAAGAAATAAATATCTCAGTTCCTATTTGCACCTAAATGCATACATACGCATACATACACTCACACACTCACACACATACTCATTCACTCACATGTACTTACATACACTCACACACACACTCATAATCACACACAAAAAAACATTCACACGCACACTCATGCACTCACATATGCTGTCACACACACACACTTTCTCAGTTACACACTTAAATATGCAAGGGCCAATGCAAAGAGAACCATGTATTGATATTACTCCGTAGGACCCAAAATGGAAGAAGCAAAATGATGAATATTTATTTAGGTCCAGTTTTTAATATCTTGCTGGTTTACTTTTATATTTCAAGGAGAGAGGGGAGATCAGTCTAGGTTTGGGGATTCAGATCTTGGAAATTTCCATCTTCATTATGTATTCTAACTGTCTGGGGAAAGGCATTTTTCTCATTTCAGCTTTAGCCTGCTCAATCAGTTTGCAACAGCTAGCATCTCTAAAACAAAGGGCATCAGCAGCTTTCTTGGAATCCAAACTGGAAAAAAATTTCAAACATATTTATGCCACTATCTTAAAAGAGAAAAGGATGAGGATAATATCATGTTACTAATAGAAATAATGGAACAACAGTGAAGTAAGCTGTGGCAGCATCTCAAGTACAGCCTAGAGAGAATTGGGGAACTGAGTTTTAGCCCCAGGTCTGCCCCTGACCAGCAAGGAGACTTTGGTTAAGTCCCTTGAGCTTTTTGAGTCCAGTCTTTATTCGTTCAATTCTGATAACCGAAGTTTTTTTTTTCCAAATTTTTGCAAATTTAATTGGGTAATAGTGAGGTAGGTAATTTTCTTTGCAGAGTCTGACCTTAACCAGAGTCTGAGTCCTGGCAATAATGTGCTCTGTGTAGCTAAACACTCATCCCCGGGAAACTCATTGCTGGGGTGTCTGAAGCCCCTGACATGCTCCTTAAACCCTCAGCACAAATTCAGACCCCTCTCTCTGCTATGCCACAAGACTTTGCTCACGCCCACAGGCTGAGGACAGAGGGTGGAAGTGAGGAAATGTGGTGGGTCATCTCCACAGTGCTGCTCTCCATGGGGTGGAAGTGAGAAAGCGCTGTAGCAGCATCTCTCCTCCGAGACCCACTGCATGCAGCCCGGCCTCAGGTCATAAAAGGATTTGTGTAAACAAAGAAGACACACCCTTATCTATGTCAGAATTTGTCATCCTTGATTTTCTTTTCTTTTCTTTTTTTTTTTTTGGCACTGGCTTGAAAATAATCTTAGCAAGTTAGACATACTGATGTCAGTACATAACAATATGACTCTATTACAGTTTTCATTCCAGCCCTAGAAAAACCCAAGAAGTAGGTTACCTGTGTGTGAGCTTAGGGTCCCTCCAACTTTACTTCGTGGGCTTTTAACCCCAACACTGAAGGTCTTGCCACTGAACCTCAGATTCCCAGGATATTCCATGAAAGCCTCCATAACAGCAAGAAGCATCTCAAGCCCTTTGCTCTTTTGTTCCCTTCAAAACCTAGAAGTCCTAAGTCCCTATTCACTAATACACAACTCTTTGCCAGAAAAGCCATTAGAGCATGATGTATGCCTATTTAACTTGTGCAAATTGAATTATACACAGGTAGGGAGACAAAATAGAAAGATATATATTTATATAAACACGAGCCAAGTACCTCTCCTAGTGTTCAATAGAAGCAGCAGTCATTTATTCCAACTCTGGAGGAAAGAACTGCTGTCTGGGCCTTAACAAGAGGCAACAGAATCCACAGAAAACCAGGCCCACAGTCTTTATAGACCTTAGCACTGTGCAACTCCACTATAACTCAAGGCAAAGAAATAAAACATGTAATAAAAGCTTAATATTTTACCCCTTATGAGTCATTTTTCTCTCTTAACAGGGCTCGTTGGTATTCAGTGCCAAATGGAAGTTACTGTAATTTCCTGTTACCTACAGGACAAGTAAGTGACCACAGCAGCATGGCCCACCTGCCTCGTCTCCCTCCCACAGTCTTTCTTTTTTTTTAATAACTTTTATTGGAGTATAGGCCATTACAGAGCATTGAGTAGAGTTCCCTGTGCTATGCAGGAGGTTCTCATTAGTTATCTATTTTACACATAGTAGTGTATATATGTCAATCCCAATCTCCCAGTTTATCCCTCCCCCACTGCCCACCTAGTGACCATAAGTTAGTTTTCTACATCTATGACTCTACTGTGTTTTGTGAATAAGTTCATTTGTACCATTTTCTTAGATTCCACATATAAGTGATATCATATGATATTGAATATTTGTTTTTCTCTGTCTGACCTACTTCACTGTGACAACCATCCATGTTGCTACAAGTGGCATTATTTCATTCTCTCCCTCAGTCTTCATTCTGGAACCTACCCTACACTTTCTTTAATTTTCTGACTTCATATTTTTCTATTAAAACAATATAAACTCATAAAAAGCTGAGTTCAAAAAATATAATGTAGCAAAAAGCAATATGTATATTTTTCTTCTAGACTTTTATATATAAAAAAAGATGAGCTCATTCCACATAGACAATTATATTCCCTTCTTTTTCTCTTAACTCTATAGCCTAAGCACCTCCCCACAATGTTAAAATCTCTCTGTAAACATCATGTAAAAGGTTTACGTACTAGTCCATGGTGGGACTATTTAGCAATGCACTTAGGCCTTCCCCTGTGGTGTCGAGCATATAAGTTGCTTCCGTTTTTCACTATGATAACGTGTACTGATCAGGCACACTATATGCTTCTCTGCTGTCATTATGTTGTCACCTGCCTGTCAGATCTTTCCCTCTGCTCTCTGCCTGGTAAACTCCCACATACCCTTCAAGTCCCAGCTCAAGTGTCACCAGTTCTGCCTGCTAACCTGTTCTATAACTAACTCCTCTGGGTTAGTTACTTTCTATTCTGGGTTTCTACATCACTCTGTGTATCTCTATTACAATACCATCCACACTGTGTAATATTAAGATGTTTGAGCAACTCTTCCACCAAAATGTGACCTTCCTGAGTGTACAGTCTTGTGTTTTTCATCTTTCTAACCATATCACCTAGTATAATGCCCAGCCCATAGTAGGTGCTCAACAGATATTTGCTGAATGAAAGGATTTCAGTCATTTTAGCAGAGTGTCTGAGGCCCAGGGGTGTTTTGTTTTTTCCAGAACTCTTCAGTTATAGCATTCAGAAATTATGTCCATTCATTCTTTTTTCCATTTGTGCTAGTGGTCTGGTTGGTACAAATAATTTCTATGGCTAAAGAGTGTATTAAAAAATTTTTTAACTTCCTACCAAGTATGTGCCCAGAACTTTGCAAGATCCAATATGGGACTCAATGGGAGAAGCTGAAGTACTTTTCAAAGGGAGGTTAAAATGAATGGGAAGACAGAGATAACCTTAAAAAAAATGTGAAAGTCAAAAGGATAGTTTATAACAATTTGCAAAAATGAATATCGGTTGCAATTTTCAAGGCAGATTTTGTGGAAGAGGTAGATTTTTAGCAAGAATACAGATAATATTCTGTCTCCCCTCACCCACCCCTCCCTTCTTTCTCAAGTTCTACCAATTCCATACCTATGTCTACATCTTTTCATGGCTTAATTAGAACAAAAAGTCTAGGATATGGTAGTTCTTGTCTCTCCAGTAAAGTGGGAGGAAAGTTTGAGTCTCCATTGCCTTCCTCAATCTCCTCTGCTTGTTACTTACATCGTCCTTATCTCCTCTTTCTATAGAAGAAAGAGTACAATACCCACTACCAGAAAATTCTTGTACTTAGTATTATATACATTAATCTCTCTTAGTGAAATTGAATGTTACCTGCATACCTAAAATTTATATAAAGAAGTAGTGTGTCGGATTTAAGTAAAAATGATTATTTTTCCTTGTGTGAGAACTCCCAGATGGAACACCTAACAAGTGAATTTAGGAATCAATTAAAAAGGCCATTCGCACTAGGCTTTGTATGAGAACATGCAGAATATGAAGAGGAACACAAACCAGAGCCTGCAGTGAGCACAAGCAAAGCTGATAACGGGCGTTAGGGTGTCAGCAGACTTTTCTTGTACTCACATTAAAATGCCATCTTTGTAGTTTCCAGGGTCTAAGAAAAGTTTTACAGATCTGCCCTTCCTAGTGACAAAACCTGAGTTGCCTTTACCCAAGAAGCAGTTATCAGTACTAATTCTGATTACTGGTTTGGTGCTTTTAGCACAAACTAGATTTTTTCCCCTGAAATACAATAATTTTCCTCTCCACTATCTCCAGTAAAATCTGCACAGTTTTAGAACGTTCCCCCAAACTCTTATGAAGAAATGAGGTGGGCTGAATTCCATCCCCTGAAAATTCATACTAACAAAAATCATACTAACCCCAATACCTCAAAATGTGACTGTATTTGGAGATAGGGTCTTTAAAGAGGTAATTAAAGTTAAATAAGGTCTTTGAGGTGGGTCCTAATCCAATCTGACTGATGTCCTTATCAGAGGAGATTAGGACACAGATACACACATACACACACACACACACACACACACACACACACACACACACGAAACACCATGTGAAGACACCGAGTGAAGACGACCATCTACAAGCTGAGAAGAGAGCCCTCAGAAGACAACAACCTTGTTGACATTTTGATCTTTAACTTCCAGCCTCCAGGACTGTGAGAAAATGAATTTCTGCTGTTGAGCCCAACCAGGCTGCGGTACTTTGTTGTGGCAGCCCTAGCAGACTAATACAGGAGGCTTTCACTGCCATGAATTTGACAGATACATAGGGAGAGAATTTGCAATTTGTGATTAACAAGATAAACTAACAAGGTGTGAAGTCTCATTTGTTTGTTTGTTTTTAATTCCTTGTGTAAAGAAAACATTTTTAAATTCAAATTTCTTACCTCTGAACCAGTTTACCTATAATGTTTTATTTGAATACTTTTATCGTAAATATAATCTGTGAACCAGCTTTACCATGGCTTTAGCTTTCATTGTACTCATTTTATTTCTAAAAGTCAGAGGATGAGGGAAATGCTGGGGTGGGGGGAAGTGGGGGGAGAGGACGAAGGTGAATCCTTTGTGTGTAGAGCACTTCCAAAATGAGGCTGCCTTTTACTTGGGGCTGTCTGATGACCCACCTCCCTCCAGGTGGAACAAAAGGGAGTGTCTGAGTCTGCGGCCACATTGTCACCAGGGTTAGCTGTGGCTCTGTTACAGAGGTGTGTAGCTTCCCGGCAGTGGCTTCCCAGCTCTGCTGACACTTCTCCTCTGAGCTTTCTCCGCACTTCTGTTCTCATCTAAGGAGCTCCGGCTGCTCCCACCACCTTCCACGACTCACAGGACCTGGCGTCACAAGCTGAGCTCACAGTGTGGCCACCCAGGGAATCAACAAACTTTTTCTACCCAGGCTTTGCCCAGTTAATTGGACATGATATTCAAGCAAATGACTTCACTCAGTACTATGTCTAGAGGGAAAGTAGATATGTTCTCCCAAATTTCTTTAAAACAACAACAGCGCAGGCAGAAATGTAGTCCAGCCAATCCACAGAAACTATAGTAAATGTCACACATAAAGACTCAAAGGTGCTAAAATAAATCACAGGCTGCCTTATTTTTCAGTCACACCGTACGTTCCATGCTCACCTCTGTTTTCACAGAATCTCAATGAAAAACTGCACAAAGAAGACCCACATCAGGAGTGGTCACCTCTCTGGCTTCACACACACACCCCTCAACATGGGAAACAGCGCTCCCTACCCCACAAAATGGAAATATATTAAGAGACCCACAATGACAGTCTGTCCCAGTTCAGTAAGATACAGATACTTCCAAGTGACATGCACCTTGGTAAAAGCCAAAATATTTAAGTTCCTTGATTCATGACCTGACTCCTGGGATTTAACCTTAAGAATTAAGGTTAAGGAAAATAATCCAAAAGAAAGAACAGTAGATTACAAATGTTTATTTCGGCATTATTGGGGGTGGTACAACAATCCCCAACAGGAAAATGGTTAAACAAAGCAAGATATTTGCACTTTAGTCTGTTATAGACTGATTTCTGGAGCCATATAAATCAATAGAATGGAAATTGCCTTAAAATAAATCAAATTATAGGAAGATGTGATAGAATTTCCCACTCATGTGCTAGGAAAAAGGAGTCACTACACCCCACACCTCACTCACCCAGAAAAAAACGTTACCTTTGGTATGTGAGTGAACAGCCTTGTCAGGTGAAAGCAGGGCCCGGAAAAGGCTGGAGCTGGTAGGTTGCCAGTCTCCCACAAGATAAGGAAAGAGGGGACCACATGGCAGCCACAAGCATTTGGCCTCTGGGAAGAGCCCTGGGAATGTCAAGCATGTAATAAATGGTGATGGAAGGTGCGTGGTGACAGTGCAATGTCAGATGTGCCACATGTGATCCAAATGACCAGCTGGGCCAATCAGGAGCTGTCCTTGGATGCACATATATGGAAAAAAGCTGGAAAGGAACACAGTAAATAAAAACAACTGGTTTGTTACTGTACTAAGATTACTGACTCATTTCCCTTTAGAATTTTTATTGATATCATTGAACAGGAAATATTTCAAACATGTATTTCAATAGACTTTTAAAGAGTGGCACATGCTGATTGAAGGAAACACCATGCATCTTATTTATTATATGGATCAGAAAGGGACTCCCAGATGTGGAGGAAAGGGAACCCTCCTACAATGTTGTTGGGAATGTAAATTAGTGCAGCCACTATGGAGAAAAGTATGGAGTTTCCTTAAAAAAACTAAAAACAGTGTTGCCATGAGATCCAGAAATCCCACTTGTGGGCACATATCCAGAAAAAAAAACTATAATTCAAAAAGATACATGCACCCCTATGTTCATAGCAGCACCATTCACAATAGCCAAGACACAGAAACAACCTAAACGTCCATTGACAGATGAATGGATAAAGATGTGGTACATATATACAATGGAAAACTACTCAGCCGTAAAAAGAATGAAATAATGCCATTTTCAGCAACATGGATGGACCTAGAGATTATAATACTAAGTAAGTGAGAAAGAGAAAGACAAATACCATATGACGTCACTTATATGTGGAATCTAAAACATGACACAAATGAACGTATCTACAAAACAGAAACAGACTCCTAGACATAGAGAACAGATTTGTGGTTATCAAGGGGAAGGGGGGCTGGGGGAGGGAAGGATTGGGAGTTTGGGGTTAGTAGATGCAAACTATTATATATAGACTGGATAAACAACTAGGTCCTACTGTATAGCACAGGGAACTATATTCAATATCCTGTGATAAACCATAATGGAAAAGAACATGAAAAAGTTGTATGTATATATAAAACTGAATCACTTTGCTGTACAGCAGAAATTAACACAACATTGTAAGTCAACTGTACTTCAATAAAATAAATTTTAAAAAAAAGAAAGGGACTCCCAGCAGCAGGGACTTTCAGGATGTTCAGTGGCCAGGAAAGAGTCTTGTTTTCATTTGTCAACAGTTTTAATACCTCTTGCCTCCTTCTCTTTCAGGAAAAATGACACCCTGACAGACATCTTGTCCTCTTCCACTGCCACTTTGTGGCTCCTTTGCCATTCACCAGCCGCAGTACAATTCAGATTTAATGTGGCCCTTTGTCAAATCCAAACAGCTGCCTTTGCCTCAGTATTCAGAACAAACTGTGTGCAGGCACGTTCCCTGCATACCCTTCCTTTAGTGCAGCTCCTTTGGCAAAGTCCAGGGCATACCTAATGGTCATGAGGGTCGAGTGTTGGTTCCTACTAACTTAAATAGCCCCCTTCCCTTTAAAAACATCTGACACAGAAATGAAGAAGAATAATTCAATTAAGTTTCTCTTGGGATTTATGCTAATACCCTGAACTCTGGGAGAATGATCATACTGCCAGGACCATCACTGCCTTAGAGTATTTGTTAATATTAATAAAATGCAAGCAAATTATTCATTCAATATATATTCATTGAGACCCACCATGGGTACTGAGTAGTAACAGAGCTGGGGCAAGGATCCAGGTCCATTCTCAACAGATTGAGTCCTTACTCCTAGGCGCCCCAGGTAGGTTCTTACTCCGGGCAATGCCCTCTTCTCAAACTAGAAGGATAGCAACATTTGCACTCTGCACACTTACAGTCAATTTGGTTGCCTAAAGTTCTCTGTTTTTTTCAACCCTCCCTGGAGGCTGTACTTCCTACAGCCATCACCTGGCAACCCCCATACATGCACCTACACTTGCATTTGCTTTTAATTTCCATACGTTTAGCTACACCTAAAAAGCTTTCCTTTGGAGGAAATGTCTTCAGCAAGTGTGTTGCCTACTTTGAACTTCTTTCTCTTAAGCTATCGGCCTTTCTCTGTTCTCCACTGTGAAACTGACTAAAAACAGCATGAAGCTGACAGGTTTTTGTATAGAGAACTGACATAGCATTAAAAAATGTCAGATTTTTGTTCCCTCTTTTAACGCATGGCACCTTCCAGTGCATCTTTTTCTTCATGTTATTATTATCATTATTCACCAAAAGTTTTTGTTATCCAAAAGGATAATTCAGAACTAGAAACTGTATTCAAACAATCATTCTCAAGTGGAGCTCTCCTGGAAAATGACCTATACCCTAAATGCAATACTAAAACGCTTTGCTGAAGAATAAAGTAAGTAAAAATGGATTTTTCAGATTTTCTTTGCTCATTTGAGTTTATTCAACTCATAGCACATTTTTCAGTAAGAAATGGTAGGGTATTCACCCTGCTCTGCTCAGAGAGAAAAAATACAGGAGGGGACACAGAGCTTTAAAAATAACATCCGTGGCAGAAGTAGACAGACATCTGGGTGTGTGTCTTACTTAACCTCATGTTCACTAAACCAAGCCCGAGGCCTGGCTCAGAGCAGATGCTCAGTAAGTGTTTGTCAAATAAACCCATGAGTGAGCAGAATCTGTGCCCTGGCACCAGCTCTTTGTTGGAAGAAGGGCTGGTAGAGGGAGGTGCTCAGTCAATAACCTCACCACATTCATGGTCCTGGCCAGCTGAAGATAGGAAGAGGCATCTCACCCTACAACCTGCACCCACAACAGAGCCAACCTCAAGAGGACTCTGTCTGGACATAAGAGTCCTCTAAAAGCTATGTTCAAAGAAGGTTCTGGGGTCCCCTCCAGAAACTTTAGAGGCCTGAGGTCCCCAGGGCTACTTCTGGAGTCCAAGCTGGAGTGTAGGCCCACCCAGCAGCTCTCACAGCAGCACCCAGTGGTTGCTGCCCAGATGCCTGGCATCTTAACTGTATGCTTTGGTTCCCAAAATTATGCCTCCAGTCAGACAGTTTTCCTGGATCTCAAAGCATTTCACATTTTCTCTTGAACATCACCCTGAGGGCATGTTATAGAAATGTCCAACTCAAGCCATTGACTTTCCTCTGAAATATGCACTACCTCTTGTGTGCCCCAATACCAGACTCACTGTTTGTGCCCCCAATGGCACCCTATCCTCCCTCAACACCAAAACACTCCACATTTTTGTGAGTGGCATTTCTGGTGGCTGAAATCTCCTTGCACCAATAGCTTTCTTGGAAAACTACTCATCCCTCAAGAACTTACTCCATGTCACTTTCCTCTCCTTACCTTTCCTCACTCCTCCCGCATGGAGTGAGCTTTCAGAGAACTTCGTTCAGGGGTTCAGCTAGCACTTGTAATTTATCTATGAGCTTATTTGTCACTTCCTGACTGTGACCACCTCCCCCCAAGAGATTCCCAAACCCAAGTGAACATCCAAATCATCTGGGGAATTTTGGAAACAGAAATTCCCAGGCCTTCACCTGGAGATTCAGACTCAATGGGTCTGGGGTGGAACCAGCGATGCTGAATCTCTAAAATCTGAGAGGATTCTGGAGCTCAACCATGTGTGGGAGCCTCTTCCTAGATAATAGCTCCTGTGGGTTTTTTTTTTTTTCCCCTAAAGTGTTTATCCATTCAATGTATTTGTTATTCTAAACATTGCAAGGCAGGATGGGAATTTTAAAGATGGGGGATAGAGGACTCAAGCACAGACAGCTCACTCCACAATCATATTGCTAGAATACTGTAAAGGAATAGCTCCAAAATCACAGCCCCCACTGCCATGATGTACAATTTACAAGACAGGGTGTGTCAGGAGGAAAAAAACGCGACCAAGGAGAAGCCTTTGTGAAAAGAGTACTTCAGGACGTTCCCCATCAGACAAGCACAGCCCTGATCCTGTATGCTCTCTCATGCAGCAGGTGGCATAGCATCAGTGTGTAGTAGAAGATTCATCTTTGGTGGGAGCATGGGTGAGTAGACAGAAAGATGTTTGGTGGATAACAAAGGACAGTGAGACATTCTGAACCACTACAAAACTGAGAGGATCCTGAAAGAGACTCTCAAGTTAGTTCAGAGCCTCTGGAAATAGGTGACAGAATTGAGCCCCATTTCCAGCTCCAGAAAGCCTTGGCTACTCTGGGGAGTAAATTGAATTTAATTTCTGGTAGATTCTCTCTTCTCCCTTTGTGCATTTCTTCCCCACCTCCCCACTTCCTCAAAGGCTTTTATAGACCAGAAGCTTCTCTAGTCTTCCCTAAACCCCAGATCAGGTGCTTCCAAAGCCCAAGGGGATAACCTGGCTGAATACCAGGGGCCTGGTATGTGTCCCATAAATGGGTCCAGCTGTCCAAAAGGATCTCTGAATCAACCCTGGGCAGGGAATCTGACCAAACACAATTTCAGAAAGGTGAGAAAAACCTTGAGTTGGAGATGTGTGTGGCTGGTTCCCTGCTGTATAGGAAGGAGGAAGTTCCCTCCCACGGTGTTATCTCTGCAAGAGGCAGCCGGTACAGGCTCCCCTGCATGGCTCCCCTGCCATCTGGCAGCATTTGAAGCCCCTTGGGGACTCTGTTTAAGAGCTATTTAAATCCATAATTCAAACTCAAGAGCACTTTTGATGTACAAAAAGAGTAATGCTTGATTTAATTTTATTGCCTTGGGCTTACGGGGAAAAGGGAAGTGGGGAGGGGAGGAGAGGCTGCACTTCTTCCCCATGAGCAGGGACATCTGCTGCTGGTGGGAAAATGCCCAGGGCATAGCCTTTCTGTGTAATTATTCCTGGGCAGGAAAATAAAAACAATCCACATTTTCTTCCCAACCTACGGCCTCTTTGCATCTCAGGAAACAAGCTCTCTGCCACTGGAAACTTGACAGGCTGCCCTACAACAAACATCAGCTGTCACAGGCATAGTGCAAGGAGAAGGGAAGCCTGCGGGGCCAAGCAGAAGCCATCAGGAGAGCTCAAGTGTGCCCACCAAAGGGACTCTCCAGATAAGCATCAGAGAGCATCAGGGTAGGTTAGGGTCCAGCAGATGGCTCTCCAGGGTCTGCTTGTGTTTCAATGTCTGTTTTCACATGGAGAATTCATGGGCTATTTCTACACACAAATCTCACCTCCTTGGGAAAACAATGGCAAGATTAGAGCAAAAAGAGATGCATCTAAACCAATATAATTGAACTCTTCAATCAACATAAAGTCATAGCAATCCTAGCACCCTCCAAATCTTCCCAGCTAGTATACTCCTCACGCTCAGGTTGAGATGAGAGGAGGATGCAGCTCTCCTGGAGGTGGAGAGCATGCTGGCTTCTCCTGCTCCCTTGCCACCTACAGATGCTAAAGTGGTCTGGCCAGGGCCACATGGCTCCCTGGAGCCCTAGTCTGTGAAGACCAGTGTCCCTGGAAAAGTTGGCAACATGGGCTAGTTTGGACTTTGCTGAATGTATCACATTTCACAGTGAAGGAATTAATCGTGGGATAGCATATGGCAGTAAGCAAGTCCTCCAGTGGTTTGTATAGTATATGTATGAACAGCCATGCAATCTGTCTGTCAGACCCATCCCTCATTCTGGGATTCCAGCCACACCCACCCAGTTAGCTATTTGATACCATATAGTCCTGCAACCCTGGTTACAGCTGGCTGGACCACGGAGGTATGCGTGACTGAAGAGCAAACTGGCTCAGGGACCCTGCCCAACAGGCACAACTGTGACCTAATTAAGCTGATCAGATCTCATTGCTTAGACCTTGTGAGAGCCAGCATTACGGAAAAAAAAAAAAAAAGAATTAGCCGTTGGTAGAGGGAATAAAAACATTCTGCTTACCAAATATGCAGACAAAGTTCATATCTAATCACCAGTACCAAAAAAACTTATTTTGGAAATAACTGATATCTGTTTTATTTTATAAAAAATTAATCATCACAGAGGAAAAAATCAGAACTTTTTCTAGATTTATTTATATCTATCTTAAAACTCTGCACGGCATTTACTTTGAAATTCAGGATCGGGAGTGGAGAGCAGTCTACACATTTTCTGGTCTAAATGGCTTAATGTGAACCTGAAAAACTACAAGGAGAAGCAGCAGGACAAAGCCCTGAAGCAGTAGGAGTCAGGAGTAGGAGAGAAGAAAATATCAAGTGGCCAGAAGGCAGGAGCAAGAGGCGCAAATCAGAGACTTGCTGAGTCACCATAGTGACCGGGCAGCAGAGAGAGGATGCAGGCGCCCCTTTCTGGAGGAAACCTCTGAAATTCCTGCAGCGCTCAGAGCTGCTCTCTGGCCTCAGTGCAGCCTAAGATTCCCTCTTTCCTCATGTAGCCTTATTGCAAATACTTACCTCCTGAGCTTGAGGTTTGTCTTTGCTTCTTGAAACCTAAAAGAACCTAACTAAGGCATCATATTAGCAAATAAAAGAAATATATGCAGATACTATAATCAAAGCCAAAGGTAAGAAACAATAAAGGGAGTGGACAGGATACTATGATTTGTGTGTCTCAATTGAGAGGCTTAATTCAAGAAGAGCTTTGAGTTGAGAGACAACATTACAGAACACAGAATACCTTCAGGAAGATGGAGGCCAGGATAAATACATGTAAAACCATGTCTTAAGTGGGCAGCAATCAGGAAGCTAGGGATGTACCACCAGAAGAAGAGAAGACTCAGGAGGCTCATGATAGATGGTGCCCTGTGTCAGAGGACTATCAGGTGGAGGAAGGATTGAAATTTTTTCATGTGCCAAAGGGAAAGAAATAGGAACAGGGAGAGTAAAGGTTTCATTCTAATAATTAGAAAAGCTTTTCAAAAATCTGAATTTTTCAGAAGAGGGGGTGGTCTGCTTTAAAAGGTAGTGAGTTTTTGTCATTGAAAATGTTCAAAGAAAGAGAAAATTTAAGAATCATCTCAATTCTGAAACTGTTTGAGAGAAAGACTCCTTCTATCCATGACATTTCCTACGTAGGGAGCACAAATTCTGGAGCCTTACTACTCAGGCTTGTATCTTGGATGACCCTAAGCAAGTTACTTGGCTCCTCTAAGCAAATTTCCCAATCTAGAAATTGAGAAAATACTAGTACCTATGTCATAGAGATGTTGTGAAGATTAAATGAGATCATTCAAATAAAGAGTTTAGAACAATGTCTGGCACCTAAGAAGCACTAGATATATATATTGGTTGTTGTTGAGATTTGGTCCCCAGGACTTCTTCAAAGTGCTCATAGTTAAACTAATTATAACTGTGAAGGGAATATCTGCTCATCATTGAAGGAAATAAATATTAGAACTGCTTTATTAAGTGTCATTAAATTAGTAAATTAATGCTGAAAATGACCTTAGGTTTTGGGATATTCCCTTCTCCTTAATTATAAAGCCATGTATGACTTTTAAAAGAACAAAAAAAGGCAGGCCCAGGGGCTGTAATTGAATTCCACCACTGGTTCAGTAAATATTTGGGAGGTACCTTCCATGTTCCTGGTACTGTACTACACAAAACTAACACAACCAAAGAAATAACTTGCTCCAAAGGAACTTACTCAAGTCAGGGAAATAAACCATCAAGATGAAAACAAACAGGTGGCCAAGATGGCAGAGTGGAAACACCCTGAGCTCACCTCCTTCCACAGGCACACCAAAATTACAACTGTTTGCAGAGCAACTATTTATGAGAAAGACCTGAAGAGTAGCAGAAAAGATTTTCCACAACTAAAGATATAAGAAGGAACCACAATGAGATGGGTAGGATAGACAGAGATATGATATAGTCAAGATCCACACTCCCAGGTAGGCAACTCACAGGTGTAGCCAGCTGCCCTGAGACTCAGCCCCTCATACCAGCAGGTCATCCCCAGCCCAGTTCTCCCCAGACTCCACAGCCAGCTGCATCAAGACCCAGCTTTCCCCACAAGTGGCCAGAAACCACCATTAGGGGCAGGACATGGCAGCCAACTGGGCTGGGAGCCAGTCCCGCCTGCCAGTGTGCACACAGTAGTCAGTCCCACTGCAACAGGAGGGCCTACTCAGTCCATATAGGGGGTACCCCTAGAGCATACAGCTCTGGTGACCAGAGGGGAGTGTGCTACTGGGCCCCATAGGACATCTCCTACATAAGGCCACTTCTCCAAGATCAGAATCATAACTGAATTACCTAATACATAGAAATGAACACAGAGAATTAGGCAGAGTGAGGAGACAGAGGAATATGTTCTAAACAAAGGAACAAGGCAAAACTCCAGAAGAAGAACTAAGCAAAGTGAAGATAAGCAATCTATCTGATAAAGAGTTCAAGGTAATGATCATAAAGATCCTCAACAAACTTGGCAGAAGAATGGATAAACATAGTGAGAAGGTTAACAAACAGTTAGAAAATAAAAAGAAGAACCAAACAGAGCTGAAGAACACAATAGCTAAAATGAAAAATACACTAGATGGAATTGACAGTAGATTAGATGACAAAAAAGAATGGCTTAGCAAACTAGAAGACAGAGTAGTGGTAATCATTCAAGCTAAACATAGAAAAGAAAAAAGAATTTTTAAAAAAGGACAATTTAGGAGGCCTCTGGGACAACATCAAGCATACTAATGTTTGCATTATAGGGGTCCCAAAAGGAGAAGAAAGAGAGAAAGAGGCAGAAAACTTATTTGAAGAGATAATAGCTGAAAACTTCCATAACCTGGGAAAAGAAACAGACATCTAGGTCTAGGAAGCACAGAACGTTCAAACAAGATGAAACCAAAGAAATCCACACCATGTAATTATAATTAAAATGGCAAAAATTGGGGCTTCCCTGGTGGTGCAGTGGTTGAGGGTCTGCCTGCCGATGCAGGGGACATGGGTTCGTGCCCCAGTCTGGGAGGATCCCACATGCCGTGGAGCAGCTGGGCCCATGGGCCATGGCCGCTGAGCCTGCGCGTCTGGAGCCTGTGCTCCTCAGCAGGAGAGGCCACAACAGTGAGAGGCCCGCGTACCGCAAAAAAAAAAAAAAAAAAAAAGGCAAAAATTGAAAATAAAGAGAGAACCTAAAAGCAGCAAGGTAAAAACAACTAGTTATGTACAAAGGAACCCTGATCAGACTATCAGGGTTAGACTATCAGCTGACTTCTCAGAAGAAACTTTGCAGGCCAGAAGGGAGTGGTACATTATATTCAAAGTGATGAAAGAAAATAATCTTACAACTAGAAGTACTCTACCCAGCAAGATTATCATTCATATTTGAAGGAGAGGTAGAGCTTTACAGATAAGCAAAAGCTAAAAGGTTTCAGCACCACTAAACCAGTTTTACAAGAAACGTTAAAGGGACTTCTCTAAGCAGAAAAGAAAAGACCACAACTAGAAATGTGAAAATTACAAAAGGAAAAATCTCATTGGTCAAGGCAAATACACAGTAAAGGTAGTAGGTCAACCACTTATAAAGCTACTAGGAAGGTTAAAAAACAGAAGTAGTAAAATCATCTATATTCACAATCAGTAGTTAAGGGATATACACACACACAAAAATATGTAAAATATGATGTGAAAAACATTAAACATAGGTGGGGAGTAAAATGGCATGTTGTTAGAAAGCATTCGAACTTAAGAGATCAGCAACTTAAAATAATCATATATACATATATGCACATATAGAGAGAGATAGATATATAGATTGCTATATATAAACCTCATGGTAACCACAAATCAAAAATCTATAACAAATATACACAAAAAAGAGGAAGTAATCCAAACATAACACTAAAGATATTCATCAAATCACAAGAGAGCAAAAAATGAAGAAAGGAACAACAACAAAGAAAACTATGAAAACAACCCCAAAACAATTAACAAAATGGCAACAAGTACATACTTATCAAGAATTACTTTAGGGGCTTCCCTGGTGGTGCAGTGGTTGAGAGTCCACCTGCTGATGCAGGGGACACGGGTTCGTGCCCCAGTCCGGGAAGATCCCACATGCCGCAGAGTGGCTAGGTGCATGAGCCATGGCCGCTGAGCCTGCGCGTCTGGAGCCTGTGCTCCGCAACGGGAGAGGCCACAACAGTGAGAGGCCCATACCGCAAAAAAAAAAAAAAAAAGAATTACTTTAAATGTAAATGAACTAAATGGCCCAATCAAAAGACACAGAGTGATTGAATAGATTAAAAAACCAAGACCCCCATATATGCTGCCTACAAGAGACTCATTTCAGATCTAAAGACACACACAGACCGGAAAGTAAGGGGACAGAAAAAGGTATTCTATGTAAATGGGAATGAAAAGAAAGCCAGAGGAGTAATACTTATATCAGTCAAAATGACTTTAAAACAAACACCAGGGCTTCCCTGGTGGCGCAGTGTTTGAGAGTCTGCCTGCCGTGGCGGGGGACACAGGTTCGTGTCCCAGTCCAGGAAGATCCCACATGCCACGGAGCGGCTGGGCCCGTGAGCCATGGCTGCTAAGCCTGTGCGTCTGGAGCCTGTGCTCCGCAACAGGAGAGGCCACAAGAGTGAGAGGCCCACATACAACAAAAAAAACAAAAAAAAAACATAAAAACACCATAGTAAGAGACAAAGAAGGACATTACATAATGATAAAGGGATCAATCCAACAAGAAGATATAACAATTGTAAATACATATACACTCAACATAGGAGCACCTAAATACATAAAGCAAATATTAACAAACATAAAGGGAGAAATTGATAGTAACCCAATAATAGTAGGGAACTTTAACACCCAGACAGAAAATCAAAAAGAAAACACTGGCCTTGAAACACACATTAGACCAGGTGGACTTAATAGATATAGAATACTCCATCCACAAAGCAGAAGAATACACATTCTTTCCACACGTACATGGAATATTCTCCACCTAGATAACATACTAGGCTACAAAACAAGTCTCAATAAAGTTAAGGAGAAGTCAAAACAAACAACTTTTCTGACTGCAACAGTGTAAGACTGGAAATCAACCATAAGATAAAAACTGCAAAAAAGCACAAACATGTGGAGGTTAAACAATATGCTACTAAATAATCAATGGATTGCTGAAGAAGTCAAAGAGGAAATCAAAAAATACCAGGAGACCAATGAAAATAAACACAACAATCCAAAATCTATGTGATACAGCAAAAGCAATTCTAAGAGGGAAGCTTATAGTGAAACAAGACTACATCAGGAAGCAAGAAAAATCTCAAATAAACAATCTAACCTTATACCTAAATGAACTAGAAAAAGAAGAAATAAAACCCAAAATTAGTAAAAGGAAAGAAATAAAAATCAGAGCAGCAATAAATGAAATAGAGACTAAGTTTTTTTTAAAAAAAAGTAATGAACTAAGAGCTGGTTCCGTGAAAAGGTAAACAAAACTGATAAACCTTTAACCAAGCTCAACAAGCAAAAAAGAGAACAGACCCAAATAAGTAAAATCAGAAATGAAGTAGAGAAGTTACAACCAACACCACAGAAATACAAAACATCGCAAGAGATTTCTACAAACAATTATACAGCAATAAAATGGACAACCTAGAAGAAATGGATAAATTCCTAGAAATGTGAAATCTCCCAAGACTGAATCAGGAAGAAATAGAAAATATGAACAGACTAATTACCAGTAAGGAATTTGAATCAGTAATGAAAATTCTCCCAGCAAACAAAAGTCCAGTACCAGATGGCTTCACAGGTAAATTCTACCAAACGTTTAAAGAAGCGTTAATACCTATCTGTCTCAAACCATTCCAAACAATTGAAGAGGAAGGTTTGCTTCCAAACTCATTCTACAAGGCCAGCATCAACCTGGTACTAAAAGCAGACAAAAATGCCCACCCCCCAAAAAAGAAGAAAATTACAGGTCAATATCATTGATGAACATAGATGCAAAAATCCTCAACAAAATGTTAGCAAGCTGAATTCAACAACACATTAAAAGAATCATACATCATGATCAAATGAGATTTAACCCAGGAATGCAAGAATGGTTCCACAATATCCACAAATCAAGCAATATGATACACCACATTAACAAACTGAAGAATAAAAATTATATTATCTTCTCATAGATGCAGAAAAAGCTTTTGACCAAATTCAAGATCCATTTATGATAAAAACGCTCAACAAAGTGGATATAGAGGAAATACAATTCAACATAATAAAGGCCATATATGACAAACCTACAGCTAACATTATACTCAATGGTGAAAAAGGTGAAAGCATTCCTTTTAAAATCAAGAATAAGACAAGGATGCCCACTCTCACCACTTTTATTCAACATAGTATTGGAAGTCCAAGCCACAGCAATCAGATAATAAAAGGAAATAAAAAGAATCCAAAATGGAAAGAAAAAAGTAAAACTGTCACTGTTTGCAGATGACACTGCATATATAAAATCCTAAAGACACCACCAAAAATCTATTAGAACTAATAAACAGATTCAGTAAAGTTTCAGGATATGAAATTAATATACAGAAATCTGTTGCAATTCTATACACTAACAACAAACTAAGAAAAAGAAATTAAGAAAAAAATTTTCATTTACAATTGCATCAAAAAGAATAAAATACCTAGGAATAAATGTAAGGAGGTAAAAATCCTGCACTCAGAAAACTATAAGACACTGATACAGGTAATTGAAGATGACACAAACAAATGGAAAGATATACCATGCTCATGAATTGGAATAATTAATATTGTTAAAATAATCACACTCCCCAAGGCAATCTACATATTCAATGCAACCCCTATCAAAATACCAGTGGCATTTTTAACAGAACTAGAACCAATAATTCTAAAATTGGCGTGGGAACACAAAAGACTCTGAATACTCAAAACAATCTTGAGAAAGAAGAATAAAACTGGAGGTATCACACTCCCTAATTTCAAACTATACTACAAAGCTACAATCATCAAAACAGTATGGTTCTGGCACAAAAACAGACACATAGATCAATGGAACAGAATAATGAATCCAGAAATAAACTCATGTGTATATATGCAATTAATCTATGACAAAGGAGGTAAGACTATACAATGGGGAAAAAGTCTCTTCAATAAGTGATGTTGGGAAAACTGGACAGATACATGCAAAAGAAGCAAACTGGATTGCTTTCTCACACCATATACAAATATAAACTCAAAATGGATTAAAAATTAAATGTAAGCCCTGAAACCATAAGACTTTTAGAAGAAACATAGGTCTTTGACATCAGTCTTAGCAATTTTTTTATATATCTCCTCAGGCAAGGAAAACCAAAGCAAAAATAAACAAATGGGACTACTTCAGACTAAAAAGCTTTTGTATAGTGAAGGAAACTGTCAACAAAATGAAAAGGCAGCCTACTGAATGGGAGAAGATATTTGCAAATGACATATCTGATAAGGGGTTAATATCCAAAATATACAAAGAACTTATACAACTCAACAACAAGAAAACAAACAACCTGATTAAAAAAATGGGCAGAGGACCTGAATAAACATTTTTCCATACAGGTGGCCAAAAGGCACATGAAAAGATGATCAACATCACTAATCATCAGGGAAATGCAAATCAAAACTACAGTGGGATATCACCTCATATCTGTAAGAATGACTGTTATCAAAAAAGACAACAAATAACAATTGTTGGCGAGGATGTGGAGAAAAGGGAACCCTCGCGGATTGTTGGTGGGATTGTAAATTAGTGCAGCCACTATGGAAAACAGTATGGAGATTCCCCTCAAAAAATTAAAAATAAAATTATCACACAATCCAGCAGTTCCACTTCTGGGTATATTTTCAGCAAAAAAACAGAAACACTAATTTGATAAGATATAAGCACCCCAGTGTTCATTGTAACATTATATACAATAGCCAATATACGGAAGCAACATAAATGTCTATCAATAAATGAATGGATAAAGAAAATGTGGTATGTACTATATATATATACACACACACATACATATATATATATATACACACATACATATATATATGCAATGGAATGTTACTAACCATAAAAAGTTATGAAATCTTGCCATTTGTGACAACATGGATGGGCCTAAAGGGTAACATACTAAGTAAAATAAATCAGACAGAGAAGGACAAATACCATATGGTTTCACTTGTATGTAGAATCTAAAAAACAAAACAACTGAACCAACAAAACAGAAACAAACAGATTGCAGAGAACGACCTGGCGGTTGCCATTGAAAAAGGGGTGGGTGGTTCAGTGAAATAGCTGAAGGGAGATTAAGAAGTTACAAAATGAATGTCATGGGGATATAATATACAGCATAGGAAATATAATCAATAATATTGTAAAGACTTTGTAAGTGACAGGTGGTAGCTAGACTCATCGTGGTGACCATTTTGTAATGTATAAAAATACCCAATCTCTATGTTGTACACCTGAAACTAACATAATATTGTAAGTCAATTACACTTCAATTTTTAGAAAGTGAAAAAAAGATAACAGATGAAGGCAGGGAATAAACAGAGTGCTGTGATGGGTGTTAGAGCGGACAGTGAAGTGAGGGTGAAATGCTTGCCTGTGGCCTGAATCTTCAGGAAAAGACAGGGTCTTTATTCCCCTGGGGGAAAAAGTAAATGACTAATGCAAATCCTTGTTACCACAAAGAGGAAGAGAATTGAGGATAGGTAAGAATCTTTGTTAAACATCTCAGGTTTTTTACCAAAAATAGAAAGATTGGCCATTTTTACAGACAAAAGAAGTCTCTGCAATGTTTTAGTCATGCAGCCTCCATTTAATTTTATATTCCATTTCTCTGCAACCACCTCAAATATTAAATTTCTCACTTTTCTCATAGTCCATTCTGCTTCAGAGTAATAAGATCACATCGATAACTGAAACTAATATATAAGCCAAAATTTTCATTTTAGTAAAAAATATCCAATTTCCTCAGCAAATCTTTAGTAGCCAGCATATCTTCTGATGGGCTAGACTAAAAGGAAACCAGAGATTAAAAGAGACATAAAGAGGCATACTCCTCCTGCGCTATCAGCTCCCATGTAAGAGTCGTCTAGCTGAGCAGTTTATTAATCAGGTTAAGCTGGACTATTCTAACAAAGTATTACAAACCTCCAAATCTCAGTGGCTTAACATGACAGCAATTTATTGCTTCGGTCATTTAAAGTCCATTGCAGACAAGCAATTCCCCAAGGTAACTTATCCTCCACATGGTGACTTAGAGATACAGGCTCCCTCCATCATGATTTTAGGATGTGTGTAGCAAAGCAAGAGAAAGTGAAAAGAGCTCACACCTCCTCTTAATTGCCTCTGATTAAAAGAAACAGATATCTTTTCTATTCAAAATCTGTTAGTCAAAACCAGATACATGGTTTTGACCTCCCTGCAATGAGGCTCAGAAAAGTAGGGGAGCACATGAAATATTGAGGGAGTATTACTGCCTCTTTTGGTATATGCAATTCTCACCAAAATCAAACTCAGGCCAGGGATATTCAGATGTCTTGGAAATTCAACTCCAGGCAGGTGCAGGTATCCCAGCCTCAATATTCCACAGTTTGAGAACTTCTACTTGTGTATGTTTATTTTTTTAAATTAATTAATATATTTATTTATTTTTGGCCACATTCGGTCTTCGTTGCTGCATGCATGCTTTCTCTAGTTGTGGCAAGTGGGGGCTATTCTTCGTTGTGGTGCACGGGCTTCTCATAGTGGTGGCTTCTCTTATTGTGGAGAACAGGCTCTAGGTGTGTGGGCTACAGTAGTTGTGGCACTCAGGCTCAGTAGTTGTGGCTTGCGAGCTCTAGAGCGCAGGTTCAGTAGTTGTGGCGCACGCGCTTAGTTGCTCTGTGGCATGTGGGATCTTCCCAGACCAGGGCTCAAACCCATGTCCCCTGCATTGGCAGGCAGACTCCCAACCACTGCGCCACCAGGGAAGTCCCACTTGTCTATGTTTAAAACACATGTAAGTTTTCCTCATAATGTTACACCCTGGTACTTGAATAAAGTGTTACAGAAAGCAAACTGAGCCCCAGTTTTGCAAAAGATGGAACTTTAAAGATGGCAGCAAAACCAGCACTGTTCTTGTCAGACTTGGTCTAAGATTTGGAGAATATCATACACCATAGACTGGACACCATGCACATAAGCCCACCATTGGGCATAGATCAGGTAATTAACAAACCTTTTTTTCAAATTATATCCACAACAAAACATAGAGCCTTTCTATTGTTCCATGATTTTTTTTTGAAATGGTGTAGTCTTCAAAAAATTTTTATTTTTATTTTTGTGAAACTAAGATAAGTCTATCTCTCTGTAGGAGAGAAATACCTCTCTTATCTCTCTGTGTTTTTTTTGTTTGTTTGTTTTATTTTGTTTTGTTTTTGTTTTTTAGTTTTCTTTTTCTTGGAGCTATGTGTATAAAACTTCCAAGTGGATCAACCCACACCATGCAACAGTTTTGCTGCCGGGTCTATGTGGAAATTTACATCATGACTTTTATGTAGTAGTGGTTGTTCTTGGAAGTCTTCAGTTCTTAGTGTACATGTAGGAGAATGACATTCAGGAAAGAGACTCACAGTAATAAATCTGATTTAGGAAAGATATGTGACTGAGAAATATGAAATCATCCTAATAGCACCTGGAGTGGTAACTTTGCAGATTTTTTTCCTCTTTTTTTTAATGGTAATTAGTGACCTCCAGGTTTCTTTCCAATATGCACTGACTCTTCGACACCTTTCTACACAGCTATCTCTGCCATCGTCTTGGACAACAGGAATCCACTTATCCAATAGAAAGGCTCCTGGGCACTTCCCTTGTGGTCCAGTGGTAAAGAATCTGCCTTCCAATGCAGGGGACACGGGTTTGATCCCTGGTTGGGAAACTAAGATCTCCCATGCCACGGGGCAACTAAGCCTGTGCGCCACAACTACTGAGCTTGTGCGCCTCAACTAGAAAGCCTGCGTGCTGCAAACTACAGAGTCTATGCACCACAACTACAGAGCCCATGTGCCCTGGAGTCTGTGCACCACAAGTAGGGAAGAGAAAAAAAACCCGCACACCACAACTAGAGAGAGAAGCCTGTGTGCTCCAAGGAAAAGATCCCATATGCCTCAACAAAGATTCCACGTGCCGCAGCTAAGACCTGACACAGCCATAAATAAATAAATGAATAATCTTTAAAAAAAAAGAAAGAAAGAAACGCTCCTGTCTCCACAACTTCCTTAACTTCAGTTACCTTATTAGGCTCTATACACATCAATCACCCATACAGGTGTGACCCAAATCCTGTGACTATCCCCAATAATTCAACTGCTCAAACTTAAACTCTAAAATTCCAGTCTTTAAGTATGATTTTCTTTTCTTAGAGTACACTCATTCTGTCAATCCGTATACCCACTTTTCGCATATTTACAGCATCCAGTCCCTAATGCCTGCCCTGGGAGATAGTGAGCTTCTTGTCTCTGTGGATTCAGGAAAAGGAAGGATGATCATCTGTCAGGGATACAACACAGGCCTACCCTGACCTTTCGAGAAAGTCATGTTGCCCTAGAAGGTGCAGGGATACGGAATTCACGGACATATTGCAACTGTGATTTAAATGCTTGATTCTAGTAGCTGCAGGGACCTGACCTTCCAGTAAGTTTTCCATATTTAAATGACCAAGGTTCTAAATCAAGCACTAGATAATGACAAAATAATTAAAGTGATAAACACTGAAAAACTTTAGCAGGATTAGGAAAACATGTGTCAATTTAAATAAGTTGAGCAATAGGGGTAGGGGATTAAGAGGTACAAACTATTGTGTATGAAATAAATAAGCTCTGAGGATGTATTGTACAACATAGGGAATATAGCCAATATTTGAAAATAATATAAATGGAGAATAACCTTTAAAAATTGTGAATCACAGGCTTCCCTGGTGGCGCAGTGGTTGAGAGTGCGCCTGCCGATGCAGGGGACACGGGTTCGTGCCCCGGTCCGGGAGGATCCCACATGCCGCGGAGCGGCTGGGCCCGTGAGCCATGGCCGCTGGGCCTGCGCGTCCGGAGCCTGTGCTCCGCAACGGGAGAGGTCACAACAGTGAGAGGCCCGCGTGCCACAAAAAAAATAATAATAATAATAATTGTGAATCACTGTGTTGTACACCTGTAAATTTATAATATTGCATATCAATTATACTTTAATAAAATACGTATAGATAGATAGATAGATAAAGCTGAGTAATGTTACAGCCAGTACCTTGCAAATGCAAGAAACAAGAGACTGTAATTAATGTAATACCTGGAAGGAAAATGGTGTTGCTCAAGAATCATATACAGTGTATAGGGTAACACTTACTAGGGCCATAACATCAGCCTCAAATCCAGTATGCTGAGGTAAATTAAAACTTGCCTCAGTTTTTAGACTCCAATTTAGATCGGACTCAACTGGAAGAAACTTATTTGTTGTAATAGAAAAGAAAATACAAGAAAAGGAATCCTAAACTTACAAACTAAGTGAAAGCAACACAGTAAGTCAAATATACACAAACTTGTGATCAGTTGGAAGTACCTAAATGGTAATTTCCAGACTGCTGGAATGGAAATACTCCTGCATAGAAATCCTAAGCATTTATTGGATTTCGGATTATTGTTTTAGCATTCTTACATTGTCATCAAGGCAGATAATCATTAACTATACATATTTTTTTAGCTTAAGCGATCAAATAAGAGGATATTTTATGCATCAAAGAATAATGTCTCAGACATTGCTTACCAATTGATAAAATCAAAGGGTAGAATATTAGAAGAGACCCTGAAAAATCCTAGGACAATCTAGTGTGACTATGGAATTATTTTTCTCTTCCTTGGGGAACAAAAGGAAGTTAATAGAGCATAACCATTGTTTGTAAGCTATTTACAAGAAGATCTATGTGCCTCCTTTCCAGAAGATAAATACACTGAGGGAGGAGAAAATACAACTCCTGCCACAAACCTTGCTCGAAGCTCTTTGTTAGATGATGTGCTGACTTACTTCCTATGGTTCTTCTAGAGGAGAAAAAGAATCTCATCTCCCATTGTCCTGAATGAATTAAGAGAATTATTGTTGACAGACACAATGGACCCAAGATTTCTGCTCTGAATAAAGTCTAAAGAAAAGAGTCAGACCACCTTCCCATTACTACTGTTCTCTCCTGAAACAGCCACTGCATTTCTGCCCAAGATGTGAGAACTAAGAGTAAAACCTTTTTACTATATCCCATTACCAAACAAGCTCTGCAACCTTGAGTTCCAGGGTTATTCAGATCTTTAAATCTCAGTTTTGTTGGAAAACTGGAAGCAAGGTAGACAAAATAAGATTATTTCTTAGCATTGTATTTGATAGCAAAGATAGGGTCAACAAAATGCTTTGACTTAAGAGTCCTAAATTGTCCATCTCATTGCAAGGAAAACAATATCAATAATTTCTAACCCTGGCTTCAAGAGACATCCTCTAATTTGGGGAATGTTCTATGATACTTTATTCAGTGGTCGACTGGGCAAATAACTTCTAAGCTTCCTTGCAACTCCAGAGCATTACACAAGTGCTTATTATGTAGCTGGCTCCTTATATAGCACTGAAATAATATCTCATGCAAATGTTCAAAGGAAGGGAAAGGAGATACAATGAGAATACCTTTAACATTCCCACAAAGGAAAAGCTGATCTTTCTCATCTGATGTGCAGACACTGGACAGATTTAGTCCACTTGTTAACTTTTCAGCAAGAATCCTAACGATGTTTAAGAGCTGCCACTGTTGTTGGTAGTTCTGAGCCCCCTTTAAAAATACATATAGAACTTTGATAGGTAATTCAAACCTGAAAACAATTTGTAAAATACGTCAGTTGTTTTATACTATGGAATATTAAGCAGACACCAAGCTGCTCAAATGAAGTCAAAAGGGGAAAATATATCTAGCTTATTAGCTTTTCTCAGCCATCCCCATTATGGCCAAAAATTCTTCAGGAAAATAATAGAAGACAAAAGCTAGTTTGAAACTAATGTCACAGGGAAAAATGGTCCTAAACTCTAAATAAGTTGAGTTCTAAAAGAAAAATAATGAAGCCACTAGATGAAAAGCAATATCAATTTTAAAAGATAGAAATGCAGTGGGGACTACTCTGCATTTAAAATGACTAAACTCTTTCATTTAATGCAAGCCAGGTATGATGTTTACACAAACCGTTAGAAGTTGCTGGAATATATGAAATCCTAAGGAGCCCAATAACACACGCTGTGTGATGAATCACACAATGCTTCTGAACATAAAACAACAGAGACAACAAAACTTTGAGATTTGAAATCTTAAAAACTGAGATCTGACATCTTTGGTAGAAGTGCTTGTACTAATAATGGCACTTTAAAGTTTATATTAAAGAGAAAATAAGCAAATCCATGTTCTTTTGGAATGCATATGCCCATTAAGAGAAGCTAACAAGCTGACTGCAGCAAATCGTACATAAATGGCGTCTATCCCAAAGTCAGGCTGAGGGGTGTTTATGGCTTCCTGTCTCCCAGTCACATGAAGTTGCCTTGGTGACTATCTGTCTCGTACTGGTTTGCTCTCCAAAAATACAACAAGCCAGATGCCTGTGGGTTCGGGTGTGTCTAACTGAGCTACACTGAGCACCAAATGACCTGGAAATGTTTAATCCAGCTTTTGTCAGAACAAATTACTGGGATGTTCTCATGCCCTTTAGGGACTAATTTATGATTGAATCCCAAGTCCTGTGCAACACTGTGGGCCAAGGCTGATGCCCTCCTTCCCCCCTGCATGCACAGTCTCTGGGTATGGTGCTCTGATATGAAGAAGATCCACTCAAAAATGGTAGGACTAATAAGAGGATGGCCACATGAAATACTGCGAGGGTCCTGGAGAGAGGTGTGCATTTTGCGCTTTTTGCTCCTCAGAGAGCTCTTTTCTGGAAAGAGCCTCGGTATGCTCTCTACAAATTGCCCTGTGACGTACTGCCCAAGAGACGATATAACATGTGTTATGGACTGAATGTTGATGCCCCCCCAAAAAAATTCAGGTCTTGAAACCCTACCTCACAATGGGTTGGTATTAGGAAGTGGAGTCTTTGGGGGGGGGTCACTAGAATTAGGTGAGGCCGTGAGAGCGCAGCCCTCATGAATGGGATTAGTGCCATTATAGAGTCAGGAGAGAGCTTGCCCCTCCCTCTGCTTGTGTAAGGCTATAACAAGAAGACAGCAGTCTGCAATCAACCTGAAAGAGGGACTCACCAGAGCCTGACATGCTGGTCCCTGATCTTGGACTTCCAGCCTCCTGAACTGTGAGAAATAAATTTCTGTAGTTTATAAGCCACCCAGTCTATGGTACTCTGCCATAGCAGCTGGAACTAAGACACCATGCCCTGGCAGTGAGCACTAACCTAGCGACTCTAATATTTTCAGTATCAAATTATTCCCATTTCATAAACACTTCACTAGGGTGCAGGACTTGCAGAAAGAAACTCGAAGATCAGGTCTGAGCTCGGTATATATTGATGTCAGGTGGGGGAGGCTCGGCCCCACTGAGCTCCCTCTCGACTGCCCGCCCTGCCACAGGGCCCTGAAGGGGCACAGGCTGCAGGGTATAAGCGGCTCAGTGGGTGTCTCCAGATGACACCTTCTCTGCACTCAGACCTCTCACTCGGTCTCATGGACTCACCCGTTTTGCACACTCCTTACTTTGTTATCGCGCTCCTTTTGGATTTTGGATGCAGAGTGTTTAGTATGATATTCTTCAGTTTCAGGGTCTTCTATCATCATCAATCCATGCAAAGTCCTTCTCTTGTTTTATTTCTATGTTTTATTATTTCTGTATTTTTCCCCATCATAACCTATCCACACACTTTTCTTCCCCCTGCCCCATAGGCATTAATTCTAATGTGTTTAATATATATCCTTGGATCTATATGGGTCTTGGAAAGATATGTGACTGTGATTTCAATTTATATGAATAGTATTGAATTACATGTCATTCGGTTTCCTCCTCTGCATCTACATAGGTACAGTGTTGTTACCTCTGACTGCTATGGAGTATTCCACTATTTGCATCCACTGCTTATTACTAAGTACAGTCATACTGCTCTGCAGAGATTGCTCCTTTACATTCCCAGGAGAGATGCATGAGAATTTCTGTTTGCCCACACTTGGTTTTATCCAACTTTCTAACTTTTACCAATCTGATGGTTGTAAAGTGGGCCTTATTACTGTTTCCATATGCATTTCTCTGATTGCTACTAAAATTGGACATCTCTTCACATACTTGATACCCATTTACATTTTTCTTTCTGTGGGTTTCCTACTCGTTTCTTTTGCCCATTTTTTGTTTATTGATTTGTTCATTGTATGTCTTAGATATTAATCCCTTGTTAATATGCAGCATATATCTTCTTCAGGATGGTAGCAGAGTTCCAAGAGAGCACAGAAGTATACAAGGCTTCCTGGAGCTTTGGCTCAGAACTGGTACAGTATCACTTTTTGCTACATTCTAATGGCCAAAGTAAGTCACAAAGCCAATGCAGACTCAAGGGATGGGGAAATAGACTCCACCTCTTGATTAAATGAGCTACAAATTCGCATTGCAAAGGGCACAGACACAGGGAGGAAAGGAAAATCAGGATCAGTTTTGCAATCAATCTACCACTCGTTTCAGTTATCTATTGGTTTATAACAAAGCACTCCCAAAATTTCGTGGCTTACAATGACAATTCATTATTATCTCTTCTGGTTCTGTATGGTGGCCAGATTTATATGAGAAGTTCTCAGTTGGGGTCTCTAATGCAGTTACTGGAGTTGGATGATGGATGACTGGGACTGGAGTGGTCTGAAGGCTCAGCTGGGCTAGACATCCGAGACGATTCCTTTCCTCCCATGTCTGGTGCCTCAGCTGAGATGACTGAAATAGCTGGGGACTTCCTCCCACGTGGCTTCTCCATGTTGCTAGCTTGGACAGTCTCAGCATGCCTTCTCAAGTTATTCAAACTTCTTACACGGCTGCTCATTTTCACCAGAGAAAGCATTCCAAGAGACCAGAGCAGAAGCTTCAAGGCTTCTTCTCACCTAGCTTCAAAAGTCACACAGTGTCTCTTCCGGAAAATTCTATTGGTTACACAGGGCCAGCCCAAGTTCAGTAGAGAAGGTGGCTGCACAAAGTTGTGAATACTGGGCATTTGTGATCACCTATGTGTGTAAGTGTGTGCAGTGACATATATGCATGCAATGCAATATCATCTTCACCTTCAGTTCTGAATCTGTAGATTTTTCTTCCATGTAAATAGATATACGTGTACATGACACTGCTTTTTTAGACAATATATTTTACTTATTTATCTATTTCCTGGAGTATTGGGTTTATTTTTATTCTTCCAGAACGTATAATTCTTTCAACTGTGTTGTCAAAGTGGACACTTTTGAGGCCTCGCATGAAATGACCTGGAAAGAATATCTTTATTGCATACTCACTTTTAATTTTTTGACATTTCCTCCCTTCAATACTTTGTGTCTAGCGTTGCTATTAAAACATTTCTTCTCTAGGGTCGTTAGACAAGTTTCCTTTGTCTTCACTTTTTTTTTCTAGTTTTGCTCTGCTTTTTGTCAGTCTAGGCTCAGTTATTGCCCGCTTCATCCACCCCCTCCCAATGTACTCATCAAGTGATGCTGTCTCTAAAGGAACTTCGAGGCGTTGCTCTTTCTCAGTAGCTGCATCAGTGATAAGCCAGTTCTTGAAGTGGAGAGCAAGGAAAGCAGGGAACATTCAGGGTCCAGTTCAAGGCTGCACTTGCTTTCATCCGTGCATCCTCAGACCACAGTGCTTGATACTATCTTGCAGCCTCCAGCTAAGGGGCTGGCCCTGCCATTGTCCCTCCTCACAGTGGCTTTGGGAAAGGCAATGTCACTCAGGGAGATGTGGGGCACAATGAAAAAACTCCCCTAGGCTACTCTACTCATACTACCTACATCTCCTCCATTCCAAGTTGCCCCTTCCACCCAACCTCTGTTATTTCCACACCTACCTCTGGCGTAAAGAGGCTCAACCGTCTTCCACCGCCTCAGGCCGTTCTCACAATCTTTGTGTTCTGAGATATGGCATTGCCCCTGTGGGCTTCGTGTCATCCTCTGAGCAGAGATCACATTGTTTACCCATCTGATCAGGATCCACATGTCCAATGTCCCAGACCCTTCACTTCATTTTTAGATAACACATTATTATATTAAAATGCAGTCTTGAAATTAGAATATGCTAAACTTCAGAGCATAATCTTTGAAATAAGTTTTCTCAAACAACTCTACAATTCTGTTAGATATCGTACCTTATAGAATTACCTTGTTTTTTAAAAATGAGGTTAAAATGAATAAATTAGCACACATTATACATGTTTTTTTCTAAGTTTGATTAATCAATAAGGAATAAAAATGAAAAATTATAAATATATTCATCTTGCTAAAATAAAGGACACTAGTGTTTCCTTACAAATTAATGGATATATTCCATTGTTTCCCTTTTTCCAGGACATTTGACATTCTTTATCAACTGGTACATAAAAGAATAGAAAAACAAAGGTTTCTCATGTTGTCCTTTGTACTTCTATATGAATAAATCAGAAGGATAGTCCACTAGAAATTAGTAAATGATTTCAATTATAGAAAGGAAAGGATCTGCCTTACCATTTTGATAGGGTCAAAAGCAAGTGTTTCTTATTTGGGCTCAACCTGTTTCAAACTTTGAAGTCACACACTCGTGAACATTTTAATTGCTTTTTTCCTTTGGTATGTATAAATATAATTATTTTCAGTATGGAATCTTTTTCTTACTCAATTCACACCAATCACAACCCTCTTATCATTCAGGGTTTGTTTTGGGGGTTTTTGTTTGTTTTGTTTGTTTGTTTTGCATTTAATACATGGTTTGTCAGGGTCATTATTTTTGCCTCTACTTTGAAGTCTTTTTTACAGATGAAAATACATATCTTTTCCTGATACAGAATTGGGACCAGGTAAACCAAGCACCACATTCTAGTCTTTTTCTCCATATTCTTTTACATATATATATTACATATATATTATGTATATTGTTACATATATAATATGATTATATATCTATAATATATATATTATATGTTACATATTGTATTAATTTATCATATATAATTTTATATTAATATAATGTTATATATAATATGTATATTTACATCTTTAGATTCTAAGAGTTTTGAATGTATAGCAGTACCTTTGCATCTGTTTCTTTTGGATGTTTATTGATGTGAATCAACAATAAAAATCTCACAATCTATTCTATTAGTACATTTTCAGCTGGAACCTCACAGGTATAACTGAAAACATTATTGAACCATCACTTTGGAAATACTTTCTTTCTCACTTAGCTGAGCTTTTGGAAGAACTTCTTAAGTATAAGTTTTGAAGGGAATATTCAAAAATAATAAAGTAGTTAATTACTATTTATATTCTTTGAACTATTTTCTGTGAAAAATTTGGGTGGATGAAGAGATATTTTCCAAAGCCCACTTTTACTCTTAGCTCCCTGCTTGCTACTCTCCTGGCCTCAGCCAAGCCCATGCCATTCCCATACTTCATCTTAGTGCCTGGAAAACCAGCTGTGTTCTATGCCCTAGGTCTGTGCCCTGGGAGGGAAGTGAGACACTTAAAGCCTGTAACTGACCAATGTGAAGTGTAGCCGTGATGCTCTCATGAACCTTTCTTGATAGCTACACCCATGTTGAAACTTGATATCAACATGCTTACTATTTGGGAGAAGATGGGAGAGAGGCAAGTTCATTCTTGCAAAGAATACAGCATGGCGAATTCAGTTAAATGAGAGGTTGAGAGCAACCATCTGCTTACTGTGCAAAGCAAAAAGCAGACATCTGGGGAGACAGGTGATGGAGTGGAAACAGTTGAATTGAAAATCAGGAGGCTTGTGTGATAGCCCCAGCTTTGCCTTGCTGGCAGCATTGTGACCTTGTGCGAGGTCAATTAACCTCTGAGGACCTCTGCTTTCCCAGCAGCACATCCAGAGTATGAGACTAGATGACACCAAAGTATTTACAAACTCAAAGGATTTTTCCTTGACCCTAATTGACCTCTCCTGCTAATGCAGACACACATCAAACACAACTGTTTGTTCCTAATAGGGATTCAATATGCTAAACGAAATGTCCAGGGGCAACCTAATTAGGCAGGCAGTGGGGCGGAGGCTTTATCTGATGTGACTCCAATGCCCTTGAAAAGCGTCCTTTGGTCTGCCCGGCCTTGACCCTAGCTGTCAGAGTGTTAGTTCTTTGCTGACTTATGGAGAACAGTAGCTACACCCATGTTGAAACTCGTTGTCACCTATGCAGAGTAACATTCTTACTGAGTAGTTAATATACTTTATTCCATGTGCAGAAAGCTTTGGGCTTCAGTTGGTTAGTCTGTAAGCTAAGATAGAGTCATTTTTCCCAAAATTAGTTCCTATAAATATTGGCAATGAACTGAGTCAGTGGCAGAGGGACAAAGGGGAAAGGTCGTATCTCAAAGATGAACAGTGACAGGCATCCCCATTCTCACCTCAGATGGCAAGATCAAGAGGTCACTCCTAATACTTCCTGGGGTCCTTTCATTAACTTGAATATTTTCATAAGTAAGAGTTACTTTCTTCTGAACAGGGTTCATATTAAGTACCATAAGTTCCTGTATCTTCTTCAGAAATTATTCACTGAGGATGAACATACCAAATAGGAAAACTGCTGTTAACAAATAGGGCAAGAAATATTACTATGACCCAAGTCATAGGTTCAGAAATTGTATACACATTGCAAAGAAGTAAAATATTGAATTGCAATAACAGGCTCGTCTCATTTTTTTTTATTGCCCGAATGGTTGGTGCCACGGAAACAGTGTGATTTCTATACTATATCAATAATTCAATAGTCTGAAGTGGCATTAAGGATAAAAACATTCATTTTGTTAAATTGTTTTACCACAAAATCCATGAACAAAATCAAAGCAAAAGGAGAACATCCTATGAGGATCTGTTTGCTGGAATGAGACTATTGTTTATTAATATAAATAATCTGTTAAAATAAATCCCTATTCAAAACAGTAGCACGCATTCCTTTCTCTCATTCTCCCTACATTTGACTCTCAAACTGAAATTAAATGGTAACTTGGTTCTATTTTAGAATGATCTAAAGATACACATTTTTGGATACATTATAAAACCTTTCTTCTAGTTATTAATGGTATGTTTAATTCAAGTAAGAGCTTTTCTATCAAGTATATTTTAAAAATCTACTGTCTATACTTTATTGTCTTTTTTTCCAACTCTTATTATCAGAACTGTTTTGCTTCATCAATAGTCATTTATTGAAACCACTATGTGCTAGAATGATTTAGTTTTCTTCATTCTAATGGAGGCCTAGGTGTCATATAATTACGGGTCCTTCATTAGTAGTATTGCTTCTTCCTAACTCTTTTCATTGCCTTCTCCCTGATTACTTGAATCTTCAGGTTAATTGAGATTTCTCTGTACTGATGAACTGGCATCAGTCCATGGGCTATTCTAAATAGACCAGAAAAGAGAATCCTGCCTTTTCAACTATACACTAGTTGAAGCCAAAGGATGGGGAATGTTTCTTTAAGGACTCCTCAAGCAGCTACAGTGGAAATGACAGGATGGCCGTTTCTATCCGAAGTCCTCCAAAAATTCCCATGCCATCAGTGTTAGGAGACGGTAGGTAACACTGTAATGACTAACAACCACAATGCCACATACATTTATTTCTTGCTCATGTCACATGAGAAAGGCAGGTCAATGAGGGGCTCTGCAGCACACCATAGCAGGGAGACTCAGACTGAAAGAGGCCTCTCTATTCCCAGGACTATTCTATTGGAAATATGTGACCTTCTCAGTCTCTGCAACAGAAAAAGAGTACTGGAGTGACTTGCACTTGGCAGTTAAATGCTTTGACCCACAAGCAACATGCCACTTCCATTCACAGCAAATGGCCAGAACTAATTACTTCCCCCTGCCTATCTGCCTAAGTGTAATCCTCCTGTGTACCTGGAGGAAAAATAGGCAGGATATGAGTAAGCACTCAGGGTCTTTATGACACCACTCATGGATCAATGAATGCAGGATAAAGGCTTTGGCCTGGGGTGGCCAAATGGACACTTTCCCCATGCCCTCACCTGGTGCCATTTTTGTCCCCATAGGACACTTATTGTAACGCAGAAGAGGGAGGCCCACAAGAGTCTCATATCCATATAAGGAGCACAGCCACTAGTATTGACAGGAAGCCATTTGAGAGATTTGGCTCTTTTATCAGATGCCTGAAGATAAATGATGATTAGAAAAAAGATGGTTTACATAAACAATAGATGCCAGCTAAGGATACAACATCCCATTTTCACCCATATAGTGGTCCACATAAGCCACCTCACCATCCACACACAGAGAATTTAGATGAGATTTGAGGGAGAAAGGGAGAGATCCTGAATTTATTTGAGGATATCCCAGAAGTCACTAGTCCTGCATTATCCAAGATTATGTTTCGGCTACAAGTGGACTGAAGGTTCAAGATCGATGTTACATCATTCTGGGTAAAATCATACCCTCAACCATGGTTTGCGAGTATCATGACTGGTACATGATAATGAGTTAGTAAAATATAGAAAGACATATCAGTCAGGTGTGGAACATCTTGGATGAGAAAAGTGAAAAAAAAATGGGAACCCTGACACACAGGCAGAAAACAGGTGTTCCTGGACTAAGTAAGTAAAAAGTACGTAAGAAAGATTTGACCAAACAGGGAATTATATTTAGTCTCCTCCAATTTTAATTTAATTTGTTTTACCTCAGTGCTTTTTTAGGATAAGAATCGGGGCTTGATGGAAAGGAAGAGGTCAAATTATCTCTGTTTGCAGATGATACGATCATATAGAGAGAGAATCCTGAAGACTCCACCAAAAAACTATTAGGACTAATAAACAAATTCAGTACTGTTGTAGGATCCAGAATCAACATACAAAAATCAGTTGTGTTCCTGTACACTAACAGTAAATTATCTGAGAAGTAAATTAAGAAAACAGTCCCATTTAAAATAGTATCAAAAATAATAAAGTATAGGGCTTCCCTGGTGGCACAGTGGTTGAGAGTCCGCCTGCCGATTCAGGGGACACGGGTTTGTGCCCCGGTCTGGGAGGATCCCACATGCCATGGAGCGGCTGGGCCTGTGAGCCATGGCCGCTGAGCCTGCGCGTCCGAAGCCTGTGCTCCGCAACGGGAGAGGCCACAACTGTGAGAGGTCCACGTACAGAAAAAAAATAAAATAAAAAATAATAATAATAAAGTACTTAGAAAGAAATTTAACCAAGTAGTGAAAGATCTGTGCACTGTAAACTATAAAACATTAATAAAAGAAATTGAAGATGACACAATTAAATGGAAAGTTATCCTGTGTTCACAGATTGGAAGAATTAATATTGTTAAAATGTCCATACTACCCAAAGTGACCTACAGATCCAATGCAATACTTATCAAAATTTCAATGGCATTTTTCACAGAAATAGAACCAAAAGTCCTAAAATTCATATGGAAAAATGAAAGACCCAAAAATAGCTCAAGCAATCTTGAGAAAGAACAAAGCTAGAGGCATCACAGTTCCTGATTTCAAATGTTATTACAAAGCTATCAAAACAGTATGGTACTGGCATTAAAACAGGCACAGAGATCAGTGGAACAGAGTAGAGGGGCTAGAAATAAACCCATACATATATGGTCAATTAATCTTTGACAGGGTGACAAGAACACATAATGGGGAAAGGACAGTCTCTTCAATAAATGCAGTGACCACATGCAAAAGAATGAAATTGTCCATCATTCTCAAAAATTAACTAAAATGGATTAAAGACTTAAACCTAAGACCTGAAACTGTAAAATTCCTAGAAGAAAACATAGAGGGTAAGCTCCTTGACAATAATTTTTTTAGTCTTGACAATAATTTTTTGATTTGACACCAAAAGCACAGGCACCAAAAACAAAAATAAACAAGTGAGACTACATCAAACTAAAAAGCTTCTGCCTAGTAAAGGAAATCATCAACAAAATTAAAAGAATAGGAGAAAATATTTACAAACCATGTATCTGAGAAGACATTAATTTCCAAAATATGTAAGGAACTGTGACAACTCAATAACAACAGCAACATTAAAACAAATAACCCAGCTGAAAAAATGGGCAAAGAACTTGAACTGACATTTCTCCAAAGAGGACATACTAATAGCCAATGGGTACATGAAAAGGCACTCAACATCACTAATCATCAGGGAAATGCAAATCAGAACCATGAGCAGCTATCTCATCACACCTGTTAGGATGGCTATTATTGAAAAAAAAAAAAAGATAAGTGTTGGCAAAGATGTGGAGAAAAGGGAACTCTTGTACACTGTTGATGGGAGTGTAAATAGGTGTAGCCACTATGGAAAACAGAATGAAGGTTCCTCAAAAATTAAAAACTGAACTACCATATAATCCAGCAACCCCATTTCTGGGTATATATCCAAAAGAATTGAAATCAGGGTCTTGAAGTGATACCTGTACTCTCGTGTTCATTGCAGCATTATTCACAATAACCAAGATATGGAAACAACATAAATATCCAGAAACAGATGAATAGATAAAGAAGATGTGGTACATACACACAATGGAATATTATTGAGCCTTAGAAAGAGGAAATTCTATCATTAGAGAAATGTAACTCAAAACCACAATGAGGTATCACCTCACACCAGTCAGAATGGCCATCATCAAAAAATCTACAAACAACAAATGCTGGAGAGGGTGTGGAGAAAAGGAAACGCTCCTGCACTATTGGCGGGAATGTAAATTGATACAGCCACCGTGGAGAACAGTATGGAGGTTCCTTAGAAAACTAAAAAGAGAACTACCATACAACACAGCAATCCCACTACTGGGCATATACCCTGAGAAATCATAATTCAAAAAAAATCATGTACCACAATGTTCATTGCAGCTCTATTTACAAGAGCCATGACATGGAAGCAACCTAAATGTCCATTGACAGACGAATGGATAAAGAAGATGTGGCACATATATAAAATGGAATATTACTCAGCCATAAAAAGAAATGAAATTGAGTTATTTGTAGTGAGGTGGATGGACCTAGAGTCTGTCATACAGAGTGAAGTAAGTCAGAAAGAGAAAAACAAATACCTTATGCTAACACATATATATGGAATCTAAAAAAAAAAAAAAAAGTTATGAAGAACTTAGGGACAGGACAGGAATAAAGATGCAGACATAGAGAATGGACTTGAGGACACAGGGAGGGGGAAGGGTAAGCTGGGATGAAGTGAGAAAGTGACTTGGACATATATACACTACCAAGTGTAAAATAGATAGCTAGTGGGAAACAACCACATATCACAGGGAGATCAGCTCGGTGCTTTGTGACCACCTAGAGGGGTGGGATAGGGAGGGTGAGAGGGAGATGCGAGAGGGAGGGGATATGGGGATATATGTATAGCTGATTCACTTTGTTGTACAGCAGAAACTAACACACCATTTTAAAGCAATTATACTCCAATAAAGATGTATATATATAAAAAGAGGAAATTCTGCCATTTGCAACAACACAGGCAAACTGGAGGACATTATGCTAAGTGAAATAAGCCAGGCACAGAAGGACAAGTACTACATGATAATACTTATACATGGAATATAAAATAGTCAGACTTATAGAAGCAGAGAGAATAATAGTAGCTGCCAGAGGTTAGGGGAAAGGAAGAAATGGGGAGGTGAGGGTAAAGCAGTACAAAGTTTCAGTTATTTAAGATAAATTAAGTTTTGGAGATTTGCTATACAGCATAGTACCTACAGCTAACAATACTGTATATATAAAATAATCTAAAAGGGTAGATCTTGTGTTCTTACAATAATAATAATGATGATAATAATAAAGGAAGTGGGAGGAAACTTTGGAAGGTGATGGACATGCCTGTGGCTTTGATGGTGGTGATGATTTCAGGAGCATATACTTATCCCCAAACTCATCTAGTTGTAAACACTAAATATGCACAGCTTTTTACAGGTCAGTCATACCTCAATAAAATGGTTTTAAAAACAAAGAAAAAGAATTGGGGTCTGAGACAGGTCAGAATTGAGATGAAATTGCCCTATGACTAATTAAAGCATTGTTTTGACTTCATCCTATTAGCCCATTGTTGCCAGAATGACCTTTCTAACCCAAATCCCATCCTTCCATCTACTACATAAAACTTTCATTAGATCACTTTATCCTTGTAGGACAAAGTGCAAACTTCTTAGCATAGTGTACTGTTCCCACCTTCCTCTTTATCTTCATGTTCTCCAAACAATCATGGTCTAGTTATGTTGAAAAATCTATAGTTCTCTGTCACACTCTTTTATTTCACATGTCCACATGTTATGTCCACATGTTCATAAAATGAACACAAGCATCACCACCCCCAGCACTAGTGCTACTAGCACCACCACTACAAGCTCTACCATCACCTTTAATCCATCAACACAGTCACCACCACCACTGCCAGTATCATGTCCACTGGTACCGTCACCACCACCACCACCAGGATCACTTCCACTGCCACCACCAGCAGCCATCTGGCAAAGACCCTCTTCAACTTTTAAGACTTGGTTTTAAGTGTTAGCTATTCTACAATATTATCCTCTGTGTCATCAATGAACACTTGTGTCATCAACGTCCTTTCCTAAAATGTGATCATGGAAGCATTTGCCTCCAGATATTAATATTTGTTCCACACAATTACCTTTATTAATAGCTGCTTTATGTCATTTGAACTAGGCCTTTAATATGATTTAAAATAATGTTTTTAGAGGATGAACCAAGATGGCAGAGTAGAAGGATGTGCTCTCACTCCCTCTTGCAAGAACACCAGAATCACAACTAGCTGTTGGACAATCATCGAAAGGAAGACACTGGAACTCACCAGAAAAGATACCCCACATCCAAAGACAAAGGGGGAGCCACGATGAGATGGTAGGAGGGGTGCAATCACAGTAAAATCAAATCCCATAACTGGTTGGTGGGTGACTCACAGACTGGCAAACACTTATACCACAGAAGTTCACCCACTGGAGTGAAGGTTCTGAGCCCCACATCATGGTTCCCAACCTGGGGGTCCGGCAGTGGGAGGAGGAATTCCTAGAGAATCACCATAGAGATACACCATAGAGAATCAGACGTTGAAGCCTAGTGGGAATTGATTGCAGGACTTCAACAGGACTGGGGGAAACAGAGACTCCAAACTTGGAGGGCACACACAAAGTAGTGTGTGCATCGGGACCCAGAGGAAGGAGCAACGACCCCAGGGGAGACTGAATCAGACCTACCTGCCAGTGTTGGAGGGTCTCCTGCAGAGGTGGGGGGTGGCAGTGGCTCACCTTGGGGACAAGGACACTGGCAGCAGAAGTTCTGGGAAGTACTCCTTGATGTGAGCCCTCCCAGAGTCTGCCATTAGCCCCAGCAAAGAGCCCAGGTAGGCTCCAGTGTTGGGTTGTGTCAGGCAAAACAACCAACAGGGAGGGAACTCGGCCCCCCACCATAAGCAGTCAAGTGGATTAAAGTTTCACTGAGCTCTTTCCACCAGAGCAACAGTCAGCTCTACCCACAACCAGTCCCTCCCATCAAGCCTCTCAGATAGCCTCATCCACCAGAGGGCAGACAGCAGAAGCAAGAAGAACTACAATCCTGCAGCCTGTGGAAAAAAACCACATTCACAGAAAGATAGACAAGATGAAAAGGCAGAGGGCTACGTTCCAGATGAAGGAACAAGATAAAACCCCAGAAAAGCAACTAAATGAAGTGGAGATAGGTGACCTTCCAGAAAAAGAATTCAGAATAATGATAGTGAAGAGGATCTAGGGCCTCAGAAAAAGAATGGAGGCAAAGATCGAGAAGATGCAAGAAATGTTTAACAACGACCTAGAAGAATTAAAGAGCAAACAAACAGAGATGAACAACACAATAACTGAAATGAACACTATAGAAGGAATCAGAATAACTGAGGCAGAAGAATGGATAAGTGACCTGGCAGACAGAATGGTGGAATTTACTGCTGTGGAACAGAATAAAGAAAAAAGAATGAAAAGAAATGAAGACAGCCTAAGAGACTTCTGGGACAACATTAAACTCAGCAACATTCACATTATAGGGGTCCCAGAAGGCGAAGAAGGAGAGAAAGGACCCGAGAAAATATTTGAAGAGATTATAGTCGAAAACTCCCCTAACATGGGAAAGGACATAGCCACCCAAGTCCAGGAAGTGCAGCGAGTCCCATACAGGATAAACCCAAGGAGAAACACGCCGAGACACATAGTAATCAAATTGGCAAATATTAAAGACAAAGAAAAATTATTGAAAGCAGCAAGGGAAAATCAAAAAATAACATACAAGGGAAGTCCCGTAAGGTTAACAGCTGATTTCTCAGCAGAAACTCTACAAGCCAGAAGGAAGTGGCATGGTACACTTAGAGTGATGAAAGGGAAGAATCTACAACCAAGATTGCTCTACCCGGCAAGGATCTCATTCAGATTCATTGGAGAAATCAAAAGCTTTACAGAAAAGCAAAAGCTAAGAGAATTCAGCACAACCAAACCAGCTCTACAACAAATGCTAAAGGAATTTCTCCAAGTGGGAAACACAAGAGAAGAAAGGACGTACAAAAACAAACCAAAAACAATTAAGGAAATGGTAACAGGAACATACATATCAATAATTATCTTAAACGTGAATGGATTAAATGCTGCAACCAAAAGACACAGGCTTGCTGAATGGATACAAAAACAAGACCCATATATATGCTGTCTACAAGAGACCCACTTCAGACCTAGGGACACATACAGACTGAAAGTGAGGGGGTGGAAGAAGATATTCCATGCAAATGAAAATCAAAAGAAAGCTGAAGTAGCAATACTCATATCAGATAAACTAGAGTTTAAAATAAGGAACGTTACAAGAGACAAGGAAGGGCACTACATAATGATCAAGGGATCAATCCACAAAGAAGATATAACAATTATAAACTACATGCTCCCAACATAGGAGCACCTCAATATATAAGGCAATTGCTAACAGCTATAAAAGAGGAAATCAACAGTAACACAATAAGAGTGGGGGACTATAACACCTCACTTACACCAATGGACAGATCATCTAAATTGAAAATAAATAAGGAAACAGAAGATTTAAATGACACAATAGACCAGATAGAGTTAATTGATATTTATAGGACATTCCATCCCAAAACAGCTGATTACACTTTCTTCTCAAGTGCTCATGGAACATTCTCCAGGATAGATCACATCTTCAGTCACAAATCAGACCTCAGTAAATTTAAGAAAACTGAAATCATATCAAGCATCTTTTCTAACCACAACACTATGAGATTACAAATGAATCACAGGTAAAAAAACGTCAAAAACACAAACACATGGAGGCTAAACAGTACATTACTAAATAACCAAGAGATCACTGAAGAAATCAAATAGGAAATCAAAAAATACCTAGAGACAAATGACAATGAAAACACGATGATCCAAAACCTATGGGATGCAGCAAAAGCAGTTCTAAGAGGGAAGTTTATAGCAATACAAGCCTACCTCAAGAAACAAGAAAAATCTCAAGTAAATAATCTAACCTTACACCTAAAGGAACTAGAGAAAGAAGAATAAACAAAACCCAAAGTTGGCAGAAGCAAAGTAATCATAAAGATCAGAGCAGAAATAAGTGAAATAGAAACAAAGAAAACAATAGCAAAGATCAATAAAAGTAAAAGTTGGTTCTTTGAGAAGATAAACAAAATTGATAAACCATTAGCCAGACTCATCAAGAAAAAGAGGAAGAGGACTCAAATCAATAAAATTAGAAATGAAAAAGGAGAAGTTACAACAGACACCACAGAAATACAAAGCATCCTAAGAGACTACTACAAGCAATTCTACGCCAATAAAATGGACAACCTGGAAGAAATGGACAAAATCTTAGAAAGGTAAAACCTTCCAAGACTGAACCAGGAAGAAACAGAAAATATGAACACACCAATCACAAGCACTGAAATTGAAACTGTGAATAAAAATCTTCCAAAAAACAAAAGCCCAGGAGCAGATGGCTTCACAGGTGAATTCTATCAAACATTTAGAGAAGAGCTAACACCCATCCCTCTCAAACTCTTCTAAAAAATTGCAGAGGAAGGAACACTCCCAAACTCATTCTAGGAGGCTACCATCACCCTGATACCAAAACCAGACAAAGATACCACAAAAAAAGAAAGTTACAGACCAAAATCACTGATGAGTATAGATGCAAAAATCCTCAACAAAATACTAGCAAACAGAACCCAACAACACGTTAAAAGGATCATAACCATGATCAAGTGGGATTTATCCCAGGGATGCAAGATTTCTTCAATATATGGAAATCAATCAATGTGATACACCATATTAACAAATTAAAGAATAAAAACCATATGATCATCTCAATAGATGCAGAAAAGGCTTTTGACAAAATTCAACACCCATTTATGATAAAAAAAAAACACTCCAGAAAGTGGGCATAGAGGGAACCTACCTCAACATAATAAAGACCATATACAACAAAAGCAGAGCAAACATCATTCTCAATGGTGAAAAACTGAAAGCATTTCCTCTAAGATCAGGAATGAGACAAGGATGTCCACTTTCACCACTATTATTCAACATAGTTTTGGAAGTCCTAGCCACGGCAATCAGAGAAGAAAAGGAAATAAAAGGAATACAAATTGGAAAAGACGGAAAACTGTTACTGTTTGCAGATGACATGATACTATACATAGAGAATCCTAAAAATGCCACCATACAACTACTAGAGCTAATCAATGAATTTGGTAAAGTTGCACAGAAATTTCTTGCATTCCTATACACTGATGATGAAAAATCTGAAAGAGAAATTATGGAAACACTCCCATTTACCATTGCAACAAAAAGAATAAAATACCTAGGAATAAACCTACTTGGGAGACAAAAGACCTGTATGCAGAAAACTGTAAGGCATTAATGAAAGAAATTAAAGATGATACCAACAGATGGAGAGATATACCATGTTCTTGGATTGGAAAAATCAATATTGTGAAAATGACTATACTACCCAAAGCAATCTACAGATTCAATGCAATCCTTATCAAATTACCAATGGCATTTTTTATGGAACTAGTGCAAATCGGCTTAAAATTTGTATGGAGACACAAATGACCCCAAATAGCCAAAGCAGTCTTGAAGCAAAAAAACAGAGCTGGAGGAATGAGACTCCCTGACTTCAGACTCTACTACAAAGCTACAGTAATCAAGACAATATGGTACTGGCACAAAAACAGAAACATAGATCAATGGAACAAGATAGAAAGCTCAGAGATAAACCCATGCACCTATGGTCAACTAATCTATGACAAAGGAGGCAAAGATATACAATGGAGAAAAGACAGTCTCTTCAATAAGTGGTGCTGGGAAAACTGAACAGCTACATGTAAAAGAATGAAATTAGAACACTCCCTAACACCATACACAAAAATGAACTCAAAATGGATTCGAGACCTAAATGTAAGACCAGACACTATAAAACTCTTAGAGGAAAACATTGGAAGGACAATCTTTGACATAAATCACGGCAAGATCTTTTTTGATCCACCTCCTAGAGTAATAGAAATAAAAACAAAAATAAACAAATAAGACCTAATGAAACTTCAAAGCTTTTGCACAGCAAAGGAAACCATAAACAAGACAAAAAGACAACCCTCAGAATGGGAGAAAATATTTGCAAATGAATCAACAGACAAAGGATTAATCTCCAAAATATATAAACAGCTCATGCAGCTCAATATTAAAGAAACAAGCAACCCAATCGAAAAATGGGCAGAAGACCTAAATAGACATTTCTCCAAAGAAGATATACAGATGGCCAAGAAGCACATGAAAAGCTGCTCAACATCACTAAGTATTAGAGAAATGCAAATCAAAACTACCATGAGGTATCAGCTCACACTGGTCAGAATGGCCATCATCAAAAAATCTACAAACAATAAATGCTGGAGAGGGTGTGGCGAAAAGGGAACACTCTTGCACTATTGGTGGGAATGTAAATTGATACAGCCACTATGGAGAACAGGATAGAGTTTCCCTAAAAAACTAAAAATAGAATTACCATATGACCCAGCAATCCCACTTCTGGGCTTATACCCTGAGAAAACCATAATTCAAAAGAAGTCATGTACCAAAATGTTCATTGCAGCTATATTTACAATAGCCAGGACATGGAAGCAACCTAAGTGTCTATCAACAGATGAATGGATAAAGAAGATGTGGCACATATATACAATGGAATATTAGTCAGCCATAAAAAGAAACGAAATTGAGTTATCTGTAGTGAGGTGGATGGACCTAGAGTCTGTCATACAGAGTGAAGTAAGTCAGAAAGAGAAAAACAAATATTGTATATTAACGCATGTATGTGGAATCTAGAAAAATGATACAGATGAACTGGTTTGCAGGGCAGAAGTTGAGACACAGATGTAGAGAACAAACGTATGGACACCAAGGGGGGAAAACCACGGTGGGGTGGGGATGGTGGTGTGCTGAATTGGGCAATTGGGATTGACATGTATACACTGATGTGTATAAAATTGATAACTAATAAGAACCTGCAGTATAAAAGAACAAACAAAAAAACCACAACTAATACTAAACTTTCTTTGGGTTATTTGTATGGAACTATGTTAATATAAATGTTTCTTATATGACATGAAATTTCTAAAAATCTTATATGTACTTTTATAATGTTATAAGTCATAATTGTAGTTATTACTTTAAAATATGTATCTCAGAAATAACTAAATTCCCTTGTCAATTGCATTAATATGAACTTTCATCAAAGCTTTAACCGTGGTCATTTTTAAGTCTTTTGTCATTTACAGACAGTTCTGGGTGTACTCTGATGCTTTTGCAAATATATTCCTATAAAAGGGTTTCATCTTCAAGGAATTCATGGAAAAGACTCTGACAAGTACAGGTTTCTGGTAACTGAGTATACTGCTGAACTGAATGAATAAGCATTTTCAGAACTCTAATGGAAAACTGATGAATTCATAAAAGTGCTAACAAAAGATCAAGATAAAAAAAATTAATTACATGGGACTGAGTGAGCTGATGAGGATGATTATAATTTGGGGGACTTTCTGTTTGAATAAAAAAAAAAATCTCACAAGGACTCAGAGGCAAAAAATATACAAATCAATTTTCACTGCAAAGTAAAGGAGCTGTTACAGTGGAGGATTACTGGACTGAATGTCAATATTATGACATAGTATGAGTGTGTTTCGTGTTTTGTAATTGCAATCATTGTTGCTTTTGTCGTGGTCATCTATTTACAATGCTTGTTGTCAGTTTATTTATCTCTTGTAAAAATAAAATACTGTGTGTGTGTGTGTGTGTGAATAAAGTAAAATAATGTTTTTAGATAGTATAAATAATAGAAAATATAGTTTTCATGCCTTTGATGTAATAATTATGAACAATTATGATAGATTTACTATCCTTTAAGTAATAATTTTAAACTATGCTGTTTGAGAGTCTTTCTGTGTTGGAATTATTTAGTTATATTTAAACCTAGTCTTTCCTCTATTTTGTGTACTAATATTTAGACTACATCATTGTTTAAGGAGGTTACATTTACATATACACATATACATATGTGTGTATATATACAACTTCCTTAAATAATGATGTAGTCATATAAATATACACACGCACGCACAAGTGTGTGTTTGTGTGTGTGTGGTTTTTTAGATTTAAGTGGTATAAGTGTGACGTCCTTATGCAGATGAGGGGAGATGAGATTCCGTGCATAAGCAGTGTTACAGACAGAAGGTTTTGTCCCCTAAAATTCATGTGTTGAAACCCTAACCCCCCAATGTGACTGTATTTGGAGATAAGGCCAGTGAGGTGACAAAGGTTAAATGAGGTCATAAGGGTGGGGACCCAATCCGATAGAACTGGGGCACGTGTAAGAGGAAGACACCCTAGAGTTCTTCTCCGTGCCATGTGAGGAGACAGCTTGCCAGGAAAAGAGCCCACCAGGACCCAAATTGTCCAGCACCTTGATCTCGGACTTCCTGGCCTCTAAAACTGTGAGAAATAAATTTGGTTTTTAAGCCAAAAAAAAAAAAGATTTAACTGTTTATAAAGATGTTTTTTTCTAGCCTTCTTGGTTAGAGGTGAAAAACCAAAAGCAATGTGTAGGTGGATGCTCATGTGGCATGGCACTCTCAATTCTATGCCAAGGGGGAGAAAAGTTGTAAAACCCATGAGATACATTTTCTATTTTTTAAAGCTAAATCTGCAACTTAAGTGTTGAAAAATTTATTCTTTCATCCATTCATGCAAGTAGTATTTGTACAGTGCCTTTTCTGTGCCAGGCACTGAGCATCAATGGTAAACAAGACTGACCCGATCCTCATCCTCAGTGTAGATTCCTTCTATCAGGGCAAATGGATTTTTTTAAAAAAAGTTAAACAAAATAATTACAACTTGTGTTGAGTACTGTGAAGAAAAGAGGCAGAAAGATAATTCAGGGAGGCCCGTCTGTGAATTGAAAGATGAGAAGGAAATTAGCTAAGCAAAGAAAGGAAGTTAAGGACATTGTAGGCAAAGAGTACAGTATATACAAAGGCCCTGAGGCAGAACAGGGCTTGGCATGTTTGAAGAACTCGGAAGAAACCAAAGCAGAACACAGTAAGATGACAAGGCTCAAAAATCTAGGCATGCCCTGGATCTGGCAGAAGATTCTAAGCCAAAGCTGGGAGTATGGGTTTGATGACATGGCCCCAGGATTAAAAGGTTTTCAGCGGCGGGGAACATGACCTGATTGATGTTTCCAGATATCCTAGCTTTTGTGAGGAGGCAGTGCTGTTGAGGGGAAAGAGTAAAGCAGGGACAGCAGTTAGGTGGTCCAGACAACAGATGATGGAGGTCTGGCCCACATGGTGCCTATGGAGATAGAGAGGGCAGTAAGGAACTTTTCTGACTTGTCACCAACCCTCAGAACTGTCCTGCCAGCGAAGTGCTGGTATCAGCACAGATGAGTGGCTTCTGTTAACTCATCTAGTCAACTGACAGCTGAGGCCAGATGGAATCCCACAACTGTCTAATTCTCAAGCACAGCTTTTTCTGCTGTACTGCCAGCTTCTTACTGCCCTTGGAGGGCTGCCTGCCCCACATCAATTTTCCTGCTCCTGATTAGAGGCTGAGATACCACTGTTATTGCCAGTAGGGGGATATCCTTTCCCTTTTTTCCTTTCTTGGAACATAGGTTCCCATCCTAGGGTAACTGTGACCATTCATCTGGCAGATAAGGATCAGGAGAACGTCCCCCAGATTCCCTCCAGGCTTAGCCGCGATGCCTGTCCCCTCTGCCCCCTGCCCTCATTCAAATACCCCAAACACCATCATACTGAGGGTTCAAGCTTCAAGCTATGAATTTTTCAGGGGGACACAATTCAATGCATAACACCGTGTGATGCTTCAAATCTTCCCTTTCTCAATTTATATTATTCCATGATTCTGATTTGTCTCCACATTTCCACTACCCAGGAGCACTGGCAGTGTCAGTGAGGCTCTGCTTGGTACAGTTAGTTAGGCTTCAGTAAGAGACAGGATTTCATAACCTCTCAAAGCAAGTACCACAATCAATTCAGAGACCAAGGGAGATATCAGAGGCCCAGAACAGGTTAATTTACCCATTCCATATTTCATATGGCTGAAATTTAAGCTGTCTGCTGAGAGGCGCATGGAATCTCTGCAATTTAGGTTTCTCGTGTGTTGTTTCACACTTCCCAAATAATGAAGTGGATGTAAGAATTTAGTCTTCAGATCTCATTATCAAAACTGGAAGTGAGTGGGGTGGAGCAGCTCTGGAGTTCTTGCCTGTCTACGGTGGGTACAGTGGTTAGCACCTGGGTTCTAGCCCTGCTTCTGCAACATATTAGCTGTGGGACCTTGGCAAGTCACTTCACTCTCCTGAGGCTGCTTCTTGATTTGCAAACAGGGATAATAAAACATCCTCTGAGCAACTGACCAGATTACTGAAAAGGGCCAATACCAATGAGGCAACTTAAAACGGTGATGCTGTTATGGTCACACCTGAAATGTCACCCTCTAGAAATGGTTTAAGGTCTTGGTTTCCCAGAATTACCATAAAATCAGCATTCCAGAGCTGGTTAGTAGAAGTAACCAATCTTTTCTACTGGCCTTGTGCATGTGGTTGCTCCCAGTACTTCTTTAACAGATCCTAAATATGATGAGAAGGGATAAAGTGTGTCCCTAAAATCAGAGCTCTGCTCTGAACACAGTCACTTGTCTCAAATGTCACTTAGGAGACTGTTGTCTAGAACTTCATTTAGCCTTTTTCTCTTCAAAGCAAAAGGTTCTTAAAAGATTGACTCTTTAACAGTAGCAAAACAAGCCACTGCTTTGCCTCTTCTAAAAGTTTAGGGTACTTGGACAGGCATGAAGAGAGGAAAAGTTATTAACTTAGACTTTTCCTCTTCCTCTGACTCTAGCTGCCTTGTCTCTTAACCAAACACACTTAAGTAAGCAGTGCACCAAAAATTAGGCAACCAGTCCTAGAAAGGGGATCTTTAACAGGTAGGCAGATACAACCAGTTTAGAAAAACTAGCTGGTATGGGGCAGTAAATCCTGTGTACATACAGAGTAGTGAAACTTTGAAATGAAACCTGAGATGTTAGCCAAACCTGCAGATAGCCTGCCTGGCTCAGGAGCAAGTGGGCTGCTTGGCAGAGCAGGGGAAAGGAGGGCTACAAGAGGGAGTGATGGGCTGTGTGGGAAGCTCAGGATGTGGCAAGGAAGGGAAAGGTTTGCCAAGGTCCCACTCTGGGTAGCCAGAGCATCTAGTACAAAAACAAAACAAACAAACCTTAAGAAAGGTCTAAGATAGTCATCAAGCTGTTTAAAGTTTCAGAAGGAAATTCCACTAACAGCTGAGTCATTCCAGAAGTCCAGACTCAGTCTGCAGCGCAGCTCAGGGCCTTTCTGCACACTAGACAATCATTATGGGCTTGTGTTGCCCTAAAATTAACATGTTGAAGTCCTAACCCTCCCCCCCCCAGTACCTTAGAATGTGGCCATATTTGGAGATTTGGCCTTTAAAGTAGTAATTACAGTTAAATGACGTTTTGAGGATGGAGCTCTAATCCAATAGGACTGGTGTCCTTATAAGGAGAAGAGGAGACACCAGGGATGCACACACAGAGGAAAGACCACTCGAGGACACAGCAAGGACGCAGCCATCTGTAAGCCGAGGAGAAAAGCCCCAGGAGAAGTCAAACCTGCTAATACCTTGATCTTGGACTTCTAGTCTCCAGAACTGTGAGAAATCAATTTCTGTTGTTTAAACCAGCAGTCCCCAACCGTTTTGGCACCAGGGACCGGTTTTGTGGAAGACAATTTTTCTGTGGCAGGGAGTGGGGGTGGGGGATGGTTCAGGCAGTAATGCAAGCGATGGGGAGCAATGGGGAGCGATGGGGAGCAGCAGAGGAAGCTTCGCTGGCTCGCCTGCCACTCACCTCCTGCTTGCGGCCCAGTTCCTAACAGGCCGTGGACTGGTATTGGTCCGCGGCCTGGGGGTTGGGGACCCCTGGTTTAAACCACCCAGTCTATGGTACTTCGTTATGGCAGTTCTAGTTCTAAGTGTAGTGGGAACTAATTGCAATCCAAAAAACCATTAGTACTTTATTTTTTAATAGCTCAATTTACAAGGATTTCAGAATCTGAACCCCCATATTCGCTCTACCCCGGCAGGGAAGAATCAAACCACAGTTAGGGCATAGAGAAGAGGAGGCAAAGGCCCTATCTGGCCCTTGGGTGTTATGACATTCTTTGTCCACATTTGTCCTTCAGGTGGGGACCTCTATAAGGCTACAATGGTCCCATTGGCCTAGATGCACCATTACATGTTTTTGTTTTCTGGAGTCACACCACCTCCCCTTGACACTGACAGAAAGCAAGACCTGGGACCCTACTCTTATACAGCATACAGAGGATGCTCTCTCTAGTATAACAGGAAGTTCAGTTTCACTATCAACACTTTTCTGTCTATAACTACAAATATCATTCACTGGGGTAAAATCAGAAGATGGGCCTTATACCCTGAGAAATGGGCTATCATCCTTCCATACCCTAATTATAGCTATAGGCTGGAGTGGTCTAACCTTGCTACTGACAAGCCAGTAGCACTGGCATCACTTGGGAGCCTGTTAGAACTTCAGTATCAGGTCCCAACCTTGAATCAGAAACTACATTTTAACCATATCCCCAGGGGATTTTAAAATCCATATTAAAATTTGAATAGCAGCAATATTGCACAATGATTCTCAAATTTTAGCAAGCATCAGAATCATCTGGAGGGCTTGGTGAAGTACACATGCCTCGACTGCACCTCCAGACTCTGACTGTATGGCTGGGGTGGGGCCTGAGGATTTGCATTTCTAACAATCTACCAGGTGATGATGCTGCCAGTTTGGGGACCACGATTTGAGTCGAACTGGTATAGAACATATAAAGATACATTAATGTTTTATAAGTTAAGAGGTCTCAAGTAACTTTTTCTGACTATTTCATTATTAGTTGAGGCAAGCCTGTCATACATAACATTTGTGGAGTTCAGGGCAAGAGTACAAAAAGATAACCATGTACCATTTGTATAAATATTTAACAGTTATAAATCAGGATGAAAGAAAAAGGATTTAAAAATATTCTGTCCTCTATCTTGACAGATAACTTTGCATGATGATGTGGAAGATCAGGTTCAAAGGTAGAATTCTCAGGATCCTCAGAATTCCGTGCCTATCCTCGTCCCAGCCTGCCTGCTTTCTCTTCCTAGTCTCGCCCCCTTCCTCAACCTGGGAGAAGACTCAAGAAGTGGGCTCAGGGCCTTTGGACAAGGAATTCCAGCATCTCGGGAATTCAGAGGAATGGGTTCAGAAGGGACACACAGACTCCAGGGTGTGATATCACCTGACCTCAGGGACTCATTGCCTAATGGGGAGGAGGGAGGACAGAGAAGGACCAAAATGCACAAAACAAAAGCACAGAGCACAGAACAGGACTCAACATGGTCAAATCTAAGTGTAGTACAGGTTGGAAGGCTTGAGGCAGCCTATGGTTTTCTGATAATATTCTTAGAGTCATAAAACTATTTAGTGCCACCTAGGAAGTCTGCAAGATAAAATATAACAGTTGACCTACTAAGTTCTGTGACTCTCAGTGTGGTCCCCAGACCAGCAGCATTGTTATGGACTGAATGTTATTGAATGTTTGTGTCCCTCCAAAATTCATATGTTGAACTACTGTGAACAAAACGTTGGTAGAAATATGCACAGTAAAGGCCATGCTGGTGATAGACAGAAATGAGGAAAGGATTATTGGAAAGTGGACAAGAGATGATCCTTTTTATAAAGTGGCAAAGAATTTGGCTCAACTGTGTTCTAGTGTTTTGTGGAAGACTGAACTTGTGAATGATGAAATTAGATATTTGGCTGAGATTTCTAAGCAGAGTGTTGAAGGAATGGCTTGGTTCCTCCTGACTGTTTTTAGTAAAATGTGAGGATAGAGATTAATTGAGGAAGGAACTGTTAAGCAAAAAGGAACCAGAACTTGGAGATTCTGAAAATCCTCAGCCAATCCATTTTGCAAAAAATGAGGATGCTTGTTCTGAAAAGAACTCTGAACAATCATTTAATAAAAAGATCATGTTGCAGTTCATGGACTTTATCAGTCATCTCTGAAGAAATCAGGAACAGAGGTGGGATTACACTGGCAGAAACACTGTCAGCTGGGATTAAAAGGGCAATGGAAAAAAAATGGGACAGAATGAAAGATGGTCAGACCTCTGGGATTCTATAGAACCGGGCAATAGGCATAGAGCTATCCAGCTGCAAACATGTTTTATTCTTCAAGAACAGAGAAAAATGACCCTCAAGATAATTTGGAAATCATCAGGCTACCACCCATACCAGAGACCCAAGGTCAAGGCTGCTTATTCCTTGGCTTCAAAGGGTGGGGCACTCTCAGAGAGCTGTAAGGGTGGTGCCCTCTGAAGCCAAAGGGGTGACGACCCCACTGAGCCATGCGGGTGACACTGCCACCCCAGTCAACCTAGAAGGCAGAGCATCAAACCAAAAGAGGATATTCTTGAGTCTTAAAAGCTCATGGAATTTGTCCTGCTAGGTTCCAGATTTGCTTGGGACCCACCATATGTTTCTTCCTTCCAATTTCTCCCTTTTGAAATGGAAATGTAGACCCCACCTGCCCCACCATTGTATTTTGGAAGCTTATCTGGTTTCACAGATTTGCCATTGTAGAGGAATTTTGCCTCAGGCTGAATCATATCTCAAGTCTCAGCTGATTTCCATGATACTTAAATAAGTCTTTGAACCCTAGACTTTAAAATTGAGGCATGAATGAGTTAAGATGTTTGGGGGCAGTCGAGATGTTATTTCCCTAAACTGAAGATGCTATTATAATTATATAATTCACAGAAAGAAAAAATGCACAGCTTCCAGATCCCCCTTTTTCCGGAAGAGAGAAAACTCAAGGAACTCTGGTTGTTCAAGGTTCTACATGGGCGTGGGCCCTGATTGGCTTTCATCAGTTTCCTTGCTTCTAGTCTGCACAGGGAGGGGGTGATAGGTGGGGCTGATGAAGTCAGAGGTGACCGTAATGAGCCACTGTAGTGGTCAGAGGTTAAACCTTCCTGGAAAAAAAAAAGTTGTATACATATTTTGTAGTTTCCAAGCACCCTCGATTCGGTCTCCTAGAAAAGATAGATGAGAATTTGGCCACTGGCCTCAAAGAAACCTGCTATTTTAAGAAGGGGATGTGTATCATCAAATTCCTTTCCTGCCCTTCAGAAGTGGCACTTTGCTAGATTCAGTGCATTCCACCTTCATGAGTGTCTACCTAGGGAAGTCCCCACCCAGGAAGTTTTACCGCATAGTCTAAAACCACAGAGTTTGTTGGGCCAGTCAATTGAAGGAAGTCTAGTTGACCACTGGCTAAAAGAGGGACTAGAGAGCTCTGTGGCAGGATTCAGGAAAGAGAAAGCTTGCTTATCTTCCCCAGAATTGGAAGGGCAATGCCTGGCTATTAGAAAAACAAGCACATCCCTGGTGCTAGAAGTGCAGCCGTTGCCATGGCACCCATCCAGCCAAAGTTTCATTTGCTGTGGAGGCTCCACAGAGACCAGGTCCTCAGAGTTGACAGCAACAGTAAGATGCAGCTGCTAATTATATATTAAAGTAACAAGAAAACCCCCTCTGACATGCTGCATATGGTGTCACGTCCTGAGGTAAGCTCTTGGCAAGAACAGAGCTGCCATTGATAAATTCCCCTTGTTTGCCCATTAGAAATGCACAATGCTGGGGCATGTCTGGGGCAACCAAACCCAGTCTATGGAACATTGAGAGTATATACCTCCTTTGTTTGTCCCTGCAGTTTACACTGTAAATTCTGCCCCTTTTTACCTTTAGCACATTAGGACACCTTTTATTTTCATGGTATGATCTTGGCATCCATTTATCCAATTCCTTCATGTAACAGATGAGGAAATTCATGTTCAAAGGTATATATTCCCTTTCCCAAATCACATAGCTAATAAATAATGGAGGCAGGATTAGAACCCAGGTCTGTCTGATTCCAAATAAAACCCATGTTTTTCCTCATCAATCTGCATTGCTTTCCTGAACTAGTGGAAACTGTATTATGTCCTATATCAATTAGGAATGATTTTGACTGCAAGTAACTACAACAAAACAAACAAACATAAAAACCCAAAACAAAACCGAAAACAAATCTAAGAGCATCTTAAACTATACAGAAATTAAATCTGAACATAGGTAGTTCCAAAACTGGCTCAAAAGCAATACAGGGTCAGGACCCCAAGTCAGCATCTCTGCAGTTCTCAGGCCTTCATCACATGATCACAAGACGGTCAGTGCAGATGCAGGCATCAGGTCCGCATGAGCATGTCCAAGCCAGGATCAGTGGACAGCTTTATAATAGGAGGAGGAAGATGAAGGTGAAAAGAACTATTGTGATGGTCTCTTCTTTTCTCAGGGAGTAAAATCCTTCCCAGAACCCTCCCAGTGGATTTTTTCTTAAGTTTCACTGGACAAAACCGGATTATATGGACAACTGTAAGCTGCAAGGGAGGCTGGAAAAGTGAGGATTTGGCTTTTCTCAACTGCTCTAATGGGAAGTAGTTAATAGAAGTGCATTGGAATGGCCATTAAGTAGCCAAACACAAATTGTCTGCCACAGGTCCTCACGGGCTCCAGGGAAACTGCGCTCAATGGCAGTTCCCTGGCTCTGTGCTCTTGATCTTTTCCCAGCACCACTCTAAGAGCCTCCTAACTGATATTCCCTGTCCAGGATTTATCCATTTAGCAGAAAGATTTGTCTGACCCTTCCACTCAGCCCTCAAGCCTTTTCCATCACAGGACCTAACTAACTATCCATACATTTAAACATAAGCATTTAGAGAACTGTTCTTTAGATTTTCTATTCTGTGCATAAGTGGAGAATATTTTCAACAAAAATACAGCAGAAGAACCTACTGTCTTTCTCTTTCCCAGACCACCTCTCTCACCCAGGGTTATTTCATACACATTCTCCAAATGATCTCAGTCCCAGATGAACTTGAAATGTACTCTGTCTGGAGGAAGAAACACACACACACACACACACACACACACACACACACACATACACACGCTAAAATCAAGAGTAAAAGCAAGACAAAATCCTTACAGACTTACAAATTGACTACATGGAAACTTAGAGGTTTTCTTTCTTTCTTTCTTTCTTTCTTTCCTTCTTTCTTTCTTTCTCTCTCTCTCCCTCTCTCTCTCTTTCTTTCTTTCTTTCTTTCTTCCTTTCTTTCTAATATAATCATTTCAGTATGGTTGCTGGTTTTCAGATTTATTGACTTGGAAAATTAAGGCTTTCCTATGGGACATTTTACGCTTGTCACTTGATAAAGTCCCTGCCTATCTGATTCGAAGGCCCAGACTCAAACAACTTCATCTTAAAAGGCACAGAACATTTACATTTATTTTTTATCCATAAACTAGGGCTGGAATGATGCATCCATAAGAATGCATAGCAGCATCCCCCCCAAGCATTACAAACTCCAGGAGGAGCCATTCACATATTATATGTAAATGCAGCCCCCTGGAGCTTTGCAGCTGCCGTCCTAACAGTAGCTGCTCCAAGAAACAGCAAATGGTACACCAATTGGCCTGAGAGCTTGTCCCCCAAGGTCTGTGCTCACAGCAATGAGCCAGTCCTTTCTGCTGCTGCCAGAGCACGTGTGTGAAGGTTACACATAGACCTAGAGTCTGTCATACAGAGTGAAGTAAGTCAGAAAGAGAAAGACAAATACCGTATGCTAACACATATATATGGAATTTAAGGAAAAAAATGTCATGAAGAACCTAGAGGTAAGACAGGAATAAAGACACAGACCTACTAGAGAATGGACTTGAGGATATGGGGAGGGGGAAGGGTAGCTGTGACAAAGCAAGAGAGAGGCATGGACATATATACACTACCAAACGTAAGGTAGATAGCTAGTGGGAAGCAGCCGCCTAGCACAGGGAGATCAGCTCGGTGCTTTGTGACCGCCTGGAGGGGTGGGATAGGGAGGGTGGGAGGGAAGGAGACGCAAGAGGGAAGAGATATGGGAACATATGTATAACTGATTCACTTTGTTATAAAACAGAAACTAACACACCATTGCAAAGCAATTATACTCCAATAAAGATGTAAAAAAAAAAAAAAAAGAAATGATTGTCCTGTTCAGAGCCCAGGCTGATTGCACCCCAAGAGGAGCAGTTGCTCCTTTAGTCTTTGTATACGATGCATAGCTCTTGTTTTTAAATGACAAAAGGAAAGGGGGCCCTGGTGTTTCAAGCCCTCCTCTCCTCAGAGAGAGCAAAGACAAAGGACAGAATAAGGGAATGAAGGTTAGGCAAGGGACAGAGGCAAGTGCCAGGAAGATACTGAGCAGAACTGGGAGCACACAAGCTTTTTATTCTCTGAGAGAAAGAGGCAGGTGATTTTTCAATCAGAGAGCATGCCAATTTGGGGGGAGCCTGCACACACACAGAGTGTGTTGGAGCAAGGAAGAGAAATTCCAGCTGTTAGATTAGTCCATGGGTAATCCGATTTAGCAGAAGAGAGCAGCCACAGAATAGTTATTGTGCTTTTCATTCGTTCAACAAAAATGTATCGTCAAGCACAGTTCTATGCCAGGCACCGGGGCTGGGATTCAGCAGTGGAGGCACGCATGGTCCTTGCCACCAGGAAACTTATAGTCCAGTGGGTAAGGAAGACATTTAACAAATAATCACACAAATAAGTGTGCAATTTGAATTGTGACAAGTGATGGGGTTTGGGGTTCAGGATATGCTACCCAAAATATGGCAACTTGGCATATTGAATATCTCAAGCTGAGGAAATTGGAGAAGTGGTGTAGGCAGGAAGGACTTTCTTTCCCCTGAAGGAGATCATTACATCCTCATGTGAGAGGCGCCCTCCCTATACCCGGAGTTGAAAGGAGCATCCTTATCTATCTCCAAAGATGAAGAGACAGAGAGAAATCTGAACTAACAAGACTTGCTGGGCTTCCCCGAATTTACTACGCTCAGCTCACCTTTGTCCTATTACAGCTTTCCACAACTTTCCACTCTCCATCAAAACTAGAATAAAACACTCAGGTCTGTTTCTTTGGGTCTTCATTTCCTTACAAAGTCTCCTGTGTCACATAAAACTTAAATAAACGTATATGCTTTTCTTCTGTTAATCTGTCTTTGTCAATTTAATTTTCAGATCCAGTCAGGGACATTAAGGGGGTCAAGGGAAACTTCTTCCTCTCCTACCTCAGCATTTCAAAGGAAAAATACAGGGTACCAGAAGAGTGAAAAAGAAAGGAAAGATACCCAGACAGGGCAGAGTGCACCCAAGGAAGCGATGTTTAAGCTCATGAAGGATGAGTAGGGTTCAGTCAAGTGAAGAAGAGAAGTGCTAGAGGCAAAGGGAACAGCACGTTGGGAGACCCTGAGTGTGGAAGAACTTGGCACTTTTGAGGACAGAAAAGAGACCAGTGTGAGCAAGGAGAGTGGTACTGGAAAGCCGAGAGCTTGGATTGGCTCTAACGCGTGGGGACTTTTAGAGAACATTCAGGTCCTGAATCCTCCCAGGTCATATCACATCCACTGCAAAAGTGTCCCAGTCATCAGCTCATCAAACACCAGGCAGGAAGCCACCTTGCTTTGAGAACACTGTCGCCTGCTCTGAACCTTCAGCAGAGTAGAAATTTGCATCCCAGAGTAATTCAGAGGTATTAGTAGAGGAAGCACCAGGTCAGGGCAGGTCAATGGCTATTCAAATCTCTGACGTTTGGGGCACTGTGTCAGGTTCCTGGGGCCTCCCTTAAATCACACATGGCAGCTGCCAACGCCAACAGGTAGGGGAACTGGCTTCAGACCAAAGCAGCAGATCCTCTCAAAGAGTTCCCTCCCCTTCCTCTCTCCTCCCACTGCAGACTAGTAATAGCCCAAAGCAGCCTGGCCCCTGGCTTCAAGATCTGTTTGGCTTCATTCCCTAGTAATTGAAAAAGGAAGCATTTCCATAATATGAGATTTCAGGATTCTAGTGGTTTCAGTTACCTGTTACCTGATACATCAGCAATTTCTCCACAGTAGACAGGAGAGGAGAGGAGAGCTAGGAGTGGAAGGAGGCTGTTATCCAAGCCTCCTCACAGGCACAGGCTTGGCATTCGAGGGCCCAGAAAGAATTTACCCATGCTAACTTCCACTAAAATGCTAATGTGGAAATATCTGGAGTTCTTCAGATCTGTGGACCCCAGAGAGAGGCTGCTCCAGAACTCTCTAGAACAGCGTTGGGCAAAATAGCAAAGTGAAAGGCATAACTCTAGTCTTGTTTTGTTTAAAAACAAAAAAACTAAACTAAAATCACAAAGGACTCAGTAATGAGAGACTAAATATTCAAACAGACAATGGCCAGACAATATATAAAATAGAAATCTGACCCACAGCCTGCAGCAACCAGGCCAGGAAAACAATGCTTTACCTACATTAGCCCGGCCAGGAAGTCCATCTGCTATCTAAGTCAGGCTTACAGGAAGTCAGACAACTATCTAGTACAACCCAGGAATCCAATCAATAACCCCTGTAACTATCAGGCCAAAAAGGCCAGGACTTGATTAGTAATTGACATCTTCCCTAATATTTGTCCTTGCTTCCAACTTTGGACCAATTAAAGGAAAGCCTGCCACGCACCCCCAACCAATCACATCGATGTCACCTACAGCTTCCCCACCAACAGGCCCCAATCAGGCAAGTCTGAAGCCTTCCCTCTTTTCCACGACAAAGCTTTCCCACTCCTCTGCCAGCCTTTGAGCCTCTGCCTAAACGTAAGTGACAGTGGCTGATTCCCTTGCTATAGCAAGCCCTGAATAAATAGCCTTCGCTTGTTCTCATTTGGTTGGTCTGCATTTATCTCCACATTAGGGTTCCATCTTTTGCTGGGTACCTGATACATACCTGCTCATCGTCTCTGGACCTCGGTCTGCTCCTCCATAAAATAGAGTTGATATTGCTAACCTCTGTCTTCTTCATAGTATTAGGAGGAAGAAATAAGTGCTTTGGAAATGAAAACACTGAAGCAACAAAGTTATTACTTTGGGTGTCAACACTGCCCTCCATCACCTTCCTCTGCTCTCCCTGTTCCTCTTCTCATTTTCACATCTCCATCTTAGTTCAGCACTTCAATTTTAGTATGTAACACATGGAGGAAGCCATGTAAATGTCTATCAATTTAAAATGTTAGAAATAGAAACACGGAGTGTTTTTCTCCACTGCAATGTCTCTTTTAGCCCTTCTTAGCTTCCTTCCCTACCTCTCTCTGGCTCTCCACCCCCTCCACTTTGATTTTTCTTCCCCAAAGTGTGTCTTTTGTATTGTGAACTTCTCTCTTTCTCCTTCCTTCCTTTCCTAATTATTGATGTTTTCTGTTCTCTGATGCTAGATTCGAGGATTTCTTTTTAACACCTTTATTGGAGTATAATTGCTTTACAATGTTGTGTTTGTTTCTGCTGTATAACAAAGTGAATCAGCTATATGTATACATATGTCCCCTCGAGGATTTTTTTGATATATTTTAAATATTGAAGTATAGTTGATTTACAATGTTTCAGGTATACAGCAAAGTGATTCCATTTTATGTATATATGTATATATATATATATATATATATCCTTTTTCAGATTTTTTTCATTACAGGTTATTAAAGATATTGAATATAGTTCCTTGTGCTATACAGTAGATCCTTGTTTATTTTATATATAGTAGCGTGTATCTGTTAATCCTAAACTCCTAATTTATCCTAAATTATCCCTCCACCCTCTTTCCCCTTTGGTAATTCTTTGTTTTCTATGTCTGTGAGTCTATTTCTGTTTTGTAAATAAGTAGTAATAAAAAATTTTAAATTATAAAATCCTGCAAGTTTTCCCTGTTTGAGGACAAATTTCTGTCTGGAGGGTCTGACACCATTTTAAAAGAAATACAGTTTCATTACTCCCAAGGACAAAAGACAACACTGGTTGAAAAGTGAATAAGAAAGCCTTGCACTTGAACAGATCAGAGTTGTAATTAGCCTATTCATTGTTTGCATGCAAATTCAGGCTCACAAACTGAGAGTATTTCCCTTGTTTGTGCTCTTAATTCCGTTAGCAAATCTTATTCTCTGAGATGCAGAAAATCCCATTACAGAGTAATATTCATCATAAAAATTAATCCCAGGGTCTCCCATAATCACACGTATTAATCCCTAGGACTGGTCCAGTGCTTTGTTCACATGATTACAACAAATTTTCCACACGTAATAACTTCATACAATAGATGCTGTTGCAGCAAAAGGGCCTGCCTTGCTCATGCATCCAGAGTGGTGATTCCCAGGGCAGCGTTCTCAGACTTGAGGGTGATTCTGTACCGCCCCCTCTCCCCCTCACCTTCTTGAATTTCTGAGTCAGGAAATCTGGTGTGTGCAAGGCGTGAGCATTTCTAAGAAGTTCCCAGATTATGTTGATGCTGCCAATCCAGTGCCCACACAAGAGAACTGCTGCTTTAAGTGTCTGAGAGATTGGGCCAGACTTGAGTCCAGCCAAAACCACTCTGGTCCTCTGATGCACACTTTCAAGTTATGAGCTTTCCAGCTGAGACCAAGCCTCCTGTCCTTAGAAATCGAAAGGTAACCAAGGACTTCAGTTCATGCTAAGACACAATGACTGATATCAGCTCCTACCAGATGCTACCTTGAGAGGAGATTGGAGGGAGGACAATGACAGTGAGTCAACTGAAATGACAGGGCCAGAGGGCAGAGAGGAGGCCCTGAGAGCATGGAACAAGCTGTGTCCACACCATCTGTCTAAACCCAACTGGCTTTCTCAACAAGAGCCTCTCCCCATAAGGACATGCCTATTTCTACATCTTCCAGTTGTAAGTGAAACAATAAAAGGAGAGCTGAGAGTCAGGGTGTGGTTGAATGATTCTGGGTCCTTGCTGCCCCACCTGCCAGTCAACTACATTTATCTCCCATCCTGGAGCTTTCTTACAGTTCTACCTATAGTCATCTCACTCTGGGACTTTAGAATCCTAAAGGATGGGAGTCACATTTGATAGCTGGTATCTTTTGTTTAGATACAAAAGGAACAGGATAGATTTGTATTGGCTCTCTTGACTTGGAGCTCTAAGAAGGCTCTGGTTTCTAGGCATCACTAAACTGTGTGTACTGAGCATAATAAAGCAGTAGAGCCAATATGAATTAGGTTCCCACTTCTCTGAGCAGGACTGAGGGTTACATAATACAAAGCAATAAGTTCTTGCTGCTGATAGAATAGCTTGGGGTAGAAGGGCCTGTGAGGGGGATGATTCAAAACGCTTGGGGTAAAGTGAGGAGCTCTGGAAGAGAGCTAAGTAAGTGCAGGCAGGATACTCACCTGTTGATTATGCACTTTTTCTCTGTTCACATAATAGGCTGAGGCCACCTTGATTTCACTGACTTCTTCAGCGAGAAAACCAAGCAGTTAAAATACATGGGGACAGAGACAAGTCTTACCCAGAGTGGAACTGCAGGAGCATGGCCACTACTGCAGGGCACTTTCTCAATCTCAGGGACTGTTTAACAGTTTTTAACATAATGTATGGACATGGTAATTGTTAAGACAATGATGAAAGAATTTAAAAATGAAAGCAAGGCTTCCTACATAGGCTCATTCTACTCCTGTAAGTACCTCTTAGATTCACCTGTGGGTTGGCTAATAGTAGAATAAGAATACATGTTATAATAAGCATAGCTTGTGGTTGATTATGAAGGAAGTCCAAGGTAGTGGTGAAAAGAGCATAATTATTTTCTGAGATGCAGAAAATCCCATTACAGAGTAATATACATCATAAAATGTAATTCCTTCCATGAATACTTTTACTGAAAATAGTAGGCAAGAATCCCTCCCATCAAGCCTCTTAGATAGCCTCATCCACCAGAGGGCAGAGAGCAGAAGCAAGAAGAACTACAATCCTGCAGCCTGTGGAACAAAAACCACATTCACAGAAAGATAGAAAAGATGAAAAGGCAGACGGCTATGTACCAGATGAAGGAACAAGATAAAACCCCAGAAAAACAACTAAATGAAGGGGAGATAGGCAACCTTCCAGAAAAAGAATTCAGAATAATGATAGTGAAGAGGATCTAGGGCCTCAGAAAAAGAATGGAGGCAAAGATCGAGAAGATGCAAGAAATGTTTAACAACGACCTAGAAGAATTAAAGAACAAACAAACAGAGATGAATGATACAATAACTGAAATAAAACTACACGAGAAGGAATCAATAGCAGAATAACTGAGGCAGAAGAACGGATAAGTGACCTGGCAGACAGAACGGTGGAATTTACTGCTGTGGAACACAATAAAGAAAAAAGAATGAAAAGAAATGAAGACAGCCTAAGAGACCTCTGGGACAACATTAAATGCAGCAACATTCACATTATAGGGGTCCCAGAAGGTGAAGAAGGAGAGAAAGGACCCGAGAAAATATCTGAAGAGATTATAGTCGAAAACTCCCCTAACATGGGAAAGGACATAGCCACCCAAGTCCAGGAAGTGCAGTGAGTCCAAAACAGGATAAACCCAAGGGGAAACACGCCGAGACACATAGTAATCAAATTGGCAAATATTAAAGACAAAGAAAAATTATTGAAAGCAGCAAGGGAAAATCAAAAAATAACATACAAGGGAACTCCTGTAAGGTTAACAGCTGATTTCTCAGCAGAAACTCTACAAGCCAGAAGGAAGTGGCATGATACACTTAAAGTGATGAAAGGGAAGAATCTACAACCAAGATTACTCTACCCGGCAAAGATCTCATTCAGATTCGATGGAGAAATCAAAAGCTTTACAGAAAAGTGAAAGCTAAGAGAATTCAGCACCACCAAACCAGCTCTACAACAAATGCTAAAATAACTTCTCCAAGTGGGAAACACAAGAAAAGAAAAGGATCTACAAAAACAAACCAAAAACAATTAAAAAAATGGTCACAGGAACATACATATTGATAATTACTTTAAACGTGAATGGATTAAATGCCCCAACTGAAAGACACAGGCTTGCTGAATGGATACAAAAACAAGACCCATATATATGCTGTCTACAAGAGACCCACTTCAGACCTAGGGACACATACAGACTGAAAGTGAGGGGATGGAAAAAGATATTCCATGCAAATGAAAACCAAAAGAAAGCTGGAGTAGCAATACTCATATCAGATAAAATAGAGTTTAAAATAAAGAATGTTACAAGAGACAAGGAAGGCCACTACATAATGATCAAGGGATCAATCCAAGAAGAAGATATAACATTATAAATATATATGCACCCAACATAGGAGCACCTCAATACATAAGGCAACTGCTAACAGCTATAAAAGAGGAAATCGACAGTAACAAAATAAGAGTGGGAGACTTTAACACCTCCTTTACACCAATGGACAGATCATCCAAAATGAAAATAAATAAGGAAACAGAAGATTTAAATGACACAATAGACCAGATAGATTTAATTGATATTTATAGGACATTCCATTCAAAAACAGCAGATTACACTTTCTTCTCAAGTGCGCATGGAACATTCTCCAGGATAGATCACATCTTCGATCACAAATCAAGCCTCAGTAAATTTAAGAAAATTGAAATCATATCAAGCATTTTTTCTAACCACAACACTATGAGATTACAAATGAATTACAGGTAAAAAAAAGTCAAAAACACAAACACATGGAGGCTAAACAGTACATTACTAAATAACCAAGAGTTCACTGAAGAAATCAAATAGGAAATCAAAAAATACCTAGAGACAAATGACAATGAAAACACGATGATCCAAAACCTATGGGATGCAGCAAAAGCAGTTCTAAGAGGGAAGTTTATAGCAATACAAGCCTACCTCAAGAAACAAGAAAAATGTCAAGTAAACAATCTAACCTTACACCTAAAGGAACTAGAGAAAGAAGAACAAACAAAACCCAAAGTTAGTAGAAGGAAAGAAATCATAAAGATCAGAGCAGAAATAAATGAAATAGAAACAAAGAACACAATAGCAAAGATCAATAAAACTAAAAGCTGCTTCTTTGAGGCGATAAACAAAATTGATAAACCATTAGCCAGACTCATCAAGAAAAAGAGGGAGAGGACTCAAATCAATAAAATGAGAAATGAAAACGGAGAAGTTACAACAGACAGCACAGAAATACAAAGCATCTTAAGAGACTACTACAAGCAACTCTATGCCAATAAAATGGACAACCTGGAAGAAATGGACAAAGTCTTAGAAAGGTATAAACTTCCAAGATTGAACCAGGAAGGAACAGAAAATATGAACACACCAATCACAAGTAATGAAATTGAAACTGTGATTAAAAATCTTCCAACAAACAAAAGCCCAGGACCAGATGGCTTCACAGGCGAATTCTATCAAACATTTAGAGAAGAGCTAACACCCATCCCTCTCAAACTCTTCCAAAAAATTGCAGAGGAAGGAACACTCCCAAACTCATTCTAGGAGGCCACCATCACCCTGATACCAAAACCAGACAAAGATACTACAAAAAAAGAAAATTACAGACCAAAATCACTGATGAGTATAGATGTAAAAATCCCCAACAAAATACTAGCAAACAGAATCCAACAACATGTTAAAAGGATCATACACCATAATCAAGTGGGATTTATCCCAGGGATGCAAGGATTCTTCAATATAAGCAAATCAATCAAAGTGATACACCATATTAAAAAATTGAAGAATAAAAACCATATGATCAACTCAATAGATGCAGAAAAAGCTTTTGACATAATTCAACACCCACTTACGATAAAAACTCTCCAGAAAGTGGGCATAGAGGGAACTTACCTCAACATAATAAAGGCCATATATGACAAACTCCAGCAAACATCATTCTCAATGGTGAAAAACTGAAAGCATTTCCTGTAAGATGAGGAATGAGACAAGGATGTCCACTCTCACCACTATTATTCAACATAGTTTTGGAAGTCCTAGCCATGGCAATCAGAGAAGAAAAAGAAATAAAAGGAATACAAATTGGAAAAGAAGTAAAACTGTTACTGTTTGCAGATGACATGATACTACACATAGAGAATCCTAAAAACGCCACCAGAAAACTACTAGAGCTAATCAATGAATTTGGTAAAGATGCAGGATACAAAATTAATGCACAGAAATCTCTTGCATTCCTATACACTAATGATGAAAAATCTGAAAGAGAAATTATGGAAACACTGCCATTTACCATTGCAATAAAAGGAATAAAATACCTAGGAATAAACCTACCTAGGGAAACAAAAGACCTGTATGCAGAAAACTATATGACACTGATTAAAGAAATTAAAAATGATACCAATAGATGGAGAGATATACCATGTTCTTGGATTGGAAAAATCAATATTGTGAAAATGACTATACTACCCAAAGCAATCTACAGATTCAATGCAATCCCTATCAAATTACCAATGGCATTTTTTTACAGAACTAGAACATATCATCTTAAAATTTGTATGGAGTCACAAAAGACCCCGAATAGCCAAAGCAGTCTTGAGGGAAAAAAAGGAAGCTGGAGGAATCAGACTCCCTGACTTCAGACTATACTACAAAGCTACAGTAACGAAGACAATATGGTACTGGCACAAAAACAGAAACATAGATCAATGGAACAAGATAGAAAGCCCAGAGATAAACCCACGCACCTATGGTCAACTAATCTATGACAAAGGAGGCAAAGATATACAATGGAGAAAAGACAGTCTCTTCAATAAGTGGTGCTGGGAAAACTGGACAGCGACATGTAAAAGATTGAAATTAGAACACTCCCTAACACCATACACAAAAATGAACTCAAAATGGATTAGAGACCTAAATGTAAGACCAGACACTACAAAACTCTTAGAGGAAAACATTGGAAGGACAATCTTTGACATAAATCACAGCAAGATCTTTTATGATCCTCCTCCTAGAGTAATGGAAATAAGAACAAAAATAAACAATTGGGACCTAATGAAACCTAAAAGCTTTTGCACAGCAAAGGAAACCATAAACAAGATGAAAAGACAACCCACAGAATAGGAGAAATATTCTCAAATGAATCAACAGACAAAGGATTAATCTCCAAAATATATAAACAGCTCATGCAGCTCAATATTAAAAAAACAAACAACCCAATCCAAAAATGGGCAGAAGACCTACATGGACATTTGTCCAAAGAAGATATACAGATGGCCAAGAAGCACATGAAAAGCTGCTCAACATCACTAATTATTAGAGAAATACAAATCAAAACTACAATGAGGTATCACCTCACACCTGTTAGAATGGGCATCATCAGAAAATCTACAAACAACAAATGCTGGAGAGGGTGTGGAGAAAAGGGAACCCTCTTGCACTGTTGGTGGGAATGTAAATTGATACAGCCACTATGGAGAACAGTATGGAGGGTCCTTAAAAAACTAAAAATAGAATTACCATATGATCCAGCAATCCCACTACTGGGCATATACCCAGAGAAAACCATAATTCAAAAAGACACATGCACCTCAGTGTTCATTGCAACACTATTTACAATAGCCAGGTCATGGAAGCAACCTAAATGCTCATTGACAGACGAATGGATAAAGAAGTTGTGGTACATATATACAATGGAATATTACTCAGCCATGAAAAAGAACGAAATTGAGCCATTTGTTGAGACATGAATGGATCTAGAGACTGTCATACAGAGTGAAGTAAGTCAGAAAGAGAAAAACAAATATCGTATATTAACGCATGTATGTGGAACCTAGAAAAATGGTACAGATGATCCAGTTTTCAGGGCAGAAGTTGAGACACAGATGTAGAGAACAAACGTATGAACAGCAAAGTGGGAAAACCATGGTAAGGTGGGGATGGTGGTGTGCTGAATTGAGCGATTGGGATTGACATGTATACACTGATGTGTATAAAATTGATGACTAGGGCTTCCCTGGTGACGCAGTGGTTGAGGGTCCACCTGCCGATGCAGGGGACGCGGGTTCATGTCCCGGTCTGGGAAGATCCCACATGCCGTGGAGCAGCTGGGCCTGTGAGCCATGGCTGCTGAGCCTGCGCATCCGGAGCCTGTGCTCCACAACAGTGAGAGGCCTGTGTACCGGAAAAAAAAAAAAAAAAGAAAAGAAAATTGATGACTAATAAGAACCTGCAGTATAAAAAAACAAACAAACAAAAAACAAGTAATACTAAACTTTCTTTGGGTTATTTGTATGGAAATATGTTAATATAAATATTTCAGACATTACATGAAATTTCTAAAAATCTTATATGTTCTGGTATAATGTTATAAGTCATAATTCTAGTTATTACTTTAAAATGTATGTTTCAGAAGCTTTCGCAAAAATATTCCTATAAAAGTGTTTCATCTTCAAGGAATTCATGGAAAACACTCTGACAAGTACAGGTTTCTGGTAACTGACTATACTGCTGAACTGAATGAATAACCATATTCAGAACTCTAATGGAAAACTGATGAATTCATAAAAGTGCTAACAAAAGATGAAGTTGAAAAAAATATT
>NW_021703767.1:108470165-108481564 GCF_005190385.1 Monodon monoceros | reverse complement strand
GGTGGGAATGTAAATTGATACAGCCACTATGGAGAACAGTATGGAGGGTCCTTAAAAAACTAAAAATAGAATTACCATCTGATCCAGCAATCCCACTACTGGGCATATACCCAGAGAAAACCATAATTCAAAAAGACACATGCACCTCAGTGTTCATTGCAACACTATTTACAATAGCCAGGTCATGGAAGCAACCTAAATGCTCATTGACAGACGAATGGATAAAGAAGATGTGGTACATATATACAATGGAATATTACTCAGCCATGAAAAAGAACGAAATTGAGCCATTTGTTGAGACATGAATGGATCTAGAGACTGTCATACAGAGTGAAGTAAGTCAGAAAGAGAAAAACAAATATCGTATATTAACGCATGTATGTGGAACCTAGAAAAATGGTACAGATGATCCAGTTTTCAGGGCAGAAGTTGAGACACAGATGTAGAGAACAAACGTATGAACAGCAAAGTGGGAAAACCATGGTAAGGTGGGGATGGTGGTGTGCTGAATTGAGCGATTGGGATTGACATGTATACACTGATGTGTATAAAATTGATGACTAGGGCTTCCCTGGTGACGCAGTGGTTGAGGGTCCACCTGCCGATGCAGGGGACGCGGGTTCATGTCCCGGTCTGGGAAGATCCCACATGCCGTGGAGCAGCTGGGCCTGTGAGCCATGGCTGCTGAGCCTGCGCTTCCGGAGCCTGTGCTCCACAACAGTGAGAGGCCTGTGTACCGGAAAAAAAAAAAAAAAAGAAAAGAAAATTGATGACTAATAAGAACCTGCAGTATAAAAAAACAAACAAACAAAAAACAAGTAATACTAAACTTTCTTTGGGTTATTTGTATGGAAATATGTTAATATAAATATTTCAGACATTACATGAAATTTCTAAAAATCTTATATGTTCTGGTATAATGTTATAAGTCATAATTCTAGTTATTACTTTAAAATGTATGTTTCAGAAGCTTTCGCAAAAATATTCCTATAAAAGTGTTTCATCTTCAAGGAATTCATGGAAAACACTCTGACAAGTACAGGTTTCTGGTAACTGACTATACTGCTGAACTGAATGAATAACCATATTCAGAACTCTAATGGAAAACTGATGAATTCATAAAAGTGCTAACAAAAGATGAAGTTGAAAAAAATATTCATTACATGGGACTGAGTGAATTGATGAGGATGATTATATTTTTTTTTTTTGCGGTACGTGGGCCTCTCACTGTTGCGGCCTCTCCCGTTGCGGAGCACAGGCTCCGGACGTGCAGGCTCAGCAGCCATGGCTCACGGGCCCAGCCGCTCCGCAGCATGTGGGATCTTCCCAGACCGGGGCACGAACCCGTGTCCCCTGCATCGGCAGGCGGATTCTCAACCACTGCGCCACCAGGGAAGCCCTGATTATAATTTTTGTAACTTTCTGTTTGAATAAAAAAAAGAAAAGAAAAGGAACTAGTAGGCAAACAGATTCTAGCGGGTCAAATTCAGATTGGTATGGGCTTTTTTGTTTGTTTGTTTGTTTGTTTGCGGTATGCGGGCCTCTCACTGCTGTGGCCTCTCCCGCTGCGGAGCACAGGCTCCGGACGCGCAGGCTCAGCGGCCATGACTCACGGGCCCAGCCGCTGCGCGGCATGTGGGATCTTCCCGGACCGGAGCACGAACCCGTGTCCCCTGCATCGGCAGGCGGACTCTCAACCACTGCGCCACCAGGGAAGCCCCTGGGCTTGATTTTTCTGTGAATATGTTTAATTGTGATCATTAGATTGTGATAATTACTAATACAGAAGTGAATGGTATAACTACTAGTAGTTAATACTAGTAGTATTAACTATAAGTGACCTTTCAAATTATTTCTCTCTTGTTTCTCTCTTGGATTTATGTCAAAAGTAGCTGATTTGAAGTCAGTTGTACTATTAGTACTTGAAAAGTAGGCTCCTTATCAACAAATTAATACATAAAAGAATAGTCATATGACATTTTCCAAGGGTCAGTATCAGACAGCAGCTTCAAGCCTAAAGCACTGATTAGATGTGAAGTAAAATTTTAGTTGATGTGAAAAGTATATGATTAAGAGTTCTGTATCAATAATTATATGCGATCCATGACATCCTATTTCTCTCAACAATGCTGTCAGAAATAGTGACTCTCTTTCATAATACTGTGAAGTTTATAACTATGTAAACTCTTAGAGCAATGGTGATAAACATTGGTTGCAATATTTGTTTGTGATTTCCTTCTATTAGACAGTGGTGAACTGAGATAGTAAAAATGCCAGAAGTTGGAAGGATTGAAGTGTTAAATAATGGCACTTCTAGTGGATGTAATAGGTAAATACCTCTTGTTGGTCAGCAACTGCCAAGTTCTAGCATAGGTCTTATGTTTGAGTGATAGAAAACTCAGAAAAATCCGGCAAAGAAACATGCTCCTGATAGAATAAAGAGTATTTTTCCACATCAAAGTTGTTTTATACACCGATGTGTGACAACTGTGGAAAATATACTCCTATACAATGTCTCATCGTCATCAGTACATTGTCAATGTATTGGTTAATAATCCTAGTATTAATGGAGTTGATGTGTTGAAATAGAATTATCAAATCAATCCTGAGATTTTTAATAGGTAATAGGAGCTATACAAGATTGAAACTAATTTTGAGGAATTTGGTTCTCAAGGGGCTTGATGTTTCAAGTGTTTTGAGTATTTAACTTTTTTTTTTTTTTTTTTTTTTTATAGTATGTGGGCCTCTCACTGTTGTGGCCTCTCCTGTTGTGGAGCACAGGCTCCGGACACCCAGGCTCAGCGGCCATGGCTCACAGGCCCAGCCGCTCTGCAGCATGTGGGATCTTCCCGGACCGGAGCACGAACCCGTGTCCCCTGCTTTGGCAGGCAGACTCTCAACCACTGCGCCACCAGGGAAGCCCAGAGTATGTAACTTTTGTATAAGTTGGTTCTTCAAATGTCTGGTATGATGGAGGGCATACTTCTTCTTTTGAAGCAAATGCTTCCCTAGTTATAAATATTATTAGTATCACTGTTTTTAGTGAAGTAAATGACTCTATGAATGAGACAGTGTTTATGCTGTATAAACATGTAGAATCTAAATAGTCTGAGTATTTCTGTAGTATACCAGAGAAACTAAGAATATTTTGAGAGCGAGAGTTAAATTAACACCTAGTAATATCACTGTAAGGTGGGCTTTTGGCTCATGGCCTATACCCTGAAAATAATGGGAATCAGTATACAAAGCCACCTGCTTTTTATATAGAAGGACATAGTGGAAATGGGCAAAAACATAACATATATCCTTGTGATGGTCAATTTTGTGTCTCAACTTGGCTAGACAATAGTACCCAGATGTTTGATCAAACACAACTGGATGTTGCTGTGAAGCTATTTTTCAGATGAGATTAACATTTAAATCAGCAGACTTTGAGTAAAGCAGCTTGCTCTCCACAATGTGGGTGGGTCTCATCCAATCAGTTGAAGACCTTAAGACCTTAAGAAAAAAGACTGATTTCCTCAAGGAAGAGGGAGTTTCTCCAGCTGACTGCCTTTGGACTCAGGCTGCAGCATCAATTCTTCCCTCAGTCTCCAGACTGTCAGCCTTTAGATTTTGGACTTGTCAGTCTTCACAATTGTGTAAGCCAATTCCTTATAATCAATCTCTCTTTCTCTATTCCTCTCCCTTTCTCTCCCTCCACTTTACATATATATGTATGTATATAGATAGATAGATAGATAGATAGATAGATAGATAGATAGATGATTGGAGATTATCTACTCACCTATCATCTATTTTTCTATTCTGTATCTATAAATAGAATATATATATTCAATATATAATATATAATTATAGATATGCTATACATGCATATATATTCAGGGTTCTTCAGACAAACAAAATCAATATGTTTATATATACATATAAAGAGACTAAGGAACTAGATCACCTGTTTGTGAGCACTGGCAAACCTGAAATTTGTAGGGCAGGCCAACAGGCTAGAAACTCAGGCAGGAGTTAATTCTGCAATATTGAGAGAAAATTTCTTCTTCTATAGGAAACCTCAGTTTTTGCTCTTAGGGCCTTCCAACTGATTAGATAAGGCCAGCCACATTATCAAGGGTAATCTCCTTTACTTAAAGTCAACTGATTGTAGATGTTAACCATATCTACAAAATTCCTTCACAGCAACACCTAGATTAGTGTTTGATTGAATAACTGGTACTACAACCTATCCAAGTTGACACAAAAAACTAACCATGGCTTCCACCAATAGTGAATAAGAAAATAAAGTCTAAAACTTATAGTATATCTGGCCATCACTTAATATTTCTTCTATGTAAAGCAGCTAGCCAACTGAAGACTTTTACTCTTGTTGGGCAAGCAAAAATTATTGTAGCAGATGTGAGATATGCTTTGTGTCTAGAACTATTTCTGTGATAAATATATGATGTACTCACAATGTATCCTAAAAATCTAACTGATGGTTTTGCACATATTATTTCTATATAACCAAAGGATTCATTTGGCTTCCTGCATAAATAATAAGTGAAATTATTCTGAATCCAGATAAAATTAGAATAAATCCTTCAGGAAGTTCAAAGAATCATAATAAATATTGATGTGAAGTTGGGTCTTCACATCCCACTTGATCAAAGAAGGCCTATTAACAGTATAATAGTTATGGCTTTAAGTACTAGAAGTAATAATAATACAACTGCAACAATTAATACATATGGAAGAGAATGTGGTGTGCTGTTTGGGGTATAGTAGGTAGTTTTTTTTTGTTTTTTTTTTTTTGAGGTATGTGGGCCTCTCATTGTTGTGGCCTCTCCCATTGCGGAGCACAGGCTCCGGACGCTCAGGCTCAACGCCCATGGATCACGGGCCTAGCCGCTCCGCGGCATGTGGGATCTTCCTGGACCGGAGCATGAACCCGTGCCCCCTGCATCGGCAGGCGGACTCTCAACCACTGCACCACCAGGGAGGCCCATACTAGGTAGTTTTAAGTTAATAATTGCAGTAATGAAATTAATGGCATCTAAAATGGTAAAAGAAGGGAGAAGATAGTTAAATATATGAGATACCTGCCATATGTTAGATTTCCAGCTAATGGTGTACATTCTTCATCCTGTTCCAGTTCTTTAGGGAGAAAGTCAAAGGATGCAGGCTCACTCCAGTAGATGAAAAGTTATAAAAGCTTTCTGCAATTCTTTAGGCATCTCAAAAGGGCAATCTTAAGGAATATACTTAGAATCATTCCAGTGAGAATAATCTGCCCAGTATGCTCTACTTCAAGCCAGTGTTACCCCAGCCTTCAGTGAGTGCTGTCTCCACACCCCAGGTATATCTGCCCCTGGGAATCAGAGCGAGGCCGCAGCCCAAACTATGAATGGACAGATCTGCGCTTCCAACCCTACCCACTCTTCTCCTCACCCCAAATCTGGTCCTGTCACTTCCCTTAGGGGCCATTGAGAATTGATGATTTTTTCAAGCTGACTCATTCTTTCTGATACATGCCCTGGGGGGGGGGTTAAAACATCTGAATCTTTCTTTACCCCTCGCCTTGAGAATGACTGCTGGGTTCAACTCTACTGACAGAGCAAGTTATCCTCATGGGTCTTGGGGAATATTATAGATTGGGAACCCAGATTATAGTTGGGGATCCTTAGTGTATTCATTGGTATATTCATTGGTATATATTGGTATATTATATAATACATTAGTATATTCATTGGTATATTGGTATAGAAAAGGCTCTTCATGATCTGGCATCTTCCTATACTTCTAACATCATCTCTCATCACTATCCTCCACTCCCATCACCACACACTATGCTTCCAACAATCACATCATACTTATTCACCCCTAGAAAGACTTTTCCCTTCTTGTCATTTTGGATAGTCAATACTAATTCTTCAAGACCCAGCTCGGTGAACTCTGTGAAGTCTTTCCTGACCCCTGTCCTGGGCAGAAGAAATCACTTCCTTGCTGTTGCTTCTACAGCATCACTCCACTGTACTGATAGGTTTTTTTTTCATGCCTCTCTCCCTACCTGGTAAGCAGCCTAATGGCAGGAACTATAGCCCAATCATATCTGTATCTTCCAAATTTTTGATCTCCTGGGACGGAGCAGGTATTCAATGAATGCTTGTTGAAAAAATAATGAAAGGCAGCAGATTGTAGTCCTCAACCCCATGTGTGGTGTTTGTCAAAGTGACAAACTCTCTTCCCTTCTGCCCCTCCACCACATCGTGAGTCACTGATGACACCTGTAGTACAGCTGACAGGGATAAAGATACAGGTCTTTTTCATTGGAAACCTCTCCAGACCTCAGATAGCTCCCTTGTTGGATGATTTCCAGACCTTCCGCTGGGGTCCAGCTTTGTCTCTTGAGGCAGGGTCGAGATGCACTGTACCTAGTCTGGATTTTGTTCTCCTCGGGTCACCTCCCACAAGCTATACTTTATAGTTATACCCCTTTCCGGCACAGTCTGCAGGCAAACTTCTATGGTACTTGGCAATAAACTCAGTCTTCATAGCATACCTCACCAGGATGAGGAGCTATTCTATTAACTCTTTCCACAGGCTGACACAGGCACCCAGCCTTCCAAAGAAACAACTTGCTCCTTGCTAATGGCCTTCTGTTATACTGTGGAGTTCTCTGTACTTTTCAAATCTATTTCACACATAACGTTTTCATCTGACCATTACCATAGCTCCCTGTGCTAAATAAGAAGAGTAGATCTAGTATTCCAATTTTCAGATGCAGAAGAGACTCCAAGAGTTCTCAGCCACTAGGTAAGGACTCTAACCAAAACCTGATTTCAGATCTTAAGACACCTAGTGTCCTGTTCTGTGCACTATACTATACCATATTATGTATCAATATATTCCAAGCCATCTCCAAGATCTGCTCATTCAGTACAAGTTAACTCAGCTAACCATTTCATGGACTAGTTCAAGGAATTTCCAGCACAAGAAGCAACAGTAGCAGCAGAGTTGGTGAGCTAAGCTAGAAACACTAGTTAACAAAAGTATTCTCAACTACAAGTCCATTCTTAGATATTGCTGGAATTGGGATGTGAACATACTGAAGATGTTTTTAATTATTCCTTAATCAAAAATTCCTTCCACTTACCTAATGTCTATCAAGTGGCACACTGTGGCTTTCAAGAGATGGGAAGAGACTGTATGTCTCACTGACCAACAAAGGAGTTTTCAAGGCTACAGCTTACCTTTGTATGAACTCACCACAGTCCTTCCCCAGAAGCTTCTGTTCTGAAATGTTAAAAGGTAGCTGAAGAGGAGAAAGGGTGAATTTTTGTTCCAGAAAGCCCTTCTCTCTCTCTCCCCCTCTCTCCCTATTTCCATGCCTTCTTCAATTTAAGTTCTTAGATAAATCATCTCATCCCATTCAAAATAAAACTAAAGGACAATTCATTCAAAGAATACTAATGACTGACATTGTCAGAGAAAAATTAAATATTCTAATGGTATTTCCTTGCTTTTGTCAAGAATTCACCTTTAAAGAAAAAAAATAATAAGTATGTGCTTTGCAAAGTTGAAGTGATTCATCTTATTCCTCCAAGGTGAGGTGACCCACATCATTTCAGACTAGCAGTCATATGAGGTTTCAAAATGAAATGTGACTACTCAAAGGTAAAAACCAAGCATACCACAGTGAAAAGTCAAAATTTTCATTTCTCTATTTTGCATTTTCAACTCCTCCCTGTTTACATCTCTTTCCACCTTGCCAGAATAAGACTTTTTTCTTCATAATATCAAGCATTTAGATGTGGAACTGTCTGCCTCAATTTCACTGTATATGGAAGAAGTCCAGTGAGAAAAACCTCAAATATTTCTTTGATCTCCCTAAACATCTCAGGACCTTGACTCAGTTCCCTAGGAATGGTCAGAGCCTAAATCTTATTTTCTTAATAATTATAATCCCAACATTGGGTAGGAGAATGGTAAATTTGCCTACCCTAAGAGACATGGATTCTCCAAAACATTTCCCCTAATTTATTGGATTTTCCAACTTCCTTGCACAGATAATACAGAACTTTACAAATACTTCTTTGTTCCTCTCCTTTTACTCCTGGATAACCCCGTAATATTTACTTTAGATATAGCCTCTAAGCTTCTCTCCCTCTTTCTCTGAGATGGGTACTCCTCCTTTCTGCTCTCATGGAAAGGTATGCATAGTGGCTAAAATATCTGAAGACCAAGATTTGAACTCTGGTTTTTCCATTTATTCGTTTGTAACTTTGAGAAAAAAAGAAAAAGAAATTAGACTCTCTCAGTCTGAGTTTTCTTATCTGTAAAACCCGATGAAAGAAATTAAAGCAAACACAAATAAATGGAATGATATCTCATGTTCATAGTTTGGAAGAATTAATATTGTTAAAATGTCCATACTATCCAAAGGTGATCTACAGATTCAGTACAATTCTTTAAAAAAAATCACAAAGTCTTTTTTCTAGAAATAGAAAAAAATAATCCTAAAACTCATATGTAACTGCAAAAGACCCCAACCAGCCAAAGCAACCTTGAGTAAAAAGAACAAATCTGGAGGCATCACCCTTCCTGATTTCAAAATATGTTACAAAGCTACAGTAATCAAAACAGCACAAAAACACTGGCACAAAACAGACACATAGACAAATGGAATGGAATAGAGAGCCCAGAAATAAATCAATGCATATATGGTCAACTGATTTTTGACAAGGGTGACAAGAATACACAATGGGGGAAAGGATAGTCTCTTGAATAAATGTTTTTATAGAAACTGGATATTCACATCTAAAAGACTGAAATTGGACCCTTATCTTACACCATACATGAGAATTAACTCAAAATGAGTTGAAGACTTAAACATAAGATCTGAGACTGTAAAACCCCTAGAAGAAAACATAGGGAAAAATCTTGACATTGGTCTCAGCAATGATTTCTTGGATATGACACCAAAAGCACAAGCATCAGAAGTAAAAATAGACAAGTAGAACTACATCAAACTAAAAAGCTTCTTCACAGCAAAGGAAACCATCAACAAGATGAAAAGGCAACCTAAAGAATGGGAGAAACTATTTGCAAACTTTACATATGAGAAGGGTTCAACTCCCAAAATATATAAGGAACTCTGACAATCAGCAGCAAAAAACAAACAAAAACTAATTTAAAAATGGGCAAAGGACGTGAGTAGACATTTCTCCAAAAAAGAGATACAAGAGGCCAACAGATACATGAAAAGGTACTCAACATTACTAATCATCAGGGAAACGCAAATAAAAACCAGGAGATATCTCTTCATACCTGTTAGGATGGTTATTAAAAACAAAGATGAAAACAAAAGATAAGTGTTGGCAAGGTTGTGAAGAAAGGAAGCTCTGGTACACCACTGGTGAGAATGTAAATTGGTACAGGTACTATGGAAAAAAGTACTGAGGTTCCTCAAAAAATTAAATAAATAACTACCATATGATCCAGCAATCCCATTTCTGAGTATATATCCAAAAGAATTGAAACCAGGATCTCGAGGAGATATCTGCACTCCCATGTTCACTGCAGCATTATTCACAACAGTCAAGATACAGAAACAAACCAAATGTTCACTGACAGATAAACTGATAAAGAAAATGTGGTGTATACATAAAATGGAATAGCATTCAGCCTTTAAAAAGAAAGAAATCCTACCATTTGCAACAATACAGATGGACCTAGAAGATATTATGCTAAGTGAAATAAGTTAGTCACAGAAGAATGAATATTACATGATTCTTCTTATATGAGGTATCTAAAATAGTCAAAAGTATAGAAGTAGAGAACAGAATAGTGGTTTCCAGGAGATGCAGGGGAGGGAAATATGGGGAGTTATTATGCAATGGTTATAAAGTTAGAGTTTTACAAGATGAGTAAATTTCATAGATCTGCTGTACAACATAGTGCCTATATTTAACAATAGCTATCATGTACCAAAATTTTTGTTAAGAGGGTGAATTTCATGTTACCTTTTCTCACTGAGAAAAAGGGGAGACAGGAAACTCTTGGAAGTGATGTCACATTTATTATCTTGACTGTAACATAAATGCATACATATGTCCAAACTCACCAAATTTTATACGTTAATTATGTGTAGGGTTTTTTTCTTTTTGGATAGCAGTTGTACCTTAATAAAGCTGGGGAGAAAAAAACCAATGCCTTGATTTTGATAAATGCCCAATAATGCCAGCTATCAACATAGTTATTATTCTAATATTTATGGTATTGTTGTAATTTATGTTTGTATGTCTGTCCCCCACCAGTGTCTCTTCCAAGTACTTCTTAAGGACAGGAAATATGTTTACGCTTATACAATTATGCTTATAAAAATATAATACTTTTGTCTAGCAAACCATCTAGCATAGAATGGGCCTTCAAAATATAGTAGAAGAATGAATGACTAAAGAAATCAGGTTTAGTGATGTATCTGTGATAGGGCTCTACATCCTCTTAACCTAATTAGGTCAAAACAAAAATCTTTAAGACAAACCCAAAGTTCTGAGAGATTCAAGGCACTCAGAGGCCCAAGCAATGTGTTTATACCAACTGTCTGATCCATCATATCCTGGACACAATTACAGTGACATAATTAAAAATATGGATTCTGAGGTCAGGGCTTGAGACCTAGCTCTGCAACTTAATTGCTGTTTGACTTTAAATTGCATAAGTCACGGCTTTCTCATACATAAAATAAGTATAGTTCTGCTTCATTGATTTGTCATGGGAATTAAGAAAAATAATTTACAAACAGTGCCTAGCATAATTCTTGGCATATAGTAGGTGTTCAGTTTCCTGGCAGTGAATTTTCCTGAGTCTTGTTTGTCTAAAAAAAATTTTTATTTCATCTTCATCTTCTCTGGTTATATATAGAAATTTAGGTGGGGAAAATTATTTTGTTGAGCACTTTAAAATTGTCATTCAATTGTTCCCTGGCTTTTATTGTTTGGGTTGAAAAATCTACTGTCAGTCCTACTGGTGATCCTTTGAAAGGAATGTGTCTTTGTTCTCTGTTTTTAAGATGTTCTTTTTGTCTTTGAATCTCAACAATATTATGTGACAATGAGATTTAAATTTTTTTTTCATTTGTAGTTTGTGACATTTTTGATTTTGTAAAACTCTTAGCCATTATATCTTCAAATATTTCTGCCCCAATATCTTCCTCCTCTCCTTTTGAGACTGTAATGAATATATGTTAAACCTTTTCACTGAGTCCCACATGTTTCTAACATTTGTCTCTGTATTTTCAATTTTGTTTCCTCTATGTACTTCATTTTGGATACTTTTTATAGACCGCTTTGCAACCTGGTATGTGTGTGTGTGTGTGTGTGTGTGTGTGTGTGTGTGTGTGTGTGTGT